>NW_003852432.1:246329-248284 GCF_000181295.1 Otolemur garnettii
ATATATATAGGAATCTAACAAGAAAATTCATCACTTCAGAATTGCTGGAAACTTCCCCTCCATTTGGAGGACAATTTTTATGTATTCAAATGTAGTGCTATCATAGCTGAAAAATTAGCTATAATAATAATACGGATAGCAATAATAAAAACAGAACCCAATACTAACTAACCCACAATGTTTACCTTTATTCAAATCCGTGTGGCCTTAAGGCCACAGGTTTCCTATCCCTGGAACATAGGCTATCTGGAATTAATTATATACCACTCTAAGAAAAAAAATCCCAATTTTTTTTTTAAATATCATCAAATGAAATATTAAGACTTCACTCTAATTAATAGAGAAAGGAGGAAGAGGGTGGGAACATAACTGAAGCAAGATTAGCTATGAGTTAATAACTATTGAAGTTGGCAGATGGGTACAGGAAGGTCCCTTAATACTTTTCTGTCTACTTTAAATACTTAAAATAGCCAAGATATTCCTGGTTCTAGCCAAAATGAAGGAAAAGGAAACTGATTAGCTTCTTGACTAAAATAACTAAGAAGAATTAAAATTTACTGAATAATAGCTTTTAGACACTGGATAGAAAAATACAGGATGTATTTCAGAGAACATGAAAATGTTCTCTGAAAAAGACAAAAACGTTGTAAGTCTTAAATACCCCAGTTCCTAGGTTGCAGCACAGAAAGGAAAGACCCAGGTTGAGTTTAGCAATCTCCCTGAGTTAAGAAGACAAGAGCTGGAAGTCCGGGGCAGCAAAGAAGGCTAAAGTTCTCAGGAGAGGAGACACTTGCACACAAAGAGAAGTCTAGAGATTGGCAGATCACCTCTAGACTTCAGGGTAAATATTGATCAGGACAGCACTGTCAAGAAACCACTATAGGGAAGAACCAACAGAACTCATATAAGTCCCAGAGTAGTTGACGCTATAGCTACCATAACCAGATTGGGAAAATCTCTATTCTCAGAGCACCGTGTAGAGTACACATGAGAGTATTTTGCCTCCGTACTAGGGAAAATGGACCTTAGATTTAGTGCAGCTTGGACTGGGACTAACAAATTCAAAAAAGAAGTCTCAAAAGGGTCAAACTGTTTCCAGTAAGGCCAAAAGAGAATAGAGCAATATCTTTAAAGTAAAAAGAAAAGTACTATCAACCTTAAGTTCTATGCGCCCCTCCTCCTAATTCCTTCAAAAAGAATTCATCACCAGCAAATCTGTATCAGAAATTATCAAAGAAAATCTTTTGGGAAGATTAAAAAAATGACAGAATTAATGGCAAATTAAAGACTATAGAAGAAAAGCTTAGTGAATTTAAAGATACATTAATAGGAATTATTCAAAATAAATGAGATAAAAAGTACTTTGAAGAATGTACAGAACATTAGTGAGCTGTAAGGCAACTTTAAGTGGCCTAATGTACAGGTAAATGGAGTCCCAAAGGAGAAATGAGAAATGGGGTACAGAAAAAATAAAAGAAATAATGGCTGAAACTTTTCTAAAGTTGACAAAAACTGTAAGTCCACAGATCCAAGAGGCCTAACAACTTCAAGCACAAAAAGTATAAATAAAATTAAACTAGGAACATCATGATTAAATTGCTCAAAACCAGTGATAAAAAATAAAACTTAATAAAGGAAGAAAAGGCTCAGTGCCTGGGGCTCAAGCAGCTGAGGCACCAGCCACATACACCTGAGCTGGCGGGTTCGAATCCAGCCCAGCTCACCAAACAATGACGGCTGCAACCAAAAAATAGCCGGGTGTTGTGGCGGGCACCTGTAGTCCCAGCTACTTGGGAGATAGAGGCAGGAGACTCGCTTGAGCCCAGGAGTTGGAGGTTGCTGTGAGCTGTGATGCCACAGCCCTCTACCCAGGGGAACAGCTTGAGGCTTTGTCTTTAAAAAAAATTTTTTTTGTGACACACCGAAGAGCCTCTCACGACATGCTAGTGTGCTAT
>NW_003852432.1:249154-251398 GCF_000181295.1 Otolemur garnettii
ATGGCACTCTACCCAGGGTGACAGCTTGAGGCTCTGTCTCAAACAAATAAATAAATAATTAAATGTCTGTGGTCTGTTTACAGCTAAGTAAACAAAGTAAAAAAATAAAAAGGTACCGTGGAGTTATATAATAATATATGCAGAATGTGTGACAATGAAAATGCAAAGGCTGAGATGAAAGTTTACTATTATGAGACTAACATGCTGTATGTGAAGTGCTGCAATACCACATGAATTTATTCTCTGTTAAGTTAAAGATGTATAGCATAAACCCTAAAACAACCAGGCAAAAGAAAAAAAAGAGTTACAGCTAATAAGCCAGTAGGGAGACAAAACTAAATGATTAAAATATGCTTAATTAATCCAAAAGAAATACAAAAAAGAAAAGAGGAACAAAGAGGTGGGACAAATAGAAAATAAATAGCAAGATAGCAAATTTACACCCATCCATACGAGTAATCACAAATGTAAATGGTTTAAACACCTCATTTAAAAGAGACTGTTAGATGAAGCAAGACCCACTTATATACAGTTGAAATGTAAAAAAAATGCTAGAAGATAGGCTTATACTAGTTAAAGTTGAAATGGCTGTATTAATACTGAATAAAGTATATTTCAGGGCAAAGAATATTATGAGGAATAAAAATGTCTTTTCATAATCATAAAGGGGTTGGTTCATCAAGGATATAATCTGGGTGGTGCCCATAGCTCAGTGGGTAGGGCGCTGGCCACATGCACTGAGGCTGGCAGGTTCAAACCCAGCCTCGGCCAGATAAAACAATGACAACTGCAACAACAACAACAAAAATAGCTGGGTGTTGTAGCGGGTGCCTGTACTCCCAGCTACTTGGGAGGCTAAGGCAAGAGAATCACTTAAGCCCAAGAGTTTGAGGTTGCTGTGAGCTGTGACACCATAGCATTCTACTGAGAGTGACATAGTGAGACTCTGTCTCAAAAAAAAAAAAAAAGAGGTTATAATCCTAGATAATTATATATCTAATAACTAACCTTCAAAACACATGAACCAAATACTGATAGGACTGCCAAGAGAAACAGACAAATCCACAGTTCTAGCTATAGATTTCAATACCCTTCTCTTACTGATAGAACAGAAAATCAGGAAGGATATGGAAGATTTGAACAATACTAGAAAACCACCTGACCTAATTGACAATCATAGAACACTCAACCCAATAATAGCAGAAAATGCATTCATTTCCAGGGTACACAGAACATTTAATAAGATAAATATATTCTGAGCCATAACTCAAGTCTAAATAACTTGAAAAGAATCCAAGTCATACAAGTCATTGACTGCATTCTCTAAACACAATGAAATTAATGAGAAAACAGAAAATGTCTGGAAAATCCTATGAATATTTGTAAATTAAATGCAACACTTCTAAATTAACCATAAGTAAAAGAAAATTTTAAGATATTTTAAGCACAATGAAAACATAACAAATCAAAATATGTGGGATGCAGCTAAAGCAGCACTTAGAGGGAAATTTATAGCATAAAATACCTCTATTTGAAAAGAAATCTCAGATTTTTTTAAAAAATGGTAGAAAGCTTAAAGAACTAGAAAAAGAACTAATAAAACCAAAAGTAAACAGAAGAAAGGAATAATAAGAACCAGGGCAGAATTTTAAAAATAGAAAGGCAACAGAGAAAAATCAATTGAAACAAAAGCTGGTTCTTTTTTTTCTGGAGACGGGGACTTGCTATGTTGCCCAGGCTGGTCTCAAATTCCTGGCCTCAAGCAGTCCTCCTCTCTTGGTCTCCCAAAGTGCTAGGATTACAGGCATGAGCCACTACACCCTGTCAAAAGCTAGTTCTTTGATAGGATCCATGAAACAGATAAACTTTTAGTCAAACTGACCCAGAGAAAAAGAAGATCCAAATTACCAATATCTAAAATGAGAGGTGACCTCACTACAATTCTACACATATTAGAAGGAAAATAAGAAAATACTATGAACAAGTTTTGCCAATACAGGCACCCCCCAAGTTACAAACATCTGATTTATATACAACTTGCACTTACAAATGGAGGCTATTACAGGTAATAGGTAAATGTACCTATTACCTACAAATTCAACTTAAGAAAACAACACAGGCTTGGTGCCTGTAGCTCAGTGTTAGGGCACCAGCCACATACACTGGGGCTGGAGGGTTCGAACCCGGCCAGGCCCTGCTAAACAACAATGACAACTGAAACAGCAACAACAACAAAAAAAAAAA
>NW_003852432.1:252716-255468 GCF_000181295.1 Otolemur garnettii
ATGTATAACAACCAAATGGAGGTTATCTCATAATACAAGATTGGTTAAGCTGTGATGCCACAGCACTGTACTGAGGGCAACATAGTGAGACCCTGTCTCAAAAAATAATAATAATAATAATGATGTATAACAACCAAATGGAGTTATCTCATAATACAAGATTGGTTTGATATATGAAAATTAGTGTAATTTACCATATCAATAACCAGAAATAGCAGGTGCAGAGAAAGTATTACATAAAATCCATCATCCATTTCTGATAAAAACTGTTAGAAAACTGTGCTCACTTTGGCAGCACATATTCTAAAACTGGAACAATGCAGAGAAGATTAGCATGGCCCCTGCGCAAGGATGACACGCAAACTCGTGAAGTGTTCCATATTTTTTTTGGTAAATATGGCATCATCTACATGGAGGATCTGATTCATGAGATCTATATACTGCTGGAAAATGCTTCGAAGAAGCATCTGTGGCCCTTCAGGTTATCGTCTCCACCAGGTGGAACGAAGAAAAAGACAACCACTTTGTGGAAGGTGGAGATGCTGATAACAGGGAAGACCAAATCAATAGGCTTATTAGAAGAATGAACCTGCCCTGATATTTTTGTAATCTGGTCACTTAATAAACAGTAAGGTATCTGCCCTGATTATTTTTGTAATCTGGTCACTTAATAAACAGTGACTGCTTTTGAATTGAAAAAAAAAGTGACTAAGAATAGAGCAGAACTTTATTTATTTACTTGATAAAAGGGCATCCATAAAAATTTGAAGCTAACATCATACTTAAAGATGAAAGACTGAATGCTGTCTTAACTTTGAGACCAAGACGAGAATCTTCTGCCTGGTCTATTTAACAATGTATGGCAAGTTCTAATCAGTGTAATTTAAAACAAGAAAAAGAAAAAGAAACCAAAGGGATCCACAATGGAAAGGAAGAAGTAAAATTGTCTTTGATTGCAGATGAAATAATCATCTATGTAGAAAATCCTGAGGAATTTACAGAAAGCCCTACTAAAACTAGTATGACTTCAGCCTGATTACAAAATTCAAGGTTAGTACAAAGAAATTTATTATATTGTATTTTACAAATGTTAGTCAACTGATGACTAAATAAACTGAATGTTGTATATCCATACAATGTAACATTTCTTGGCAATGAAATAGAATGAAGCAGTGATACATGCTAAAGCATGGATGAACCTTGAAATCATTATTGTAAGTTAAAGAAGTCAGACACAAAAGGCCATGTATTGTATGACACTTATGTGAAAGTCCAGAATCAGCAAATTCAGAGACAGAAAGTAGATTTACGGTGACCAGGGGCTAGGAATAAGAAAATAGGAAGTGATTGCTAATAAACAGGGGAATTTCTTTTTGGAATAAAAATGTTTAGGAATTAATGTTGGGAATACAACCAAGTGAAAATATTACAAACCACTGAATTATATACACGAAAAGGAAAGATTTTATGGTATATGAATTATATTTCAATTTTTAAAAAAACAGTGATGGGGCAGATGATGGAGGTAAGGGATCAAAACTACCTGTTGGATACAACATATATTGTTTAGGTGAAGAGTACACTAAAAGTCTGGACTACACCACCATACAATTCACCCATGTAACACAAAACCTCTTGTATTTTCTAAATCTGTTGAAATTTTAAAAAGTAAAACAAAAAAACCCAGTGACAAAAAGACACTGTACCATACAGACTGACTGAAAATATTCACAAAACATACACATAACAATGTATTTATAATTAGTGTCTGTCTCCCCACATATTCTTTAATATAGTTTATTACCAAACTACTGGGCAATCTGAGATGTCAATAGACATATAATAATGCTTACAATGTAGTAATGAGAAGACAAACAGCCCAGTTAAAATCAGGCTAAAGACTTGAACAGACACTTTTACAAAGATAAATAAACATTTTTTAAATGCACATAGATTTATCATCATCAAACATTACAGAAATGCAAACTAAACACAATGAAAACCACTACACACCCAGTTAGAATTACTAAAATATGGAGGAACTGTAACTCTTATACTACTGATGTCCATCAACAGCAAAATTGATAAATTGCAGTGTATCCAGACAACAGAATACTGCCCAGCTATAAAGAAATGAAATACTGATTCATACTATAACATGTATGAATCTCAAAATAATTTTGTGTGCTTGCTTTGGCAGCACATATACTAAAATTGTAATGATACAGAGAAGATTAGCATGGCCCCCTGTATAAGGATGACACGCAAATTTGTAAAGCACTCCATATTTTGAGTAATTGGTGGGACCACACTTACGGTGCATCTTACAAATGTGAAATTTACTAGGTGTAGAATATGAATGTCTTAACACAATAACTAAGAAAATGCCGTGAAGGCTCTGTTAACCAGTTTGATGAAAACATTTCAAATTGTATATAAAACCACACATTGTACCCCATGATTGCATTAATGTACACAGCTATGATTTAATAAAAAAAAATAATTTTGCTCAGTTAAGCCAGATAAGAATACATATTATGATTCTATTTAATATTCTAGAAAATGCAAAGAAATGTGCTATGAGGCTCGGCGCCTATGGCTCAACCGGCTAAGGTGCCAGCCACGTACACCTAGGGTGGCGGGTTCGAATCCCCAGCCCCGACCCGCCAAACAACAATGATGGCTGCAACCAAAAAATAGCCAGGCATTGTGGCGGGCGCCTGTGGTCCCAGCTACTTGGGAGGCGGAGGCA
>NW_003852432.1:255717-261296 GCF_000181295.1 Otolemur garnettii
CTGTGGTGTCACAGTTCACAGCAACCTCAAACTCTTGGGCTTAAGTGATTCTCTTGCCTCAGCCTCCCAAGTAGCTGGGACTACAGGCGCCCGCCTGTTTTTTTGTTGCAGTTGTTTAGCTGGCCTGGGCCGAGTTCGAACCTGCCACCCTCAGTATATGTGGCTGGCACCATAACCACTGTGCTGTGGGAGCCAAGCCATATATTCTAGGACAGTTTATTAGCGAATTGTCGGGTCCCTACCAATCTGAAATGTCAAAAAGTAGTTTTTTATTTATATTCCCTTTATGAAGAGTGAGACTGAATTTATTTTCATAAGTATAAATGACATTTATATTTCATTTCTTCTAAGCTATCTGTTCATAATCTTTGCCCATTATTCTATTGGAGTATTAACATTTTTCTTGTTGATTTTTTTTGGAGTTCTTTACATATTAGGGAAACCAGCCCTCTGTGGTGAGAGTTGCAGATATTCCCCAGTTTCTCACTTGTCTTTTGACTTGGTTATAGTAGTTTTTGTAATGCAGCCCTCTTCTAGGTACAACTTTTTTTTTAATTAAGTATTTAAAGTTACAGTTTATTCTTTTATGGTTTCTGGAATGTTATATCATACTATACTATACAAAATCATTTTTTTGAATTCTCCTATGGTTTCTTTTAGTACCTTACCATATCAGTACCATAGTTCCATTTCTTAACGTTTAAATATCTGATCCATCTAATTTATCCTATTATAAAATGCAAAGTATGACACAACTTTATTTTCCATATGGCTACCCAAAATTTTCTACACTATTAATTAAATAATCCATTCTCTTACACCATCCTGAGTACCACCGCTGATTTGAAATGCCACCTTTACTAATATTACCTGTCTTTTGTTTTTAGACTTTTTAAGGAATATAATTTAAACAAGTCTTCTGTTTCAAATTTTTCATCAAAACTTATTTGATTAGCCATGCACAGTGGTGTGTGCTTGTAATCCCAGATACTCAAGAGGCTCAGATAGGAGGATTACTTATACCAGCAGTTCAAGTCCAACCTGGGCAACATACTAAGACCCGTCTCTTTAAAAAAAAAAAAAAAAAAGCTTATTTGACAGAAGTCATAATTATGCAAGATTACTTAAATGCTATTCAGTCAATTTCCCTCTCTGAGAATTCATAGTTCTATTTTAACTCCGACAATACAAACCATCAGCTATGTTACTCCTCCATATAATCTTGGCTTCCACATAATTATCTTTAATGAGCTGTATTTTAAATGTTAAACCCTTAGATTTTCTCAAAACACACTATGTAAAGGAGCTACAAGAAAATAAAATAAGGCTAGGCACAGTGGCTCCCGCCTGCAATCCCAGCCCTCTGGGAGGCCAAGGCAGGTGGACAGCCTAAGCTCACCAATTTGAGAGCAGCCTGAGATAGAGTGAGAGCTTATCTCTAAAAATAGCTGGGTACTGTGGTAGGTGTCTGTAGTCCTAGCTACTTGGGAGGCTGAGGCAAGAGAACTGCTTGAGCCCAAGAGTCTGAGGTTGCTGTGAGGTATGATGCCATAGCTCTCTAATTGGTGCAACAAAGTGAGACTCTGTCTCAAAAGGGGGGAAAAAACTAACTAAATATATTTGCTGCAGGAATATTATGGACAAGAAAATCATCACTTAGTATTCTAATATGAATTCTCTTTGAGAAATATTAGTATTTAAGGCCAGAAAATTTTGTTTATCCCAGGACTAGTAAGTTATTTGAGTTTCTACCTTTATTTATATATTCTCTAGTAGTTATTATTCTATTGCAAATGTTTACATAGCAAGACACATTAAAACTTTATCAATCTTGTTACGAAAAGAGTAAATAAACTTGTTAGGTAGTAGCCATGAAGATGTATCACTTAGATCTCCTTCAAGAGAACCTATTTATGGAACACAGTTTAGGCTCTAGCTGCCACCTCTATGAACACTGAGAGTGCTCTTTGCCTAAGCTTCTTCCAGCCAGTGACTAAACTTGGCAGCAAAGCGGGTAGTAGTGCCTGCTCATTCCTACTCAAAGGGATTCCATTACAGGCAACTTTTGCTTGGGCACTCCACATCTGCCTGGCCGGGATTTTCTCAACTGTGCTGTGGTCTGCCATATTTCCTATCCAATCTTTCCCTCACAAGTGTTAGGCTTGCATCACATTCTGAAAGCTCTTGTTTCCTGCTCCTGGCTCCTTCCTCCTTATTATTCACAGGTGCTCTACCCAATAATCTTGTGCTTCTAAGTCTGCCCTGACATCTGCCTCTTTAAAGATCCTCACTGACATACGGAGTGTAAGACAATTTAGTTAATTGAGGAAAGACTCATAGTTTAAATAGGACCTGTCTCCACATTCTTCATACCCAACATTATCTTTAAGGCTACATGAGGGATTCTGTAGACACGCCCAGCAAAAGAGATAAGTTTTTTATAGAAGTCTCAATGTACTATGGGCTCTTTTGCTATTTCACTGAAAGAATTCAAGTAGATTTGCCTTAGGAAACAGAGCTGTCTCTAAATGAATCACTATATTTTTGCTTGACCTATTCTGAACTGAGAATAACTCAGAAATCTGGTTAGCAATATAGGCAATAGCACCACTCTCTAGCATTTAAAACATCCTAAATAATAAAGATGTTGTCAGATCAAGGCTTCATCAGCATCACCAAGGAAACTCTTGACTCAAGGGTACATGTTTTGCTATCTTGTGAAACATTCATTTAAATAGGATTTCATCTATATTTTTTTAAAAAGTTAACATTTAGCCTATTTCTGCCATTATTCAATTTGAAAGGACTAGCAGTAGGCTGGGCACAGTGGCTCACACCAGTAATCCTAGCACTCTGGAAGGCCAAGGCAGGAGGATTGCTTGAGCTCTGGAGTTTGAGACCAGCCTGAGCAAGAACGAGACCCTGTCCCTACTAAAAATACAAAAACTAGCCAACCATAGTGGCAGGCACCTGTAATCCCAACTACTCAGGAGGCTGAGGCAAGAGGATCACTTAAGCCCAAGAGTTTGAGATTGTGGTGAGGCACGATGACACGGAGGCATTCTACCCAGGGTGATAGAGTGAGACTCTGTCTCAAAAAAATAAAACCAAAACAATAATAATAATAAAAAAAAAACGGGATAGTTGTATGAAATTTGTCAGATTCTAAACTATCATAACATACTAAGAATGCATAAAGCCTATAACAACCAGTGGTTTTTAGAACCTCAAGAACTATGTGCTTTGTAATACTGTGTGATACTGTGTGCTTAATATACTGTGCATAGCTTAACAAATACTGAGTCAATCCCCTATAACCTGCTTTTTAGGACAAAAACTCTCTTTATTCATGAGACCAAAATATTCTTCAACCATTCCCCCAGGGAAAGAACATCTTCAAATTTTGGAGCCTTACAGCTTTACACTACAAAAAGTCCTGAGGGATAAAGGCAACGTTATCACCCAAAAACTCTTATCAGGACATTCCTATTAGAAAGGTATCAATTTGCCTGTTCTTAGTTTTACCTTCTTACAAAGTTCCATAGTCCAGGCTAAATAATTCTTCTTTTTCTCTAATGTTAACACCCTTCAAACATTCAGGAGTGTGTCCCCTGGATCTTGTGGTTTCTAGAATTCAGTCAACCCTGCATGCTTAAATTTGTTAAACTGATCTTCATAAATTCATGTATTTATCCCTCTCAGCACTACAATTGCACTCAGAGCTCACCACCTTCTGTTTCTATCATGCTGACACTGTGCTAAATGTAATACTCCCAGTGGGCTCTTGCCAACTCCCTGTGCTGTGGCACAATTCTTCTTTGTTAGCTGCCTAGAATAGCACTGGCTTTCCTTTGACTGCCAGATCACATTTCAAGCCCAAACCAAGTTTGTTATCTGCCATTACTGTGAAGTCTCTCTTGCCCTCTGGGATTTTATTATTTTTTTTCCCTGTCAGATCTCTTGTATCTCCTCCTTGGCCTCTGAAACAAGAGTGGAATTGTATTCTAATACTAATTTCCAGATAAATGAATATTGTTCATATTTTGGCCTGACACTGGCTAAAACTGCTGACTTAGTTTTCATAATTCACCACTTCCCCCCTCCCCCCACTGGATTCCTACCTAGGATTTTTCCTTGTTAAACCTTCACTCAAGCCTATGTGCTCCTTTGAATTACTGTTTTAGGTAAAACAAAATAGGCAGTATACTTTTCATAATCCCTTTAGTTCAATAAACTTTTACTAAGCACCCACTAGATGCTGGTGTAGTGAATAAAGACGAATATATAGTTTTTGCCCTCAATCAGGTTATAGTCTTCTTTAAAAGATATGTAAATACATATTTATAATACAGTATAATAATGCAATCTTAGAAAAGTACATAGCTCGGCGTCTGTGGCTCAAGTGGCTAAGACGCCAGCCACATACACCTAAGGTGGTGGGTCCAAATCCAGCCCGGGCCCGCCAAACAACAATGATGGCTGCAAAAATAGCCAGGCATTGTGGCGGGCACCTGTAGTCCCAGCTACTTGGGAGGCTGAGGCAGGAGACTTGCTTGAGCCCAGGAGTTGGAGGTTGCTGTGAGCTGTGATGCCATGGCATTCTACTCAGGGGGGCAGCTTGAGGCTCTGTCTCCAAAAAAAAAAGAAAGAAAGAAAGAAAGAAAAGTATACAAAGGCCAGGAAAGGCAGTAACTTTAAGAATGAATAAGAATCCATCAGACGCGGAAGGAGGAGGAGGACATCTAGGTCAAAGAAAAATTTCAGAGCCAAGGCAAAGAAGGTTGAATAGTGTGGAATGCTGAGGAAAGAAGTGACATGTTGTCACTGAAGCATAACAAGCAGGGCAAGGGAGAAATGGCAAGATGTGAGAGTGGGAATTAGCAAAGAATTAAGGTACTAGACCCCAAACTGCTGTGAATCTAAGCTAAAGAGTTGAAACTTAAATCATGTAAGCAATGAGCAGAAGTTAAAGGAATACAAAAAAAGGAAAATAAATGACCATTGTTTTAGAATTACTCAACATAAGTGTAGAGAAGAAACTCAAGGTATGAGGGACAGAAGCAAGAATACCAATTAATGCTGTGTCTAGAAACTTCTTTTTTTAACTTTTGAGACAGAGTCCCATGTCCCACTCTGTCACCCTCAGTAGTGTACTGTGGAGTCATGGCTCACAGCAACCTCAAACTCATGGGCTGGAAGAATCTTCCTGCCTCAGCCTCCCAGTCCCTCAGCTGGGACTACAGGCGCCACTGCCTGGCTAATTTTTCCACTTTTAGTAGAGATGGGGTCTCACTCTTGCTCAGGCTGGTCTCAAACTCCTGAGCTCCAGCAGCTCAGGTTCCCAGAGTGGTAAGATTACAAACGTGAGCCACTACATCTGGCTGTGTGTAAAAAATTAAAAAATACATATGCGTGCATATGTGTGTGTGTATGTGTGTATGAGGCATCAGCTGCAATAGTTCAGATGAGACGTAAGAGCTTTTATAAAAAATCAAGATGGCCATTTTCTTTTTTTTTTTTTGAGACAGAGCCTCAAGCTGTCCCCCTGGGTAGAGTGTCATGGCATCACAGCTCACAGC
>NW_003852432.1:261331-267242 GCF_000181295.1 Otolemur garnettii
GCAGCTGGGACTACAGGCACTTGCCACAATGCCAGGCTATTTTTTGGTTGCAGCTGTCATTGTTGTTTTGGCGGGCCCAGGCTGGATTCAAACCTGCCACTTTAGGTGTATGTGGCTGGTGCCTTAGCCACTTGAGCCACAGGTGCCGGGCCAAGATGGCCATTTTCAGCCTGTCACTTACCAAGCACCAACTATGTGGCAGGTTCTATATTATATACTTTCCATGTTTAATCTCATTTAATGATTACCATAAAAGAGTTTAGTATTTTAATCTAAGAGGAAGAACTTGAGGATAAGAGAAAATAGAAAAGGCTCAAAAGTGTAACAAATAAGCCAGCAACTAAAACAGACTCAAATTTAATAAGATATCCTCTGTATTATCACTAGGGCTTCTAGAACCCTATTCCGGAGTAGTATATTCCTAATTTAGTCACAGACAGCTCATTTTCTCTATTTCAACTCATTTATTTGGCAAATATAAATTAAGAACCTGGAATGTATATACAGCTTGAATGTTTGTGTCTCCCACAAATTCATATATTGAAGCACAGTCTCCAATATGATGGTATTTGGAAGTACGACCTTTGGGAGATGATTAGGTCAAAAAGGCTGAATAGAATTAGTGACCTTATAAAGAGACCCATTAAGCTCTCTCACCCCTCACCCCTTCCACTATGTGAAGAAAGAAGATGACCATCTATAAAACTATTTCTATGCTGCACCTGCTACCTCTAGTCCAGCAGTTCTCAACCTTGAGTTGCGACCCCTAAGACCAATGGAAAATACATCCTATATATCAGATATTTACATTATGATTCCATAACAGTAGAAAAATTACAGTTATGAAGTAGCAATGAAAATAATTTTATGGTTGGGGGTCACCGCAACATGAGGAACTGTATTAAAGGGTCATGGCATTAGGAAGGGTAAGAACCCCTGCTCTAGTCACTCCATTTCTCATGCTGGAAACTCTTAAAACAAGTTCATGACTCTGTATCTTCAAAGTCAATGGCTATAATGTATCTAACCAGATACTTGATCTCTACTCCTTTTTGGTTACATCCTCCAATGGCCACACCCTGGTAACCTTGTCAGTACCTATAACTGGTACACTTCTAGAATCAAATATCATATTTTATCAAATCTAGGATACCATCAACTAGAAGATTGCCCATTATTTCACATTCCAATATGAAAAACGTGTTACCTATTAAACTGACATCTCATCTTCAAAGACATTAAAAGAGTTCTTAAAACTAATGAACTGTAGTATCTTAACTTTGATAACAACTGCTTATCCTTTTATCAGTATCTCACTCTATTTTTCTCATTGTATTTATTCTTTGACCTCAATTAGTCCTCTGGAAACTTGATCCTTTGATATTATCCTCATCTGTTTTTCTTGCCTGTCTCTTCCTTCTCAAGAAAGAGAAGGAAAATTCAAAGTATATCACTTCAGTCACTATCTTGCCAATTCCCTTATCTCTCTTGTCTTCCATTGCACCTACAGGGCAAAAAAACCTGTCAACTTTCTCTGTTTCTACATCTGGGCTAAGTTCTGCTGAAGTAAATCATTCAGCCACATTCATTGGTACCATACAAATGCACGGCCAGAACACTGCTTTAACCTCCAACAATAAGCAAGAAATATATGTTGTCCAAGTCACCACTCTCCTGTGCCTTTCTGTGCCTCTAACATTTCAAACTTCCTTCACTGTCTTCATGATCCCAAGTCTATCACCTCCCCTATACACCCAAAAGATAATTTTATGTCTTATTCTCTAAGAACATAAAAGTACATATAGGAATTTCCTCAATTTCTGAATCCTCCCATTCAATCATCTACAATTTACAATCCATTCGCCTTCTCATCCATTCATTTCACAAATATTTATTGAGCGCTTATTGTTCTAAATGCTTGGGTCACGGCAGAACAAAAATCTCTGCCCTTGGAGAGCTTAGATTCTAGAAGGGAGAAAGACAATAACAGAAAAGAACAAATTATATTATATATTAGAGGATAATAAGTACTATGAAAGAAAGAAAAAGTACTGCAGGGTAATGAATAGGGAATATAAAAGCAGGGGTTGGTGTGGAGGGAAGGGCCAAGCAGCTATAGTACCGCAGTTAGTAGTATTAGTTAAGACTCAAGTTTAGGACCAGACAAAACTAGTTTATGGGGTAATGTAAGTCAGAATAGGGTTATTTGTGGTTGGGTGGGAGGCAGGGAGCTTCGAGAGCATAACAGAACTTTCTAGAGAAATGAAATGTACAATGTCTTGATCTGGATGGGGGTTGCATATGCTGTATACTTTACATTTGTATATTATACTCTATGCAATTCATACCTCAATTAAAAAAACTATATAGTTTAAGAAAACAGGAAACTGTAGCAAAAACATAATTCTGTAAGTTGACCTTCTGACTAAAAATTATAGGTAAGAAACATTGAAAATCAGAGATTTGAAGGAGTATAGCAAAATAAAAAAGAGAAAAGTAAGTAAATGAAGAGTTCATGGGTTAATGACTACTGCAGTCAATTTTAAGGACTGTTGTGGCTTTCATTCCTAGTGAAATGAGAAGTCATTACAAGGTCTTGAGCATAAGAGTGACATGACGTGACTTTTTAAACAAGCTCCCTTGTTTAACAAGTGAAAACAGACTATAGAAACAGCAGCAGGAGAAGCAGAGAGACCAGTTAGGAGGCTATGCCATAATCCAGGCAAGAAATAATAGGGCATCTTAGACCAAAGTGGTGAGAAGTGGTTAGATTATTAATAGACCCAGAAGGATTAGAAAGTAGACCCAGAAGGATTTCCTGATGAATTGGTAGTAGAGAGAAATGTTAAGAATGAAGTTTCTAGGAGGAAAAACAAGATTGTAGGAGAAATAAGTTTCAAAGGAAAGATTAGCACTTCAATTTTGACAAGTTCACTTTTGAGATGAAGAAGGGGGTAGATATGCAAATGAATGACCTATGCCACCCTGCTCATATCATATGGCCCATAAAACCTAGTACCAATACCACACGCCCTTCAGCACAGCAAATTATTCTTCAGCTATCATGATGATTTCTTTTTTGAAATTTTTAAAGAATGATTACATTATCTGAATGTTTTTGGTTTTTAAATTCACATAAAAATCTTTTCCTGTATGTATTTTCATGTGCCAAAACATCCTTCAAAAAATTCATTCAGGTATTTTGGATTTAAATTGTCTAAACTATAGATATACCATAAAACCATACCATATCAGATCTCACATGTGTAGGTAAAGAATCACTTCCCACACACAGAGTCCTATACTGCTAATCTATACCATGTGGTAGGCGATAATGGTGAATAGGTACAACACACTCCTGATAAGTTCTCCTTGTCATGGAAGTACACCTAATAGTTGGGTCATTCTCTTCTAGATTTTTGCCTCTGTAGGATATGAGGACATATTAATAAATTTTTAAAGTGTTTCTAAATATAGCATAAAGCAGGGATCAATAAACTATGCCCGCAGACCAAATCTGGCAACACTGCCTATTTTTATATAGCCCAGAAACTAAGAAATGTTTCTATCTTTTTAAATGGCTGGAAAAATAAAATTATTTTTGAGACAAGAATGTCACTCTGTCACCCTGGGTAGAGCACCACAGTGTCACCACAGCTGACAACAACTCCAAACTCTTGGGCTCAAGCTATCCTTTGGCCTCAGCTTCCCAGGTAGCTGGGACTACAGGTGTGCACCACCACACCCAGCTAGTTTTTCTATTTTTAGAAGCAGGGTCTCACTCTTGCTCAAGCTGGTCTCCTGACCTCAAGTAATCCACCCACCTTGACCTCCCAGAATGGTAAGATTATAGGTGTGAGCCATCATATCTGGCCTGAAAAACATATCATGGCATGTGGAAATTATATCAAATTTAAATTTCTTTCTTTCTTTTTTTTTTTGAGACAGAGCTTCAGGCTGTCCCCCTGGGCAGAGTGCTATGGCATCACAGCTCACAGCAACCTCCAACTCCTGGCTCAAGCAAGTCTCCTACCTCAGCCTCTCAAGTAGCTGGGACAACAGGCACCCACCACAACGCCTGGCTATTTTTTGGTTGCAGCCATCATTGTTGTTTGGTGGGCCCAGGCTGAATTTGAACCCACCACCTTAGGTGTATGTGGCTGGTGCCTTAGCCACTTGAGCTACAGGTGCCGAGCCTAAATTTATTTCCATAAAACTTTTTTGGAAGACAGTCATGCCCATTCATTTACATATTGTCTGAGGTTACTTTTTCTGCTACAAGGATAGAGTTGAGTAGTTGCAACAAAAGCAATATGGGCTCAGTGCCTGCAGCTCAGTGGCTAGGATGCTGGCCACATACACAGTGACTAGTGGGTTCAAACCAGCCAGAGACCTACCAAACAATGACAACTACAACAACAAAAAAACAGCTGGGCGTTGTGGCAGGAGCCTGTAGTCCCAGCTACTTGGGAGGCTGAGGCGAGAAAATCGCTTAAGCCCAAGAGTTTGAGGTTGCTGTGAGCTGTGACGCCGCAGCACTCTACTGAGGATGACATAGAGAGACTCTGTCTCAAAAAAAAAAAGTCTATATGGCCTGCAAAATCTAAATACTATTTGATACTTTACAGAAAATGTCTATTGTGGGGTATGCCTGTAGCCCTGGCTACTTGGGAGACTGAGGCAAGAGGAGTCCTATTTTAACCCAAAAAAGTCCTATTTTATTGTATAATTCAGTAATTATAGTGACAATTATTTCCAAACGGGTATCAGAGCTGAAACCAATATCAATTTGGAAAATAATGACCTTAGTTGAAGAATTAACAAAGCTTAAACAATTTAATACATAAATTAGATTTAATTCATCTGGTACTACATATAATGACATGATATACATGCCATTGCAAATGTGCCACTTACTTTAAATGCTTTGGTTTAGGTCTTGTAAGCCCTCATTTATGCTTCTCCTCCATTATTCCCCAAGCAAACTTTAGTAAGAACTTTCCAAAAGCTTTCTAGAAATTTTAGGAAAAACTATGTAGAAGTATAACATTTACTGCAGTCCTACCTAGGTACCTCCCCTCCCATAGCTACCACACAGTTCAGGAATACAAAACAGAGGATGTTGTCATGAAATGTCAAGTCAATTGCAGCCAGTAGGTGGAGACAGTTTCTAACCAAACCAGAGAAGCACAATTTGATACAAGTTATAGTAGAAAAATTTAAAACATCTCCTGATCCTTAACATGAAATATTGAGTTAACTAGATAGGTCAAAGTGATTTTTTTTCCTTCCCTAGTTTTACAATAAAACCAGGCTACCCTGTGTTCCTAAATCAGATTTTGCTACAGAATCAGAAATAGAAAGGCTTATTAGTGAACACTCCATTCTCCATAGAATAAGAGCCTAATTAATAGGTTAAAATAAATCAAGTTGTTTTTCTCTTGCCATTAGAACAGGAATATTTTCTGATAATTTTCTCTCAATGAGGCTGACATATTACCTGTCAAATCAAACCTCAGGACTACTCTACTGACCTCTAGTTCAGTGATTTTTCAGCTGGTATGTTGTGAAATTTTTAAAAGACCATTAATTAAATTATTTTTTAATTTTATTTATTTATTTATTTTTAAGGAGGAAAGTATGAACACAGTCCCTCCACTGCCACAAATTATACAGTCAAGTTCCCACATTTGGGGAAATCACAGGAGTCAGCATATCTGGAGTGCAATGGATACGCCTCACTCTGGGTAAACCACCTTCATGATCATGGTACCTCCCTTGCCAGGTAAGTATTTTTTTTTTTTTTTAGAGACAGAGTCTCACTTTATTGCCCTCCGTAGAGTACCATGGCCTCACAGATCACAGCACCCTCCAACTCCTGGGCTTAGGCGATTGTCTTGCCTCAGCCTCC
>NW_003852432.1:267431-272040 GCF_000181295.1 Otolemur garnettii
TTTTTTTTTTTTTACTTTTTTTTTTTGATCAACATAATTTAAGTGTGCTGCAGAAGTTTTACTACAGGTTCAAGTATGCTGTGAAATAAAAAAGGTTGAAAAACACTGCTCTAGTTATTTGATTATACAAACTGGGAATGACTATTTAGCAGGTAATGATTTTGATAACAGGTCTAAATCACTTTATCAAATATCATATACTTTTTTTTTTGAACCAGAGTCTCCCTTTGTCACCTGGGTAGGAAGAAATAGAATCATCGTACCTCACAGCAACCTCAAACTCCTCGGCTCAAGCAATCCTCTTGACTCAGCCTCCCGAGTAGCTGGGACTACAGGCATCCGCCACAATGCCCTGCTAATTTATCTATTGTTTAGTAGAGACCAGTCTTGCTCTTCCTAAGGCTGGTCTCAAACTCCTGAACTCAAGCAATCCTCCCGCTCTGGCTTTCCAGAGTGATAGGATTACAGGCATGAACCACTGTGCCCAGCCCAAATATCATATAGTTTTATTCACAAGAAGTATCCTTCTCAAAGGATCGTTTTCATCTTATAAACAAGAAAAAAGTTTCTTTTCTATACTGCAAATGAAAGAAATGTAGTTCCAACCTCAGAGCCCTCAGTCCAAAATCACATGGTAATTTCTAGAAGTCTGTAGGAAGAAAGAGGCTATTTCTACTAGGCCTCAGGCAGAAGTACTCTAAACTTTCTGTCTCAACTTCTGACACTCTGCTTCCCAAGCCCCAGTGCTCTGGGAGCTGTTCACTAGTTTTCCAAAGCTCTTAATAGGAGCTTTTCTTTGGGGCCTACCTGCCCTTCACTTCTTCAGTGACCTCTAATTTCAGTAGTACGCACAACTCAACCAGGTTTTAAGATGGATCTTATTTCAAAGCAAAGTATATTTGAGTGCAAAAGACCACAGGCAACCCCTGCTACTATCACTACCCAGGGAATATACACACTTCAAAAATTTTCTAATTGGAATAAATTAATGGTGATATCTTCTAGAAGCCATCTCTTTTTAAAGCAGCCACCTCTCTACAGTTCTTTTTCCTTTCAAATCTCCAACCACCACAAAGTCATATATTGTGCTGAGAATATAATGATAGTAAGCACATACACACATACATGATCTTGACAAGTTGGCTACTCACTTCAAATAGGCTGACATATAGATTTATACTAAATCTATAAAAAACATCAACAAAAGCCTCCAAAACCTTGAAATCACCAGGCCAGGCAAAGGACTCTAACTTAGCAAATTTAGGATAATGTCAAAATACATGTTCATCTCCTTTGTGAGGTTATTTTCAGAAACTTGAGTATTGTTTGAAAGCACCTAGTACTATCAGAATGTCCTAAAGATTTTATTTTACCTTCTAGATTATATAAAATATAAGTATAACCTTCTATCAATAACGTTGCCATTTTAATAAATCCTAGGCATTTATCATCTGTCAAGTGCATGGACCACTCTAGGAAGCCAAAATATTTAAATGCAATGAAAGCCAACATGATACCAGAAAATAGTTTTATCTTCCTTCATTTGATGTTTCTGCTTTTTTTTTTTTTTGAGACAGAGCCTCAAGCTGTCCCCCTGGGTAGAGTGCTATGGCATTACAGCTCACAGCAACCTCCAACTCCTGGGCTCAAGCGAGTCTCCTGCCTCCGCCTCCCAAGTAGCTGGGACCACAGGCGCCCGCCACAACGCCCGGCTATTTTTTGGTTGCAGCCGTCATTGTTGTTTGGCAGGTCCAGGCTGGGGATTCGAACCTGCCACCTTAGGTGTACGTGGCTGGCGCCTTAGCCGGTTGAGCTATAGGCGCCGAGCCGATGTTTCTGCTTTTTTAGAGAAAGTACTTAATTTTGGAAGGAAAGTCTGTTTTTGACGGTATATTAAGGTATACAATGGTTCCCCACTGGCTTCCTTTATGCATCATCTCCTTTACTCTTCCTATTATTTCCTTGATTTTCTACTTTCAACCAATAAGTTTTCTCCTAAATATAAGAATTTTATGTAACTATTATAGGACTAATCCTATATGATTTCACCAATATGAGACTTACTTTAAACCCATTTCCAAAGTCTCCAATTAGTGTGAGCAGCATATGCTGGGAAGAAGACAGGACCAACAGAGCCAAGAGGCTGGCTTAAATTCATGGCCTAAAATCAACTATGTATTCATCCAAAGTCAATTTAGCAAATAAAGGTAACAGTATAAATGTAGAGAGCCTTTAGAGAAACTGACTAATCTATTTTTATACCTATTTTGGCCAAATTACTTTTAATTCTACATACTACATATATACATAGAAACTCTTAGCAAAGTTAGCAACTGTTGAAAGAATAAAAAATTAAGCCAGATCTTCCTAATTAGAAACAATGTGAGCCACCGGGGCATGCAGTAGCCCTCCAGGGATGCTTGTAGTACACTAATTTCAAGTAGTTTCTCCGGCCATTCACTGCCTTCGCCTTAAGGCATAATTCTATAGTCATTTTTAAAAATATTCATACCATTTTTATTTTTATTTATGCTATTCAAGGAAAATAAATACTCATACCCTTATTGCACGCTTACTATATGTTGAGTGTTAAGCTTTTTTTATATAATCTTGTGAGGTTTTTAATATATAATCAAGTACTTGAGTCAGCTCACTAGCAAAAGTCTAGACTAGAGAAACACTAAGTAATGCCTAGATGGGACTTTGTTCTATAGTATATACAATGATCCCCTATTGCCTATTTTTCACATTTTAGAATCTAGGATTCTCTTTGAGATGCTATGGAATTGTTGAGGACTAGTCCCTGAACTTTAAGTAGTTGCACTGTCCTGTTCTTAATCTAGGGACATAGACTAACTCACATGTAATATTTTCAAAGCTGCTGCTCTGCAACGTGCATCCCTCATAAAACCTTAATCACATAAATTTAGTTAAATCTTTTAAAACCAGATTGCACTGGCTTCACAGAACAAGTCTGGCCGCTTAGCTTCAATTCCCTGGAGAGAAGAGAGAAGCTCTTCTCTATTATGAAACCAGCTTGCCTAATCAAATTCCCTTTCAGAGAAAGAGGTCAAGGAGAATAACTGCTGTGCCATTTTTCAATTCTTCCTTCCAAGAAATGCCTGTGATTGACAGACACTATTTCTTTGAGATCCAGAGGCCTACCGCCAAGGTTAACTAATTGTTTCTTGGTTAAAAGAATAACACCAGATCTACCAAGCCATATGACTCTCCATAATCATAATATTTCACACATTAAGAAAGTTTTATAATTTTCAAAGCTAACATATATACACTCAAAATATCTCATAGGGAAAGTAGGACAGATCTTATCTTCATTTTACAGACTGAGAAACTGCAACAAAGGCAATGTATGACATCTCTAAGGTATGCATGTTAGTAGAGGATCTAAAAACTCTTACTTATGCTTTTATAGTCCTGTGATTTTCTACATATCACATATCTTTGCACTCTCCTTAGTATGTCTACTAATCCCATTATCTGCCCCATTTTACTGAAATATTTACGAACAGAAGATGAATAGCCTCTTCAAATAAATAGCTACAACAGCATGGTAGAGAGGTATTTAGAGATTTAGATGGGTTCAAATTATGCTCTTGCCACTTAGGATGTTTGACTTAGGGTACACTGATAACTAGCTTCAATTTTTTTTATCAGTAAAATTGATACGCCATCTACCTCACAGAATTCTAAGAATTAAATAAGTTAACAAATGTTATGTGCCTAATACATAAAAGGTACTCAAGTGTTAATTTCCTTCCCTGGAACAGTCCTGAAGAGACAACCAACCTCCAGAGAGAGTCTAACTCATTTGATTTCAATGGCCCCTAAATATTAAGGGATAAGGATTAGGGGAATTAAAGCACTAACTCTTTCCTGGCACTTACCTCAGGCATGTGGGATTTTTTGGCTGTCAGTCTAAAGAGCAGCTTTTAGAGATGCAGTCAAATCAATTAAGAAAAAAATAGGAAAAGGCAAATATGTCCAAATAAATAACATTTATCATAGGCACACAGAGTAATTATTCTACCAATTAAACATATATTTGAATGCCAGCTAGAATAAAAATAAGCTGAATTAATTTTTTTTTTTGAGACAGAGCCATATTGACTCTCCATAATCACTGTCACTCCGGGTAAAGTGATGTAGCATCATAGCTCACAGTAACCTCTAATTCT
The DNA here is from genome assembly GCF_000181295.1 of Otolemur garnettii. Classification (NCBI taxonomy): domain Eukaryota; kingdom Metazoa; phylum Chordata; class Mammalia; order Primates; family Galagidae; genus Otolemur; species Otolemur garnettii. Next base: position 271,631 of record NW_003852432.1, read on the forward strand.
TGGGCTCAAGCCATTCTCTTGCTTCAGCCTTCTGAGTAGCTGAGACTATAGGCACCACCACAATGCCCAGCTATTTTTTTAGAGACAGGGTCCCTCTAGCTCAGGCTGGTCTCAAACTTGTGAGCTTAGGTGATCCACCTTGCTAATATTTAAGAACCTTTTAATGAATAAATTGAATTAGATTCACAGTTTCCCCTATGTTACTTTCATTCTCATGTTAAACTAAATGGAGAGAAAAGAGTAACATACAGCCCTAGTTAGAAAGCAATTTTATTTTATTTTGAGACAGAGCTTCAAGCTGTCCCCCTGGGTAGAGTGTCATGGCATCACACCTCACAGCAATCTCCAACTCCTGGGCTCAAGTGAGTCTCCTGCCTCAGCCTCCCAAGTAGCTGGGACCACAGGGGCCC
>NW_003852432.1:272979-273995 GCF_000181295.1 Otolemur garnettii
CCTGTAGTCCCAGCTACTTGGGAGGCTGAAGCAAGAGAATCACTTAATCCCAAGAGTTTGAGGTTGCTGTGAGCTGTGAGGCCACAGCACTCTATGGAGGGCAACATAGTGAAATTCTGTCTCAAAAAAAACCCCAGAGATTTGCAAATTCTATGAATTCTAATTTTTTTACAATAAGGCAAAGGATAGTAAGAACTTATTCTTCAATATTTGATACTTATTTGTCTTAATACTACCGATGAAATGATAACCTGGGAAAAATGAGTCCTATTTCTGAGAATAAAGTTCCATTAAAAAATAACTGGCTTATTTAGCCACATTTATTTGTCATTATAAAATGACAGATTTTTGACCAGGTACAGTGGCTTATACCTATAATCCCAGCACTTAAGAGGCCAAGAGCTCGAGAACAGCCAGCCTAGGAAACACACAGTGAGACCCTGTCTCTACAATAAAATAAAAAATTAGCTGGCATGATGGTGTGGGCCACTACAACCAATTGTGCCATAGCATTCCATCCAGCCTGGGTAACAGAGTGAGACTCTGTTTCTATTTAAAATATAACAAATACATAAATAAAATGATAAATTTTGTGACACTAATTTTTATTACTCACATAACTACTATTATTACTCACAATTCTTTTATGGACACCATTCCACCCTAAAAAAATGTTGGGGTAGTCACTAAAGTTAACTTAAAAACAGCTCTGGAGAAAGAATGCATGATTTCAATCCTGGTGCTAGCATTCATAGGTCGTGTGACCAGGGGCAAGTTACTTAATGTCTGAATGTTGGGGTAGTCACTAAAGTTAACTTAAAAACAGCTCTGCAGAAAGAATGCATGATTTGAATCCTGGTACTAGCATTCACGGGTCATGCGATCAGGGGCAAGTTATTTAATGTCTGAGCCTCCATCTAAATGGACATGATGATAAAAACACTACCAACTTTATAGGGTTTGTGGTAAGAATAATTGTTCTGTATAATCCTTATAAAACTATTCAGAACAATGCC
>NW_003852432.1:274015-274832 GCF_000181295.1 Otolemur garnettii
GGGGGGGGGGAATGTAAAATAAATGGATATAGTCATGGGCAACATGTCTGTCAAAAAAAGGAATGCTCTTTGCCACTTATATTAAAAGAGAAAAGAACCCAAGGGAGGGAAAAGGAGGCTTCTAAATGTAATTTATGTTACAGTAGGAAAAGTAAAAATAAGGACTCTGGCTTACTCTTAGGACAAAATGCATTTGTATAAAGAAAAGACCTACTGGAAACAATGGTGTATCTAATGGATACAATGGTGTAAACAACTCCATGTCTGTCAACAAATAGCAGTTAAATAACTTTCAACTTTTTTTTCAACATTCACTCAGAATACTTTTCACTGTTACATCATCTTTTATCAGATTATGCAGGAAAACCATATTTAACATTGTTCCTCTGTTAAGCCTCCAAAATGAACTCTTATCTTAAAAGATTGCTCAAACTATCAATTCATTCGACATTTATTGAAAGCCATGCAGTAGACACCAGGAACACAAAGGTGATGAGACATGTCCCAATCTTCAAGTTTATTCTATTAGAAGAAATGAATATGTAAAATTACTAGAAAGGAAATAAACCATAATAACAATGGCAATGGATTGAATCATATTCAAAAATGTTTAAATCCTAGAGTTCACAATGATGCCAAAAACTTGCCCCTCTATCAATGCCTAATTGGTCACCATTGGAGAATGCTAGTGAACCAATTCATTATTTTGAAAATTGGTAAATAGGCTCGGCGCCTATGGCTCAAGTGGCTAAGGCACCAGCCACATACACCTAAGGTGGCGGGTTCGAATCCAGCCTGGATCCACCAAACAATGATG
>NW_003852432.1:275770-283187 GCF_000181295.1 Otolemur garnettii
TGTGTGTATATATATATATATATATATTTTTTTTTTTTTTTTAAATGGAGTGTCACTCTGTCACCCTGGGGTTGAGTGACATGACATCATAGCTCATAGCAACCTCAAACTCCTGGGTTCAAGTGATCTTACTTCAGCCCCCCAGTAGCTGGGACAATAGGCACCCACCACAAAGCCCGGCTAATTTTTCCATTTTTAGTAGAAATGGGGTCTTGCTCTTGCTAGGCTGGTCTTGAACTCCTGAGCTCAAACAGTCTACCTGCCTCAGCATCCCAGAGAGCTAGGATTACAGGTGTAAGCTACTGTGCCTGACCAAAATTATATATACATTTGAAAATAACACCATTAGGGAAACGTCTTTGATGCTATTAAAGAACTGCTATTTTTTTAGTGTGATAATGGAATTGAGATTATTTATTTAAAGTCTTTATCTTTCAGAGAAATATAGTGATATTTTACAGATGAAATTATAAAATTCTTGAATTTGCATCAAATAATCCAAGGAGTTGGGTAAAGTGGATAAGAGGCCATGAATTCCCAATTGTTGAAGGGGAAAATGGTGTACACGGTTTGACATTTTCTATCATTAAAATGTTTTAAAATAAAGAAGTAAGATCAAAATGATGGTGATGGGGGGTGCTACATAGAGCACCCAACCTGTGTATTATCAGTTACAATTATTAGAAAACTTAAGGGTTGGATTAGATGGCCTTCAGGTACTTTTCAAACCTAAATGTCTAAATTTCTATGACTTGATTTTTTTTTATTTTATTTACTTATTTATTTATTTTTTTGAGACAGAGTCTCACTTTGTTGCACCCAGTAGAGTGCTGTGGCATCATAGCCCACAGCAACCTCAAACTCTTGGGCTCTAGTGATCCTCTTGCCTCCGCCTCCCAAGTAGCTGGGAATACAGGTACCTGCCACAACACCCAGGCAGTTTTTCCTCAGGATGCTCTCGAACTTGTGAGCTCAAGCAATCCACTGGCCTTGGTCTCTCAGAATGCTAGGATTACAGGCTCGAGCCACCCTGCCTGACCCTTTGATTGTCTTTAAAGATCACTGTTATCCCTAAAATTCTTTAATTCTTTCCCAAGGATCTGGCTCTATTTTCCTCTCCAACTGGTTAGCAAAGGCCTACAAAAACACTTTGGGAACAGCCACTACTTTAAAAAAAGCACATGAACTGGGACTAACTCCCAGTTTGATGGTTGGAGGTTTCAGCTGCAACGCCCACTTTAATTCTGGAGTCTGGGTGTTATATTGCTTAATTAAGTTTAACAGCCAGTACTGATTAAACACATGGAAAAATCTGCTATACCTAAGGGAGATAACTCTTTTCCCACACATAGTACAGTTTGGGAACAATGAAGTTTGTGGTCCAGAAATTCCTTGAGGTATCCTTTCAGGGAGTGCTTGAGGGCATAGTGGCTCTCACCTATAATCCCAGCATTTGAGAGACTGAGGTAGGAGGATCCCTTGAGCCAGGAGGTCAAGACAGCCTGAGCAACATAAGGGGACCTCATCTTTATAAAAGTAAATAAATAAAATGATATTTGCCCTTTTTACTCTCATTATCTCATAAGCATAGAGTTTTCCAGAGGATATATGCTATGCTATAATGCACCAGATTGAATGCAAAAGCAGAAATGAGAATCCAGATTTTTTTTATGAAGTCAGGTATCAAGACATTTACAAAAATATACAACAATACCTTTGTTCCCATTAAATGTCTTCTTGATGGATTATTTTTGGCTTGTTATTTATTTCTTTTTGGAGGCAGGGTCTCATTCTGTTGCCCAGACTAGACTGCAGTGGTGTCACCATAGCTAGCTGCAACCTCAAACTCCTGGGCTTCAGAGGCATGACACGATGTCTAGCTAATTTTTCTATTTTCTGTAGAGATGGGGGTCTCGCCCTTGTTTGGGCTTGTCTCAAACTCCTGACCTCAAGCAATCCCCCTCAGATGCTTGTTTGGGCTTGTCTCAAACTCCAGACCTCAAGCATGCCTCAGCCTCCCAGAGTGCTAGGATCACAGGTATGAACCACCACACCCAGTTTGTTTTGTCTTGAAAATTAGATACTTTCCATGAAAATGTTATTAATGTTAAAATGTAATAGGCTTATTATTTTTAATAAATTAATATATAAATGTTTTTAAATTTCTCAGTTTTAAATAACATAGTATGTTCATAATTATTTTAAATCAATCAATCCATAAATATTTTTAAGTTCTCAGGCTTAATTTCTAATACAGTAAATGCTGACAGATACGACCCACATAGAAAAAACCCTTCAGGATTCTCGATTTTTATGAGTATAAAGGGGTCTCGAGACCACGGTTTGAGAAATACTACTCTAAAACAGAGTTCTGATTATGTCTGTTACTATATCACCTCATATTATCATTACATTTTATATTGTATAGCTTCAATTCTTTCATTCTCACCCTTAAGAAGGATACTGTGATCTAAAACTAGTTGGTTTCGTAAACCTAAAATTTTGGTGGGGGTAGGAAGTGAGGAGGTGGTCCTGGTTTAAGAGAGAATAGAGAATTACTGCTTGGAATCTACGGAGGACATAAAGAACTTTAATCATATATATTCTACAAGATCAGGAAGAACAGTTCCCTCTGGAGGGAACTTAGTTGGCACTAAGTACAAGCACCTAAGTTCTTTCTTTTGGGATCTTTTCTCCTTTTCATTAAAACTTGCCAAAACTCAAAGTCCTCAATCCATGAGAAGACTCTGATAAAATAATCCTTCTGATCTGGATAGGAGAAGCTGGCTATCTCAAGACACAGAGAGTTGTTCCTTTTCTTGCTTAGTGGATTCTCCATCAGGAATCTCTATGTTCTGACCCATGTCCAGTTCTTCTAACAAAAACTTAAAGTTTAAATCAGTTCAATAAACTGGGTGAACTCTTGTAGGAATGATTCTGGGAGGCCTCAGATGGGAAAGGAAGAAAAAAATACACCTATAACTACTGCTGGTACTAGCTGTGAATACATCTGTACATTAAGAGGTTTATATAGCACATCACGGAGGCCACAGATGGAAGAGGAAAAAAAGACTGTAGCCCAGCTGATACATACATACACTATGTACATGCTAACAACTACACCTGGCTGTACCAACCTCATTAACCCCAGAGTAGCCTGGGACTCTTCTGTATTGTATCTTCTAATTTTTTTACACTCCAAGGCATTTTAACCAGATTTTATCTTTATAAAAATATTGTAAGGCTGGACATGGAAGCTCACACCTGTAATCCTAACATTTGAGGAGGGGTGGGAGTATAACTTGAGGCTACTGCACTCCAGACTGGGTGACAGAATGACAGCCTGTATCAAAAAGAAAAAAAAAATTCTGTCGCAGAAATCTGAAATTTACTTGCCTTCCTAAGGCTTTCATAAATTGGCACAATAAAAACTGGACTATTCCAGTTTGCAAAAAATAAATCTCCAGAAACTAGTGATTTGGCTGTTCTATACCTTTTTTTTTTTGAGACAAAGTCTCATTAGTCATCCTCGGTAGAGGCTGTGACGTCACAGCTCACAGCAACCTCAAACTCTTGGGCTTAAGCGATTCTCTTGCCTCAGCCTCCCATGTAGCTGGGACTATAGGCACCCACCACAATGCCTGGCTATGTTTTTGTTGCAGTTGTCGTTGGTTAGCAGGCCCAGGCCGTGTTCAAATCCCACCAGCCTCAGTGTATGTGGCCGGCACTCTGCCCACAGAGCTAAGGGCACTGCCAATTTTCTTTATCTTGATAAACTTTCCTAACTTGAAAATGAAGTCCTTTTTTTTAGACAGATTCTTAGTCCAATGCTGCCCAGGCTAGAGTTCAAGGGCATTAGCCTAGCTCACAACAACCTCAACCTCAAACTCCTGGGTTCAAGTGACCCTCCTGCCTCAGCCTCCTACCTTCTGAGTAGCTGGGACTACAGATAAATGCCACAACACCCAGCTAATTTTTCTATTTTTTAGTAGAAATGGGGTCTCACTCTTGCACAGGCTGGTCTCAAACTCCTGAGTTCAAACAATCCTTCTGCCTTAGCCTCCCAGAGTGCTAGGATTATAGGTGTAAGCTACCAAGTCGGCTGAAAATAAAATTCTTTTTTAAAAAGTTCTATTCCTCACCGGGCATTCGGTGGGTGCCTTATTCCCAGCCACTTAAGAGGCTGAGGCAAGAGAACTGCTTAAGCCCAAGAGTTTAAGGTTGCTGTGAGCTGTGATGCTACAGCACTCTACTGAGGGTGACATAGTGAGACTCTGTTTCAAAAAAAATAAAAAATTAAAAAAAAAATGTAAAAGGGGTGGCACCTGTGGCTCAAGGAGTAGGGTGCTGGCCCCATATGCCAGAGGTGGTGGGTTTAAACGCAGCCCTGGCCAAAAAAAAAAAAAAAAAAAAAAGAAAAAAAAAGTTCTATTCCAAGTCCTCTTTTTATTAAAGACAAGGTCTTGCTATGTTGCCCAGGCAGGTCTCAAACTCCTGCCCTCAAGCAATCTTCCCACTTCAGTCTCCAAAAGTGCTAGGATTATAGGCCTAAGCCACCATGTACCAACTCCCACTCATTTTTCTTTTCATTCTTTGAGAGAGAATCTCACTTTGTTGCCCTCAGTAGTGCGCCATGGCATCATAGCTCACACCAACCTCAAACTCTTGGGCTTAAGTGATTCTCTTGCCTCAGCCTCTGAAGTCGCTGGGACTATAAGTGCCTGCCACAATGCCTGGCTATTTTTGTTGTTATAGTTGTCATTGTTGTGTAGCTGGCCCAGAATGGGTTAAAACCTGCCAGCCCTAGTATATGTGGCAGGCGCCCTAACCACTGAGTTATGGGCACCGAGCCCCCCCCCGACTCATTTTTAATCAACAATTGTATATTGAACATACAGAAAAAAGTGAAAGCATGAGTAAAAAGTTACAAGCTAGAATTCTCCAAGGCTGTTTCTTATCCATGTACTCCCAAAGGTGAAAAATCACAAGGTCTAATGATGGCCCCCCAAACAACTATTAGAGGCTTTTTTTATCCCACCTAGAGGGAAATGTTCCTATTCTCACTGCTGTCACATGACCTTACTTGCTCTCTAAGAAACTAGCATTAGCAAACTCCTTCATCTTAACTGCAAAATCACTCTATGCTCACAATCAACCCCAAACTTGTAGCTTTTTTTCCATTATTACTTCCACCAACAGAATTTATGACCTTATCATCATTTCCTTTCATTTATTCAGCTAGAACATAGTCTTCCTACCCCAGGAAATCTTGGAAATCAATTATTTATAATAAAATAGTACTCAAATTATTCATTAACTAGGCTAAAGAACAGTACTTTCTTTTTTAAAAAGAGTCCATTATAAAAGGGTTTTACATATTAAAATTTTTTAAATATTTGGATCCTGATTTTGTTTTGTAAAGCCTCAGGAGATAAAATGTTTCTTTATTCTCTTCCTGGAATGTTTCTTCTCTGAGGTCACAAGATCAAATCAAAGCTGATAGGTGAACTGGTTTTAAATTTAAAAAATGACCACCTAATGCTACTTGGAAGCTAATACGAAACAAGATAGTGATGCTGAGTTCAGCCCTCAGAACCACAATAAGCACTGCATCGTTCTATTCACATAATCATAAAACATAGTAAACCTTTTTGTCTTATAGATAAAAATATGGTCTTTTTCAAATGGTTGACGAAAAGAAGGTAAAATTTAATTCAAGTCTAGAAAAATTCAATCAGTACCTTACCTTTGACAAATACATCTATATTTGGTGTATCTGTTTATCCTGAAACATTTCAAGCACATTAAAAAATATAGAAAACAAGGCAGCACCTGTGGCTCAAAAGAGGAGGGTGCCGGCCCCATATGGAGGAGGTGGCAGGTTCAAACCCAGCCCTGGCCAAAAACTGCCAAAAAAAAAAAAAAAAATCAAACAATAGATTTTCTTTGTTTTGTTTTGTTTTGGAGACAGAGTCTCACTTTGTCGCCCTCAGTAGAGTGCTGTTGAGTCACAGCACACAGAAACCTCAAACTCTTGGGCTCAAGCGATTCTCTTGCCTCAGCCACCGAGTAGCTGGGACTACAGGTGCCCACCACAATCCCATCTCTAACAATAGCCAGGGTTTTGCTCTGGCTCAGGCTGGGAAACAATAGTTTTAAAGACCCTGTACCTCAGGCAATAAAGGAGAGCAATCTCTGAGAGACAGGAAACAAGTGAAGTAAGCTGTGTGTGTACTATGGCTTACTGCCTTGAAAACATTCCTAGGGAATAGCTCAGGAAGGAAGGAAGGACCTAGGTAGAGCCCAGGAACCTATCTTAGTTGAGGATATAGAGCTCAGAGTCTAAGTAGACTGTGGCAGAGAGTGTATACAGGACAGAGTACTGGAGAAGAAGGAGCTGCACCTTGGGAGCACCTTAAACTCTGTGGGTACCTGTTAAGTACTCAGTGGAGTAATGACCAGCAAGTACATCTAGAAATTATTGAGAGGATTAGCATGAATGCTAACTGGCACTCAAATAGAAGAGAACAACCACCAAACAGAATGAAAACTCCACAATTAAAAGGGCACTAGGTAGAGTATTTCAAAGAGTCTTAGAGAATAACTATCCTAGATGGTAAACTGCTCTGGTCCCACTTGACAAATCTTAAGAAAACAATCAAACTGTATTAATAACTTAACTGTAACACAGAACAAAGAAAAAGAAATATCCAGTAACTAACAAGTTAAAATTCAGTGTTTGGAATCCAAGCAAATTTACCAGACATGCAAAGAAGTGAGAAAATATGACCCACAAAGAGGTCAACCAGCTAAAACCAACAGAGAATGTTAGAATTAGGAGACAATGGCATTAAACAGTTATTATGCATGTGTTCCACATTAAAAAAGCTCAGCAGAAATATGGGAGATAAAATAAGACCCAAAACAATAGGAAACAATAAAAGAAAAATACCTACAAAACCAAATACTAGGAAACTAAATAAAACACATCTAAGTAACTTACAGGTCAAAGAAATCAAAAGGGAGATTAGAAAGTGCTTTGAACTGAATGAAAACGAATACATCATTTGTGGAATGCTGCCAAAACAACTTAAGAAGGAAATTTATAACACCACACATTCCTATTAAAAAGAAGGTCTATGCTGGGCATAGTAGCTCATGTCTGTTATTCTAGGAGGCTGAGATGGGAGGATCCCTTGAGCTCAGGAGTTTGAGAGCAGCCTGATCAAGAGTAAGACCCTGGGCTCGGCGTCTGTGGCTCAAGTGGCTAAGGCACCAGCAACATAAACCTAAGGTGGTGGGTTCAAACCCAGCCCAGGCCCACCAAACAACAATGAAGGCTGCAACCAAAAAAGACCCAGGAGTTGTGGTGGGAGCCTGTGGTCCCAGCTACTTGGGAGGCTGAGGCAGGAGACTC
>NW_003852432.1:284790-286058 GCF_000181295.1 Otolemur garnettii
AAAAGATTTGAATAGACACTTTACCACAGGAAACATAAAAATGACCAAAAAAAGAAAAGAAAAAAAGATTCTCAGCCTTAATCATTAAGGAAAAAGAAATTAAAACCACAATGAAATAATATCTACACTTACTAGAATGGCTATATCAAAAGCTAAAAATGGATTGATAGTAAGAATGGATTGACCACATCAAATGCTGCTGAGATTGTGGAGGAACCCAAGGTAGGAATCTAAGATGACAAAACAACTTTGGAAAATAGTTTGGTAGTTTCTTAAATATATACACTTATGGTTCGGCGCCCTTGGCTCAAGTGGCTAAGGCGCCAGTCACATACACCTAAGGTGGCGGGTTCAAATCCAGCCTGAGCCTGCCAAACAACGACGGCTGCAACCAAAAAATAGCTGGGCATTGTAGCGGGTACCTGTAGTCCCAGCTACTCAGGAGGCTGAGGCAAGAGAATCGCTCAAGCCCAAGAGTTGGAGGTTAGTGTGAGCTGTGACGCCATTGCACTCTACTAAGGGTGACATAGACTTTGTCTCCAAAAAAAAAAGGCTTATAAAATTACAGCTATCAAAATAGTGCAACAGTGGTACCAAGTTAGACAAACAGATAAATGGAACAGAATAGAGTACAGAAATAAATCTATGCATCTGCAAACAACTGATTTTCAGCAAAGGTTCAAGGGCAATTCGGGGGAAAAGGTCTCATTGTCTTTTCAGCAAACGATGCTGCAACAATTAGATGTAGACATGCTAATAAAATAAAAATAAAAATAAAAATCTCAATACAAACTTTGTACTAGCATATACAAAAATTAACTCAAAATGGGCCATTAAAATAGACATAAAATCCCAAATTAAAATTGAACTTCATCAAAATGAAAAACTTTTGCTCTTCAAACTTGTGGCCTCAAGCAATCCTCCTGCCTTGGCTTCCCAATGTGCTAGAACTACAGGTGTGAGCTCCGACACCTAGCCCACTTTTGTTCTTTAAAATACATTGAAAAGAAAATAGAAAAACAAGTCACAAACTGGGAGGAATTACCTGCAAAGCAAACATCTGATAAAGGACTTACATCCAGAATATATAAAAAATACTCAAAACTCAACAATTAGAAAACAAACAACCTGATTAAAAATGGCCAAGTGGGGTGGCTCATGCCTATAATCCTAGCACTCTGGGAGGTTGAGGTACGTGGATCACCTGTACTCAGGAGTTGAACACCATCCTGAGCAAAAGTGAGTTCCTGTCTCTACTAAAAATAGAA
>NW_003852432.1:287199-299893 GCF_000181295.1 Otolemur garnettii
AAAAAAAAAAAAAAAGGAAAACATATGTCTACAAGTTCACAGCAGCATTATTTATAACAGCCCAAACTGGAAATAACCCTAATGTCAACAAGTGAATGGATAAACAAAATGTAGTCTAGCCAAACAATAAAATACTACTAAGCAATAAAGGATAAACCTTTGATCACACAACATGCTCTGCTCCCCCACCCCCACCCCCAAAAAGGATATACTGCATGATTCTATTTACATAAAAGTCTAGAAAATACAATCCTTAGGAGTCTAGAAAGTCTAGAAAATACAATCCCTAGAGTTTGAGGATGCTGTTAAGCTAGAGGTGATGAATATGTTCTTTATCTTCATTTTAATGATAGTTTTCTTTTTAATTTCAATAATTTTAGGAGGTAAATCTCTTTTTAACTGCAAAAAAAAAGATAATATATTCTCATTCGGGAGCGGTGGCTCACATCTATAATCCTAGTACTCTCGGAGGCTGGTGGACTGCCTGAGCTCATGGATTTGAGACCAGTCTGAGCCACAGAGAGACCTCATCTCTAAAAATAGCCAGGTGTGGTGGCAGGTGCCTGTAGTCCCAGCTACTTGGGAGGCTGAGGCAAGAGAATCACTTAAGCTCAAGAGTTTGAGGTTGCTGTGAGCTGTGATGTCACAGCACTCTACCAAGAGCAACAAAGTGAAACTCTATCTCAAAAATTAATTTAAAAAAGACAATATATTCTCATCTATTAGATGCAGGGCTTAGTATATGCCCACCAAATGAAGCTTGTTGGTTATTTGTTCAAATTTTCTATGTCTTCTCCAATTTTTTGCCTATCCATTACTAAGAAAGATACATTATAATTTTCTACTTTTATAGATTTATAAATTTATTCCTATCATTGTATCTATATAATTTCTTTGTATATTCTATCTATATATTTTATATGTTATCTATATATTTTGAGGCCATACTATTGGATCCATACTGATATGGAACTCTTATAAACTGCATAGAGCTAGACTATTTTATCTTCACTCTCACAATATTCCAGTTATCTAATGCTATGTTAAAAAAAAAAAAAAAAAAACCTGTCCAAAAACTAAGTAGTATTAAATAACAATCATTTTATTATTCTCATGATTCTACGGGCCAGAAATTCCAGCAGGCCAGAGCAGAGACAGCTTGTCTCTGATCCATGATGTCTGGAACCTCAGGTGGGGTAACTTAAATGGATGAAGATGGCTAAAATATTTTAACAGGGATCCTGGCTCTTCTCCAGGTAGTGTCTGCTGAACTGGCCAACATGAGTCCTTCTCTCACTTATATGGCTGACAAGTTAGTTCATGTTTGCTAGTAGCTCACTTGGGGCTATCAACCAGTGCCTACAAGTGTCCTCCCCTTTTGGCTTGGGCTTCTCACGACATAGTGTCTGGGTTCTGAGAGCAAGTATTCCATCAGAGAAAATTCCCAAAGGCATAGGCAGAAGCTTGTAAGGCTTCGTATTATTCAGCATCAGAAGTCCCAGAAAGTCACATTCTATTGGTTAAGCAAGTCACTAAAGCCAGCCCAGATTCAAGGGAAGGAAAGAAACATACTTCACCTCTGAATGGCAAGGGAAAGAAACTAATGGTGGCCACTTTGGAGACAAACTACCAAAGACCATCCCTTGGCCCCAAGTCCCTCCCACATGCAAAATACACTCACCCTCTCCTAAGACCTTCAAAAGTCTCATCTCATTATGGCATCAGCTTGATGTCCAGAATCTCGATATCTAAATCAGGTCCAGGTGTGGCTGAAGCTCCTCAGATGCAGTTCCTCAGGTACAGCTACTGGAGTATAGCTCCTCCTGATCTGAATTAAAGAGACAAATTATCTGCTCCCACACACCCAACATACAAACATACAATAGTGAAACTGACCCGGGATAACCACAACAGACACTCCTATTCAAAATGTGAGGGAAAAGGGGAAAAAACAGGAGACATATACCAGTTACTAGCCCACAACAATTCTGAAATTTAATCAGGCATGTCACCAATTCCTGCATTAAGGCCAAATCCTACTCTCTAAGAATGATTCTCTACTACTCTCTGAGTTATCCTTCCTTTTATACAAGACATGGCTAATGTTTGCAACGGAGTAGCCTTCCCAGCCTGCTTCCTGCCTGTAGGGTTGGAAGGAGGGCTGGAAGTCCAAAGCTCCATTTTCATTTTCTACTATCTCTGTTCCTTTTAATCTAAGCTGAACATGCTTATATTAGTACAATTTCTTTCTTTCTTTTTTTTTTTTTTTCAGTTTTTGGCCGGCGTTGGGCTTGAACCCACCACCTCTGGCATATGAGGCTAACGCCCTATTCCTTTGAGCCACAGGCGCTGCCCAATACAATTTGTTTAAAATCTTGTGGACTTCCAATGGACTTTTTTTTTTCTTTTCTTTTCTTTTTTTTTTTTTTTTTTGAGCTTTTTACCTCAAGCTGTCCCCCTGGGTAGAGTGCTGTGGCATCAGAGCTCACAGCAACCTCCAACTCCTGGGCTGCTCAAGAGAGTCTCCTGCCTCAGCCTCCCAAGTAGCTGGGACTACAGGCGCCTGTCACAATGCCTGGCTATTTTTTGGTTGCAGTCGTTATTGTTGTTTGGTGGGCTCGACCTGGATTCGAACCTGCCACCTTAGGTGTAAAAATAAGTCCATTGGAGGGCTCAGAGCCACAGGCGCCAAGCCTCCAATGGACTTTTTTTTCTTTTTTGAGACTGAGTCTCTGTCACTCAGGCTGAAATACAGTGGCATGAACATAGCTCACTGCAGCCTTAAACTCCTGGGCTCAAGCAATCTTCCTGCTTCAGTCTCTCAACTGAGGAAGAGAAAAGGTTTTACTTTCTAACATAACTCTTCCTGGGTGAGAAATATTTCCTCTAAGTTCTGCTTTAAAACTTAATAGTTCATTTTTTAGCTCATTTATCTATTTGTATCTTATAATAGGCGGTTAGAAAAAGCTAGGTAACACTTTTTTCAACATTCTGGCTAGAAATCTCCTTTGATATAGAGAACTCTTTTCTAGCTTCCATGTTACCACGTGTGACAGTACCAACAAACCTCCCACCACCATATAACAAAGGCTTACTCTTTTACCAGCCTCCACTAACTCTTTTTTCACTGTGCTTCAAGCCTTTCCTAACAGTTTTCTTAAGGTCCCTTCATCTTCAACCCAGCACCAAAGCCAACGCAGATTTTTAGTTTTTGGCAGACCTCACTTCCAGGTTCTAAATTCCGTTTCAGTTCTCTATTGCTACAAACAGACTTCCCCAAAGTTCAGTGGCATAAAACTACAGCTGTTGTATTATGCTAGTGATTCTGAGACTCAGGAATTCAAAGAGATACATCAGAGAAATCTTATATCTTCTGTATGACATCTGGGGCCTCAGGTAGGGTGGCTCCAATGATTAAAGATGGCTAGAATGGGATCATATCCCTGGGGCTTAGACTCTTCTTCATAGCAATGCCTGCTGGAACTGAAGTGTCCAAGATGATTCCTTTACTCAAATGGCTGGTAGTTGATGCTGGTTATTGGCTGGGAGCTTCACTGAGCCTCAGACTTCTCACAGCATGGAGGCTGCAAAACTTCTCATGATCTAGGCTCGAAGTCCCAGAATGTTATTTCTTCCCCATTTTATTGGTCACACAACTTAGTAAAATCAGCCCAGACTCAAGATGAATACAGAAATAAACTCCATTTCTAGACGAGGGGGATGGCATACTTGTAGAGGAAAGGAACTAATGTCAGCCATCTTGGAAACATGCTACAACAGGCAATTTTGGTTTTTCTTTTCCTTTTTTTTTTTTACAGACAGAGTCTCACTTTGTTGCCCTTGGTAGAGTGCCGTGGCATCACACAGCTCACAGCAACCTCCAACTCCTGGGCTTAGGCGATTCTCTTGCTTTAGCCTCCCAAGTAGCTAGGACTACAGGGGCCCACCACAATGCCTGGCTATTTTTTTGTTGCAGTTTTGCCAGGGCTGGGTTTGAACACACCACCCTCAGTATATGGGGCCAGCGCCCTACTCACTGAGCCACACAGGTGCTGCCCAGTTTTGCTTTTTTTTTTTTTTTTTTGAGACAGAATCTTGCTCTGTCACCCAGGCTAGGTCACCATGGCTTCAGCCTAACTCATAGCAACCTTAAAGTCTTGGACTCAAGCAGGTTCCTAAGTAGCTAGATCACAGGGCATGCCACCACACCCAGCTAACTTCTTTTTTAATAGAGACAGGGTCTCTCTTTGCTCCGGCTGGTCTCAAACTCCTGACCTCAAGTGATCCTCCTACCTAGGCCTCCCAGAGTGCTAGGATTTCAGGCATGAGCCATGGCACTCTGCCACCAATCTTTTAACTAGTGTCATTCATTTATATTCAGTATGATTACGAATATATTTGGATTTATTTCTACTACCTTTTTAAAAATATATTATTATTTATTATTACATGGGGTCTATTACAGAGGTTCTCAACCTGTGGGTCATGATCCACAGGAAGTGTATTAAAGGGCCACAGCATTAGGAAGGCTGAGAACTACTGCACTAGTAGATGCCCCAGAATGAAGTATAGTAGCACCATCAATGCTCACTACAACCTGTACTCCTAGACTCAAGTAATCCTCCTGCCTCAGCCTCCTGAGTAGCTGAGACTAAAGATGTGTGCTACTACACTTGGCTAATTTTTTTATTTTCTTGTAGAGACAGGGTCTCACTATATTACCCAAGCTGGTCTCTATCTCTTGGTCTTAAACAAGACCTCCCTACCTTGGCCTCCCAAAGTGCTGGGATTATAGGCCTGAGCCATCATGACTGGCCTATTTCTACCACCTTTTATTGTGCTTTCTATTTTTCTTTCTATGACATTTATCGAATTTTCCTTTCCTGCTTTCTATTAGATTAAGAATATATGCAAATTACAAACTTAATGAATTATCATAGAGTGAAACAACTATGTAATTATCATAGAGGTCAAAAATGCTATTGTTACCAGCACCCTAGAAATCTCCCTCATCCCACCTCCTAATTACTCTCCCTTACCTGTTCCTCAAAGATGACTAGCATAACTTCTAATACCATATGTTAAGGCTTTTAGTTTTACAAAAATAAAATCATAGATTATGTATTATTTTGCACCCAGCTTCCTTCTTCCAGCACTATTTTGTTCAGCCATGAACTTTTACACAGCAACAATTTAGTACTTTCCATTGCTTAATAGCATTCATTGTATGAATACACCACAATTTACCAATTTGGTCACCGATATTGATCACTAAGTTTTAAATTTCAATGACTATTTGAAAAAATGGAGAACACCTTTAGCTATGGGATTTTATGTAACCTACAGTTGCTTCAGCCTGATACCATAGGACTGTCCCTGATTCAAAACTACTTTACATGAATTTCTTGGCTTTGAGGGTTTCCTGGGCTGTAGAGAAAGGAACATTCTAAACCAGTGGTTCTCAACCTTCCTAATGCCCGCAGCCCTTTAATACAGTTCCTGTGGATCATGACCCACAGGTTGAGAACTGCTGTTCTAAACCAAATTTATATGAGCATAAACCCCGGTAACATTCTCAGAGACCACTCTGCCATCCAAAAAACACACACAGAGTGGAAAAACTTACTTGATATCTCTATGCCACTGGACAAATGTTTTTCTAAATCATCTTTTTGATAATGTGGTAACCCACTGAACATCCTAGCTTTATGCAGGAGGGTAGAAAAGTCTCCAGTTCTGGGCAGCACCTGTGGTTCAAGGAGTAGGGTGCCCACCCCATATATCGGAGGTGGTGGATTGAAACCTGGCCCTGGCCAAACTGCAACAAAAAAATAGCTAGGCGTTATGGCGGGTGCCTGTAGTCCCCCGCCATAGTACTGTAGTACTTGGGAGGCTGAGGCAAAGGAATCACCAAAGCCCAAGAGCTCGAAGTTGCTGTGAGCTGTGACGCCACAACCTCTACGGAAGGCAACAAAGTGAGACTCTGTCTCTAAAAAAAAAAAAAAGTCTCCAGTTCCTAACAGTGGCTGTTAATGAAGTCTTCTGGTCCCTCAGAGCAGCTACAGCTTTAGCTTATGTATTTAAAATTTTTGTTTTCAGTTCCCTCATTTTTCCCTCCTTACTTTTTCACAACAGCAGCTATGAATGGACTTAAAGTTTATTATATATTTATCTTGATTTCCCCTTTTGTTAAATGTAAAGCATATTACAAGGGGAAGGAAGGTCCATAGGAAGGGAAACTCAAAATAGTGAAAATTGTTTTGCCTTTTATCACAAGCAAAACAGAGACCTCATAGGTCCAAGATTATTTATAGTAAAAAGATTCTAACTAAAGGATGTATACTACTTTAACATCCTGTCTAAATATCTCTGTACTCTGGTGACTAAAAGAAGAGAACATCAATTGAGCAGGTATATACGTCAAGGCAGTTCTAAACACAACTGACAGTACATCAGAAAGGCAAAATCCCTCGGTCAAAGTGACCCTAATTACACAATGAGGATGGGTCCAAAAACAACTAAGGAAGTTTTAAGATATACCTAACAGCCTCCTAATGTGCTTCATTTTCTTTTCAGTAAACTTTTGACCTTGATCCTACCAAGTACTGCATAATTAAATAATTCTACAGGCATAAAGACAGCCTGAGTCAAAAACTTTCCATCAGCAGTGAAGTAGAAACACAATTCAGCTAGAAAGTGGGCAGAGGCAAAAATGTTAATAAATGGTAAATAAAATCCAGACACTGGAACAATATCAACAAAGAATAACTTTTAATGTCCATAAAAACCCCGTGTTAAAAAAAAAGAAAAAAATATTTATTTGACATATACTGATATATACTATGTACATGTATTAAATGATAGGATATATGTATGAATTAAGAATCAAGCAGATTTATCAAGCAAGACAGAGCTACAATAATTACAAACTTTAAGTGAACTCCAAAAATACGGAAAAGTAGAAGAAATCATTTAGGTTCATAATTGCCAGGTCATGGAAGAAGCCCAAATACCCATCGATCCACGAATGGATCAACAAACTATGGTATATATACACCATGGAATACCATGCAGCCATAAAGAAAGATGGAGACTTTATGTCCTTCATGTTCACATGGATGGAGCTGGAAAATGTTCTTCTGAGCAAAGTATCACAAGAATGGAAGAAAAAGTATCCAATGTATACACCGCTATTATGAAATTAATTTATACCTTTTATATGAAAGCTATAACCTAATAACAGCCTAAAAATACGGGGGGGGAGGGAGAAGGGAAGGAGGAATGGGTGGAGGGAGGGGGATTGGAGGGATCACTTCTGTGGTTTATCTTACAAGGGTACAAGTGAACCTTTCTAAGAGTAGAATATGAACATTTTGATACAATAACTAGGTAAATGACATGAAGGCTATGTTAACCAGTTTAATGAACTGTTTCAAATTGTATGTGAAAACACCACACTGTACCCCAGAAATGCATTAATGTACATAGTTACCATTCAATAAAAAAAAAAAAAAGAAAGATAGAAATCATTTAGGAAAAAAGAGACTTTAGTCAAGAGGTCTACACACATTGTTATGAAATTTTTTTTTTTTTTTTTGAAGACAGAGTCTCACTTTGTTGCCCTTGGTAGAGTGCCATGTTGTCACACAGCTCACAGCAACCTCAAACTCTTGGCCTTAAGCGGTTCTCTTGCCTCAGCCTCCCAACTAGCTGGGACTATAGGCACTTGCCACAACACCCAGCTATTTTTAGAAATGAGGTCTTGCTCTAGCTCAGGCTGGTCTCAAACTTGTGAGCTTATTAAGCAATCAACCGACCTCAGCCTCCAGAGTGCAGTAGGGGTCCTCAAACTTTATAAACTGGGGTCCAGTTCACTGTCCCTCAGACCACTGGAGGGCCGGACTACAGGCCCTGGTATGAGTCGGCTGCTAAGCAGGACAGGCAGCATTGGCAAAAACACCTGGTGGGCTGGATAAATGTCCTAGGCGGGCTGCATGTGGCCCGAGGGCTGTAGTTTGAGGACCCCTGATTAAAGGTGTGAGCCACCGTGCCCAGCCTTCACGCTGTTATTATTTATAACATTTATATGAAATGTAAGAATAGGTAAACTTATAGATAGAAAATACAGGGTGTCCCAAAGGTCACCATACATACATACTTAGGGAAAATGTGAAACTATCATTAAATGTACCTTTATTTACAAAATATTCACTACAAGATTTTATAAAATATTTACAAAATATTTCTGTGTTGATAAATATAAGAAATATTAAAAATATAATATAAAATATAATAAGTTCATTAATTTTTCCCATGTATGGCAATCTTTATAGATCAGTGGTTCCCAAGGGAAGGAATACTACAAAGTTTCCTTTTAGGACTATGAAAATGTTCTAAAATGAGATTATGGCGATGGTTATACAACTCCATAAATATACCAAAAACCACTCTCTAAATTATATGCTTTAAGTGGGTAAACTTTAAAATTACCCATACTTATAATTTCATATAAGTATGAAATTATATCTCAATAAAGCTATTTTTAAAAGTAAAAAGTTCTATTTTCAAGAAGTTAAAAAGAAATAAGGCTAAAACATTCTATCCAAAGAGAAATTCATCCCACTAAACAGCCTTCAGATCTTATTTTTTGTTTCTTTAAAGAAAAAGTCAACCCCAAGATTAATATTTTCCCCCAAGAAAGTATAAGCAAAACTCCCTAATGTCTCCTTCAAAGATATATCATCTTCATACCTAGATCTTTCTAAAACCTGATATGTCACTATGCTCTTTCAAGCTGAGCTTCTTCGGTCAAGCCGGTAAAAATAAGATCTTCAAGAGTGATAAAACAGAGGTTTAAAAATCAGCCATTGTTAAAATTCAGACTTGGAAATTACCAGTTTAAGTTGGTAGAACTACAAAGTAAAAAGGGAATGGATAGAATAGTGAGTTTGTCCAAAAAGTCTTCAAAAGAAATTTCTCATTTCATTTCAATTTCCCCTCATCGTTTTTTTTTCAGTCATCCAATACTAAAACTCCTCTTCCTCTTTTATCACACAGAGCATCTACCCACAATACATATACACAAAAGTCAGTCACCAAACTCCACCAATTCCATCATCTTAACATCTCTCCTATCAGATCCCCTCTTTTCTATTTCCTATCTTAGGTCAGGTTCTTATTCTCTTTTACTAAGATAATTAATTACAATAGCCTGACTAGATTTACTTCCAATACACTATTCACACTAACAATCAAGTCTAATAAGGATTAAGTGAACTCAATAAACTGAAGGGCTTATGAAGACACATATACACCCACTCACGCTTTAATTTCTTTATTTCATCTTATTTTTTAGAGACAGGTCTCACTATCACTCAATCTGGAGTGCAGTGGCTATTCTGAGTGATGATCATTGAGCACTACACACAAATTCCTAGGCTCAGGCTATCTTCCCTCCTAACTTAAACACCCCAACCCTTGGCTAGACAACAGATAGGTGCCACCATCCTGGCTGTCATTTCTTATGGCTGGATAGTATTACATTCTATGAGTGTACCATAACTTACCATGTCTCTACAACATAAATATTTGTGCTACATTGGTAGACAAAAAAAGTTTCTCTTTGACACTTTCTCACAGTCATATTTCTTTTAAAATCTATTTATACCTAAAATTTAAAATACACTATGGCTGTTCACATAAAATTACCTAGTCATCTTTGTTTCAGGTTTATATTATTTATATTTACTACAATTTAATTTGAATAAATTATACACATGATTTATTTATTCTACCCTATTATAACCCTCCAACTATTTTATTCAGTTTTGTTTCTACCCCCTCTTATGCCCCTAACCCCTCAGCATCTACCTTTACCATTATTAAATGAGATACTCAATGAGATAAGCTATTTATCCAGATGAGGTTACCTTGAAAAAAACATCATGTCCATTTTGTTACCTATACCTCAGTGAGATGATACTCTAGTTCATGGCTCTTCCAAGATATGATTCTTTCTATTTCCTTTGACTCTGTGAGTTACCTCTATTTTCCTTATAATCTCCACCCCCTTCTCCCTACCCACCTAGCTTCTTCCCTTTTTGCTAAAGTCAATTAAGCAAAGTCAATTTTGGTTTGCTTTGAAACCAAAGAAATCTAACTACTAAAGACTGGAACTCCTTGTAATTGTTCAATATTAATTTGTTTGTTAAGCAAAATAGTGAATAAATATGCTGAAAGCCAATTAAATGTGCACTGAGAAAAAAGGAAAAGATAAAAGACACAAGAAACAAATATACTGAAATAGAAACTGACTATTCCTATAGTAGGTCACTGTATTAATACAATTACGCTATTTTGGATGACTTTTCCCAGTCACTCTCCTCACAGTTCTTCTGGCAAAGACTTTTTTTTTTTTTTGAGAGACAGAGCCTTGCTCTGTCATTCAGGCGGTGTGTAGTAGCCCAATGGTAGCTGACTGTAGCCCTGAACTCCTGGGCTCAAGGGTTCCTCCAGCCTCAGCTTCCTGAGTAGCTGGGATTATAGGAATGTGATTATACTTTTTTTTTTTTAATAGACAGGGTCTCACTACTACAGGCTAGACTCAAATTCCTGGCCTCTCAAAGCATTTGGATTACAAACATGAGTCACCTTGCCCAGCCTGTTCTGCGCAAAGACTCTAAAGTCATCCAAAACTACTCTCTCATCAAACACTCATCAAATACATTAGCATACCCTGTTTGCTCTATTCTTTAGATATATGCAGAATCTAACCACTTTTCCCATCTTCACTGCTATCATCTGGTCCAAACTATCATCATCTCTTACCTAATTATTGCAATAACCTCCTAACTGATCTCCTTGACCTCTTCAGTCTATTTTCAACCCTGTAGTCAGAGTGATCTTGTTAAAACTTAAGTTAGGTCATACCAGTCTCTGCTCTGAACCTTCCAAAGGTTTCCTATCTCATTTAAAGGAAAAGAAACACTGGGGGCCAAGGCAGGAGGACCACTTGAGGCTTTGAGTTTGAGACCAGCCTGGACAATACAGGGACAACCTGTCTCTACAAAAAAATTTTAAAATTTGTTGATACCAGGTGGCGCCTGTGGCTCAGTGAGTAAGGCGCCAGCCCCATATACTAAGGGTGGCAGGTTCAAACCTGGCCCCGGCCAAACTGCAACCAAAAAATAGCCAGGCATTGTGGTGGGCACCTGTAGTCCCAGTTACTCGGGAGGCTGAGGCAAGAGAATCGCCTAATCCCAAGAGTTGGGAGGTTGCTGTGACCTGTGATGCCACGACACTCTACCAAGGGCAAGATAGTGAGACTCTGTCTCTACCAAAAAAAAATAAAATAAAATTAGCTGACACCCTGGGAGGCAGAGATGGGTAGACTGCTGGAGCTCAGGAGTTCAAGATCAGCCTGAGCAAGAGCAAGATCCCATCTTTAAAACACAGCTAGGCATTGTGGTGGGCACCTGTAGTCCCAGCTACTTAGGAGGGTGAGGCAAGTGAATTGCTTGCCGCAGGGGTTTGAGGTTGCTGTGAGCTATGAAGCCAAGGCACTCCACTCAGGGCAACAAAATGAAACCCTGTGTAAATAAATAAATATTAACTGAGTATAGTGGCACACACTTGTCCTAGCTACTCTTCAAGGGGCTGGGGCAGAAGGATTACTTAAACCCAGGAATTCAAGGCTTTAGTGAGATATGATCACACCATTATACTCCAGCCAGGTCAACAGAGAAAAACCCTGTCTCAAAAACAAAGATCAAACAAACAAACAAACAAACAAAAATAAACCAAAAGACAAAGCATAAAATCTTTAATATGAGGAGTGGTGCCTGTGGCTCAAGGACCAGGGTGCCAGCCCCATATACCAGAGGTGGTGAGTTCAAACCCGGCCCCAATCAGAAACTGCAGGGGAAAACAAAAATCTTTAATACGAAATATTAAGATCATATATGACATCTGACTCATCTGGTCTTAGCTCTACTAATCTCCTTACAATTCCTTCAAAAATGCCTGGTATATTCCCTCCTAACCACCCCTGAACCACAGAGTATTACTGCATCTTGCAATGTTTATCTCTGTATTTCTTTCACAGGCTAGAGTGCCATGTCCTCAGCCTAACTCATAGCAACTTCAATCTCCTGGGTCCAAGTGATCCTCCTGCCTCAGCCTCCCGAGTAGCTGGAACTACAGGCACCTACCACAATTCCTGGCTAATTTTTCTATTATTAGTAGAAATGAGGTCTCACTCTTATTTAGGCTGATCTTGAACTCCTGAGCTCAAACAATCTTCCCACCTCAGCCTTCCAGAGTGTTAGGATAACTGGCGTGAGCCATGGCACCAAGCCAAGAACACTATTTTTTTTTTTTTCCAAGAACACTATTTCTTCACTCTCTTATGAAAAAGCAGCTCCTGTAAGGTCATGCCATTCTAGTGTGGCAGTGTTCTCTCCCTCTTAGTTACTACCATCTATCAAACTTTTATCTCTTAGACTCTAGACATCCTAAATTCTACCATAAACTAGAGTTTATCAGATGAAATGTAAGAAGCTGTTGGGTGGGGCTTCTGGGAAAGCCCTTTTTGCTTTTCCTCCTTCCTGCTTGGTATTATACAGAAATAATTCTTTGACCTCCAGCAATTCTCTTGAACCATCCCTAAAGATGGTTGCAATATACTAAGAACAGG
>NW_003852432.1:300144-301306 GCF_000181295.1 Otolemur garnettii
ATATATATATATACACTAAGAACAATGCAAAGAAAAATGACAGGTGTCTGGGTCTTTAATCTTTGTTGGAGCCACCATGCCAATCTTGCAATGTTTATCTCTGTATTTCTTTCTTTTTGGACAGAGTCTTACTTTGTTCCCCAGAGCGCCATGGTGTCATAGCTCACAGCAACCTCAAACTCTTGGGCTTAAGTGATTCTCTTGCCTCAGCCTCCCTAGTAGTTGGGACTACAGACACTTGCCACAGTGCCCGGCTATTTTTAGAGAAGAGGTCTCGCTCTTGCTCAGGTTGGTCTTGTACTAGTGAGCTCAGGCAATCTACCCGTCTTGGCCTCCCTGAGTGCAAGGATTACAGGTGTGACTCACCGCACCCGGCCTCTCTGTATTTCTTTACAAATAAAATATACATATATTTGGAAGGTTATAATTGAGCAGAATTAATAAATCATGTATGTAACTTACTCAAATTAAAATGTAAGAAATATCATAAATGATATAGATATACTATCTTTGTTCATACAAAACCAACATTTATGATATATATGTATATACAGTATAATTTCTTATTAATGAGTTACTGTCATAAGCAACTGAACTTAATTATAAGTATAGTTTTCCAACGCATATTGCTCGGGGTTCCATTAATAACGAAGAAATAGGAAATGAGTAAGACAGCTAGTAGTCTCTGCCACACTAGAAGATTTCAACAATCCACGTGGGTACCCACGAAGACTTTAGCCTGCCAGACCTTTGTTCTCATCTCCAATGATGTTCTCCTCGTCAGCTAACTACTACCAAGATTACATTCAGACTTATCATCACTAGAAATTGTTTTACCTCCAAAATGGCTAAGGTGGGTATCCTGCTCTCTGACCTTTAGCTTGTTTATTTAATTATCCCCATTATGATCTCACACTGATATTAACTCACTGATCCTTTTATTAAAACTTTCAGTTTCTCAGCCAGCTCCTTTTTTCCCTTTCCTTCTTTTCCATGATTTCTTGCCCTTATATTCTATGAATTCTCTTTTTTGAACAATCAACCATCTCCACACTATTAATTAATTATTAATCAATGACTTAATATAAATATAGACAGAAGTAACTAATATATTTGGCCTTACTTAAGTAGATGTTTATCAACAACTAAAATTTTTTTTTTT
>NW_003852432.1:301446-302592 GCF_000181295.1 Otolemur garnettii
CCCGCCACAACGCCCGGCCATCTTTTGGTTGCAGCCATCATTGTTGTTTGGCGGGCCCGGGCTGGGGATTCGAACCTACCACCTTAGGTGTATGTGACTGGCACCTTAGCTGCTTGAGCCACAGGCGCCGAGCCCAACTAAAAGATTTAAATGGCAACTTATAAATGTTGCTCCTGATATAAATCTATCTACAATGATTAAATAATACCATGAAAGACATTAAAAAATCACAAATATCTTAACAGATAAAAGCACTAGGCTGAAAGTACAAAATAAATTTATTAAAGATAAATGTACATTCATTTTCAATTTTAACACTCACTGATAAAATGAGAATTTAGTTAACTCTAAGTTCAAGATGTACCTTCAGCATGAGTTGTCAGCTCAAAAAGCTTACACAAATTCACAGCAAATAAAATAACACTATAGTTACTTTAACAAGGAAGAAAATCAATATAGGTCAAGCAATACACAGTAAATTATAATTTGGAATATGACCTCTTACAAGTAACATGGACTACAGGTAATAGAGATAGAGAAGGAAAACTAGGATGGTGGTAATGGATCTGGTAAACTAAACCATATGAAGAAAAACAAAGAGAACTGAGAATGATTTCCATGAAGATTTCAGGTAGGAAAAATAACATCAGTGGTGTTTACAAATATTTGAATGACTATTATGTTCAAAGGCAGGTATTATACTTTTTTTTTTTTTTTTGAGACAGAGTCTCACTATGTCGCCCTTAGGAGAGTGCCCTGACTTCACAGCTGACAGCAACCCCAAACTCTTGGACTTAAGTGATTCTCTTATCTCAACTTCCCAAGTAGCTGGGATTACAGGTGCCCACCACAACTCTTGGCTATTTATTTTTGTTTTTATTGTAGTTGTCATTATTGTTTTACAGGCCTGGGCCGGATTCCAACCCACCAGGCTGGGTGTATGTGGTCAGTGCCCTACCCACTGAGCTATGGGCACCACCTATTATGTTTTTATATACAGTAGAATCTCCATAGTTGACCACCCCCCCTACAGTGACCATCTCTTTAAGTTGATCTAATTTTCATAGACCAGACATATACCACATGTCCCTATCAGATCAGTACAGTAGGCCTAATTGTTTATGGTGACCACATCTGTGTGTATAT
>NW_003852432.1:303484-311983 GCF_000181295.1 Otolemur garnettii
GTGGACTACCTCGCCTGGCCTTGATTATCAGACTCTTAAATATTCCTTTTCGATGACTCATGGTCTATTAGACAAAGCCTAACTCTTTCAGCCAACTGTGAACTAAAGAATCTTTAAACCCACTTATAACCTGTAAGCACCCCCCATTTGAGATGTCCCACCTTTTCAGGCCTTCTATGTATTGGTTTATGATTTTATCTGTAATTCCTATATCCCTGAAACATATAAAACCAAACTGTAAGCCCACCACAATGAGTCACTTGCTCAAGTCTTCTTGGATGTGGCTTCCAGCCACGGTCCTCAAATATAGCTCAGAATAAACCTCTTTAAATTGTTTTATAGAGTGTGGCTTCTTTTCTGTTGACAATTATGCACACAGTTGCAAGCTTTGCATATAACAAATGCTCAAATATTTGAAGCTCAAACTGGCTCATCTGTTGATGGCTAAGCCAACAAATACAGTTGTTATACAGGAGTATCTGTTGTGATCTGAATGATAACTCAGGAAGAGGGTAAGGTAGGAAGAAGGAAAACTAAAATCAAAGTAAAAAATGTAAAAGCCTTAACTGGAGCAAGCTGAGTAGGCATAGCTGAGGCATAGTATCCTCAAATATGGAATTTCTGTCTTATATCAGACAATATTCTTGACCATACCTCTAGTTAAATTTTAGTTCCTTTTGCAAATATTTCCCTGCAACAGAAAGTCATTGTTTTCATTCTGAGAAAAACTAAGGCTGAGGAAAGCTATTTGCCTAGCACCAACATCATACAAATGGTTAACCTAGAATAGGAAATTCACCTTTTCTGTCACAAGCCCTACTTAACTTAGCAGCTCAACCTTAGTTTGGTAATTATTTTAGTTTCACTTTTATTACTGCCCTCCAATCATCTGGTCTCTAAATTCACAAAAAGTAAGCCTGCACTACAACTCTGAAACTTTCATTAAAATTTTTTTTTCTTTTTCTTTTTTTGAGACAGTCTTACAACATTGCCCTTAGTAGAGTACTATGGTTTCACAGCTCACAGCAACCTCAAACTCTTGGGCTAAAGCGATTCTCTTGCTTCAGCTCCCAAGTAGCTGGGACTACAGACACCCGCCACAAGGTCCCACTATTTTTTTGTAACAGTTGTCAAGCTGGCCTGGGCTGGGTTTGAACCCACCAGCCTCGGTGCATGTAGCTGGCACTATAACCACTGTGCTACGGGCAGCGAGACTAAAATTTTATTTCTTAAAAGTGAAAAGGCTAAAACAAAAAATTAACATGTGAGGCCAAGGAGGAGTAGCCCTGGCACCACTTGTTCCATCATCAGTCAAATCTTGGCCATGAGGGTATGCTAACTACATGCTGTTCCTCCAGAAACCGAAGTGGCTTCCTTTGTATTGACAGAGGTTTGGTGCAGTGTTAGTGCCAGGGGCACTGGGACAAAGGTAATCTTCATAAATGAGAAAGAGGTTTTAAAGCATCTGAAGGAGTAGTCACACATCAGAGATTCATTTTCTGTTTTATATACATATTTAAACGTGATTTTATCTTATCAGAAAACTCAAAGGAGGTTGGAGTAACACCGGACTCAGTAGTGTCCAAAGAGCAGCTACACCAGGATTTTAAAATAGCAAAATGCCAGTCTAGCTGTAAAAGTAATAAAGGAAAGTCCCAACAAGTGCCCACGCTCTCGACTACCTTCCCAAAGAGGCTTATTTGCATTATAATGGTTGCCAAGGCTACCTTAATTCCATCACAGCTCCCGTCTCCAGTAGCTAATCTGGAGCCTGGGTGGTACAAGCACAACAACCAAAAACCTTAATTGAGGCTAACTCTAAACTCAGGCTACTCAAAAGTTCATGACCCACAAAAAGATTTTATTCTAGCAACAAAAATTGTTGAAGGTAGGGACTGTTTCCTATACTACATTCTACCCAAAATGTTACTGCTATCTTAAGGAACTCTCTGAGAGCCAGTATTTGTATCTGCACTAAGCAGAGATTTTTATAGGAAAAGCAAGATACCAAATTTTATAAGAGGTAATTGACCAAAGGAGTGACTGCTTTATTCCAACTAGTTATTTAGTATTCCAACCTCTAATCAGAAAAGGCTATTATCTAATAAAAGACACTGAAAAAATCTCTCATATGAATTTTTTTTTTTTTTTTTTTGAGACAGGCCTCAGGCTGCTGCCCTGGGTAGAGTGCTGTAGCATCACAGCTCACAGTAACCTCCAACTCCTAGGCTTAAGTGATTCTCTTGCCTCAGTCTCCCAAGTAGCTGTGACTACAGGTGCCTACCACAACGCCCAGTTATTTTTTGGTTGTAGTTGTCATTGTTGGTTGGCACGCCCGAACTAGATTAGAACCCGCCAGGTCTGGTATATGTGGCTGGCACCTTAGCCGCTTGAGCTACAGGCACTGAGCCTCTCATATGAATTATTAATAAGTATTATCTTCTAAGAATGATAACATGTAGTGCTGGTATACATATAGTACCTAAACCAGACAGAAATAATGAGGCCAGTATATTTAGAATTTAAGCAACAACCAAATAGATATAATAACAAAGAAAGTAAAGGAAAAAGGTAGGCCAAAAAAAAAAAAAAATTAAAAGATTTTAGAACCATGCATCCCAAATATTCACATGAAGTATAGCTAAATTAACAATGTGTGTGTTTGAGATAATCTGTTATCAGAAATTTTACTCCCAAAGGTAGCAACAAAAGAGGACACAGGTATTAATCTGTAGTTGTCTGCCTACCTACCCAACAGATGACTCAAACATCACCCCATTGAAAAAGAGTCACATTTATGGATTTTTACTGTTTATTTTCTTTTATCTTTACTCCCATCACCCTGAAGTAGGCAATCATTGTAGCTCACTGTAACTCATTGTAACATGTTGCATAAGTTACCATTTTCTTGCAAACTGTGTAATGTGTTTTACTTTCATACATTTTAAAGTTTGTAGAAATGCTATTGTGTTACATACCTCATTCTGTTTCTTTCTGTTGTTACTCAGCACTTTTTTTAAGATCCACCCTCTAGTTGTCCCTGCTTGCTCTTCATATCAGTCATTACCATGTCAGAAATGTGAAAGTAGGACTTCCTCCCTTCTCAAGTTTCTTTTTCTACTCCAACAATGTCTACACTACTCCACTCACCATGAAGCTTACCAAAAAAAAAAAAAAAGCAAACAACATGTTATTTTTAAAAATTCCAATGCTCAAAAAGTCATTGAGGTTTACCCATTACACAGAACATTAATGTATAAATTTTAGAGTCCTTCCTTCTTATTTGAGGATTCTATAGGTCACCTTTTTTTATTTTTTGGGTGGCCTTGGAGAAACAGCTTCATCTCTTCAGAACTATCTTTTTCATACATAAAATAAATACATCTGGATTAGAATTAGTGCTTTCAGTCTATACTCTGGAACCCTAGGGGGCTCTTCTGAGGTGGCTCAAAAGAATCATGTGAAGACAAAAGGGGGCTATCTATGCCACATCAACAAGAAAAACACAATAAAAATTTCATTATTTATAAATTTTGTTTTCTCCTAAGATTCAATTTGTAGAATCAGTTATATTTCAGAAAAAGTTTATTTAAGCATTACTATTTTTTTCTTTTTTCCTTTTTTCTTTTCTTTTTTTTGAGACAGAGTCTCACTTTGTCACCCTCAGTAGAGTGGTAGAGTGCCATGGCATCATAACTCACAGCAACCTCCAACTCTTGGGGTCACGTGATCCTCTTGCCTCAGCCTCCCGAGTAGCTGGGACTACAGGTGCCTGCCACAATGCCCGGCTATTTTTAGAGACAAGGTCTCCCTCTTGCTCAGGCTGGTCTTGAAACTGTGAACTCAGGGCAATCCACTCCCCTCAGCCTTCCAGAGTGCTAGGATTATAGACATGAGCTACCACGCCCAGCCTTAAGCATTACTATTTGGGAGTAGTAACTCCTATAACCCTTATTTTGTATTTGCCAATACTTACAAATTTTTGTAAATACCTTTTGAAATAGAAATTCCACTTTTAAGAATTTACTCCATATGCATTCATAAATATGTTCAATACATATACAAAAATATTCATTATAGCACTGATTTTAAGGGCAAAATATTGAAATATTGAAAACAAGTTAATCATCAATAGCAAACTGGTTATATAAATTACGGCACATCCACATAATGGAATATTACGTAGACCAGGGGTCCTCAAACTTTTTAAACAGGGGGCCAGTTCACTGTCCCTCAGACCGTTGGAGGGCTGGACTACAGGCCCTAGGACGAGTCGGCTGCTAAGCAGGACAGGCAGTTGTGCAAAAACATCCAGTGGGCTAGATAAATGTCCTAGGTGGGCCCATGTGGCCCGTGGGCCATAGTTTGAGGACACCCGACATAGACTTTAAAAACAAGAAAGCGGCTCGGTGCCTGTGGCTCAAGTGGCTGAGGCGCTAGCCACATACACCTAAGGTGGTGGGTTCGAATCCAGCCCAGGCCTGCCAAACAACAATGATGGCTGCAACCAAAAGAATGGCCAGGCGTTGTGGCGGGCGCCTGTGGTCCCAACTACTTGGGAGATAGAGGCAGGAGACTCACTTGAGCCCAGGAGTTGGAGATTGCTGTGAGCTATGCCACGGGGCTCCACCTAGGAGGACAGCTTGAGGCTCTGTCTCAAAAAAAAAAAAAGGAATAAACCTGTGGATAACATTCCTTTAACTAGGTTTAAAAAACTGAAGTGGCCGGGCACAGTGGCTTATTAAGCCTATAATTCCAGCACTCTGGGAAGCAGAGGCAGATGGATTGCCTGAGCTCACGAGTTCAAGACCAGGTTAAGCAAGAGTGAGACCCTGTCTCTAAAAAATAGCCCAACATAGTCCACCTACTCTGGAGGCTGAGGCAAATGAATTGTTTGAGCCCAGGATTTTGAGGTTGCTGTGAGCTATATGATGACACAGCACTGTACCCAGGGCAACAAAGTGAAACTGCCTCAAAAAAACAAAACAAAACAAAACAAAACAAAATTGAAGTGACCTACAGCTTACCGAGCACTGATGGTTTTACAGTGGTATGGTGCCACAAAGAAGCATAGACAGGAAATTGACACCTGGGCTCTTGGTTTTAGCAAAATTGCTATTTCTTTGAAAAATATTAATAGCATACCAATAAAGTACAAAATAATTCAATGTAAAGGATCTAGCTTTTATTTTTTAGCAGTTTTTAGAAAAAAACAATATTAGCTTCTCTGAAATTAACATGTTATACTAAGAAGTCAACTAGTTTATTTCAAATTCTATTTCAGTATTAAATAAGATAATGGACCAGGCACAGTGGCACATGCCTGTAATCCTAGCACTCTGGGAAGCTGAGGCAAGTGGATTGCTTGAGCTCAGGAGTTCCAGACTAGCCTGAGCAAGAATGAGACCCCATCTCTATCAAAAATAAAAAAAACAACTGGGCATTGTGGCGGGAACTTGTAGTCCCAGCTACTTGGGAGGCTAAGGCAAGAGGATCACTTGAACCCAGGAGTTTGAGGTTGCTATGAGCTATAAGGATGTCACAGCACTACTCCCCAGCACAGTGGGACTCTGTCTTAAAAAAATAAAAAGTTGGGCGGCTCCTGTGGCTCAAAAGGGTAGGGCGCTGGCTCCATATGCCAGAGGTGGCGGGTTCAAACCCAGCCCCTGGCCAAAAACTGAAAAATAAATAAATTAATTAAATAAAATAAAAATGAAGTTATAAAAAAAAAAGTTATATTTCAAACACAAAGTAAAAAATTGAACTTGAGTTCTTTTTCTGTAATACTTCAACCAAGCATTCATGTTATGATTTAGTTTAAAGAACTACATAAAAAAAATTCAAGGTTGGCTTTTTACCTTTTGTTTGATTTAACTAAAGCATAATACCTACACAGAAAAGATAAAACCGTAAACTAAGTTTGTCTCTTGCTTCTGTAATTCTTTATTCCTTTGAAAACTCATGAAACATGAAAACCTAAATAAGTATACTTTGAAACACGTGTTCTGATCTCAGGAATATTTCTTTATCATAACCTTATAGTTCTGGAATTATTTGTTTTATTTTAGATTAATATAAGGGTACAAATGATTAGGTTATAATGTTTGCATGTGTTATGTAAGGTCTGTGTTGTAGTTACGCCCCTCCAGGAGGTGCACCATACAGCCTTACCTTGTGCCCATTAGGTGAGAGTGCACCAGTTCCCCTCTCACTTTCCCTCTGTCCCCTTACTCTTCCTCCTCTTCCCCTCAACTTGAATTAAATTGAGTTTTCTCTTGTGTAGGGGTGAATTAGTTCATCTACTGGCTTTATATTAGTTATCCAATACATTGGATATTTGCTTTTCCATTCTTGTAATTTTTTTTTATTAAATCATAGCTGTGTACATTAATGTAGTCATGAGGTACAGTGTGTTGGTTTTATATACAATTTGAAATATTTTAACCAGACTGGTTAACATAGCCTTCATGGCATTTTCTTAGTTATTGTGTTAAGACATTTATATTCTGCATTTAGAAAGATTCACACGTACCCTTGTAAGATGGACCATAGGTGTGGTCCCACCAATCACCCTCCCACCACCCATCCTGCCCCCTCCCCTCCCTCCCTCTCCCCTGTCCTCATATTCTTGGGCTATAATTGGGCTATAGCTTTTGTATGAAAGCTATAAACTAGTTTCACAGTAGGGCTGAATACACTGGATAATTTTTCTTCCATTCTTGAGATACTTTGCTAAGAAGAGTATGTTCCAGCTCCATCCATGTAAACATGAAGGAGGTAAAGTCTCTATCTTTCTTTAAGGCTGCATAATATTCAGCCACATTGTGGTATACATATACCACAATTTATTGATCCATTCGTGATCGATGGGCACTTGGGCTTCTTCTATGATTTAGCAATTATGAATTGGACTACAATAAACATTCTGGTACAAATATCTTTGTTGTAATGTGATTTTTGGTCTTCTGGATATATACCTAGTAGAGGAACTGCAGGATCAAATGGCAGGTCTATTTTTAGTTCTCTAAGTGTTCTCCAAACATCTTTCCAAAGGGGACGTATTAGTTTGCATTCCCACCAGCAGTGTAGAAGTGTTCTTTCTCCACATCCACACCAGCATCTCTGGTTTTGGGATTTTGTGATGTGGGCTAATCTTACTGGAGTTAGATGATATCTCAAAGTAGTTTTGATTTGCATTTCTCTGATGATTAATGATAATGAACATTTTTTTCATATGTCTGTAGGCCATGCACTTGTCTTCTTCAGAGAAGTTTCTCTTCAAGTCCCTTGCCCACCCTGAGATGGGATCACTTGTTCTTTTCTTGCTAATACGCTTGAGTTCACTATGGATTCTGGTTATTAAACCTTTGTCAGAGACATAACCTGCAAATATCTTCTCCCACTCTGA
The DNA here is from genome assembly GCF_000181295.1 of Otolemur garnettii. Lineage (NCBI taxonomy): Eukaryota > Metazoa > Chordata > Mammalia > Primates > Galagidae > Otolemur > Otolemur garnettii. The sequence goes on from NW_003852432.1 coordinate 310,893, forward strand.
GGGCTGTCTGCTTGCTTTACTCACTGTGTTCTTGGCTGTGCAGAAGCTTTTTAGTTTGATCAGGTCCCAGTAGTGTATTTTGGATGTTGTTTCGATTGCCTGAGGGGTCCTCCTCATAAAATTTTCGCCCAGGCCGATTTCTTCAAGTGTTTTACCTATACTTTCTTCTAACACTTTTATAGTTTCATGTCTTAAATTTAAATCTTTAATCCAGTGAGAGTCTATCTTAGTTAATGGTGAAAAGTATGAATCTAGTTTCAATCTTCTACAGGTCGCCATCCAGTTAAAGCAGCACCATTTGTTAAATAGGGAATCTTTTCCCCATTCAATCCATTTCTGTAATACTTTTAAGGAGAATATTCTCCAACTCTATCCAGGTTAATACAAAAGATGTAAAGTCTCCATCTTTTATTTATTTATTTATTTATTTATGACTGAATAGTGCCTGGAATTATTATTTACTCAGAAACTAAGATGCTATCTTGGCAAAACGCAATTTTTGATTTCTGCATTTACTCTAGCCTTGGACCAGCACTATGCAGATGTTTGATACATTTAACAAAACATTAATTGAATTTCATTTTATCCACCCTTGCCATTAGTAAACTCTAATTGTTTACCACAATAATACTGTTAAGAACTAACTGACATTTATAAACACTCTAAAAAGAATATTCTTTGGGCAGCGCCTGTGGCTCAGTGAGTAGGGTGCTGGCCCCATATATGGAGGGTAGTGGGTTCAAACCCCGCCCTGGGCAAACTGCAACAAAAAAATAGCAGGGCATTGTGGTGGGTGCCTGTAGTCCCAGCTACTCGGGCGGCTAAGGCAAGAGAATCGCCTAAGCCCCAGACTTGGAGGTTGCTGTGAGCTGTGTGATGCCACGGCACTCTACCAAGGGCAATAAAATAAGACTCTGTCTCTACAAAAAAAAAAAGAAAGAAAAAGAATATTCCTTGACATTCTGCTATATCTTGGCAAGGTCCTGACATTCCAAGGGTTCCTTTCCTTTTCTTTTCAAGGTTGGAACAGAGTTGTTCAGGAGCCTGCCTGTGAGTCTGTGAGTCTCAAAATACCTACCACCTTTGCCTCT
>NW_003852432.1:312003-313222 GCF_000181295.1 Otolemur garnettii
GTTGCCAAAGGGAAAGAAATACATTATAAATCAAGACTACGTTCAGCTTGATAATCACGAACATTTATAAGAACCTATTATATGGCTCAGCACTCGTAGCTCAGCAAGTAGGGCACCAGCCACATACACCACGGCTGGCAGGTTCAAGGCCAGAGGTTCGAGGTTGCGAGGTTGGCAACCAAAAAAATACCTGGGCATTGTGGCGGGCACCTGTAGTCCCAGATCCTCAGGAGACTGAGGCAAGAGAATAGCTTAAGCTATTCCCCAAGAATTTGAGGTTGCTGTGAGCTGTGACACCAGAACAGAGTTGTTCAGGAGCCTGCCTGTGAGTCTGTGAGTCTCAAAATACCTACCACCTTTGCCTCTCTTTGTTTGTTCTGTCTTTGCTCACAGCAACCTCAAACTCCTAGCTCCTAGGCTCCAACAATGCTCTTGCCTCAACATCCCAAGTAGATGGGAGTACAGAAACACCCCCCACAATACTCAACTAATTTTTCTATTTTTAGTAGAGATGGGGTTTCACTTTGCTTAGGCTGGACCTGAACTCCTGAGCATAAAGGATCCTCCCACCCAGAGTGCTGGGATTACAGGCACCACCACAACACCCAGCTATTTTTTTAGAGACGGGGTCTCGCTCTTGCTCAGGCTGGTCTTGAACCTGTGAGTTGAGGACAATCCACCCATCTCAGCTTCCCAGAGTGCTGGGATTACAGGTGTGAGCCACCTCGGCTGGCCATCTGCCTCCTTTTTAAACCAACATCTCTCTGGCTAAGCCTCCCAGTCTTCAGGTAGAAATAGAGAGTTATCACAATCTCTGCTACATACCTAAGGAACAATTCTGGAGAGGAAGAGTACACCAAACGGTCAAAGCTACAAAGTAGGTTTTAAGCCAAAAGTAGGTTTTAACTGGCTTAACTTGATGTTCTTCAATAAAACCAACGTTACTTTAGAACTGCCAAGTATCATCATATTGATATATGCAATACACTTGTTCCTATTGTTGCTGCCTAGCCAGAGAGCCTGAAAATCCTTGAACTCATTCTAAAGGCTTCATTATCAGTGCCATCTGACAGAGAATCTAGCGAAGAATGTTACATACATGAACTGAAAAATACTAGGATCTCCACGTATTTGACTGTATCCAGGGTATGTACATTAAAGGTTCAGAGGTAGGCTCAGCGCCTGTGTCTTAAGTGGCTTAGGCGTCAGCCACATACAC
>NW_003852432.1:315648-316992 GCF_000181295.1 Otolemur garnettii
CCACCTTAGGTGTATGTGGCTGGCACCTTAGCCTCTTGAGCCACAGGCGCCGAGCCGCACTAATCGCTCTTTAAACAAGTATCACAAAACAAACTGATTTAATCATTCTTTCATTAAAACCTTTAATATCTGCTAGATGTTAACAATACAGCAAACGAGAAAGACAAAATCTCAGTTCTTCAGGAGTTTACAGTTTAAGGAACAAAGCACTTAATCAAAATATCACACACAGACTTTACAATCAAAGTACTTCACTGACTCTGTCCAAAAGGAGAACAAAGCTGGTTATGAAACCCATAGGTATGGACTATAAAATAAACTATATCTGCTAAAACACACAGCCACATATATTTTACTTTGAAAGAAAATATCAAGCTGGGCACAGCAGCTCACCCCTGTAATCCTAGCACTCTGGGAGGCTGAGGGGGGTGGATGCTTGAGCTCAGGAGTTTGATATTAGCCTCAGCAAGAGTGAGAGCCTGTCTCTAATAAAAATAGAAAAATTAACCAGGCATGTGACAAGTGCCTATAGTCTCAGCTACTCAGGAGGCTGAGGTAGGTGGATTGCTTGAGTCCAGGACTTTGAGGTTGCTGTGAGCTACGGTGCCATTGCACTCTATCCAGGACAACAGGGCAACAAAATGAGACTGTTTCAAAAATAAATTATAATTGGCTTGGCGTCCCGTAGCACAGTGGTTATAGCACCAGCCACGTACACCAAAGCTGGCGGGTTCAAACTCAGCCCGGGCCAGGTAATAATGATAACCGCAACCAAAAAATAGCCGGGCACTATGGCAGGTGCCTATAGTCTCAGCTACTAGGAGGCTGAGGCAAGAGAATCGCTTAAGCCCAGGAGTTTGAGGTTGCTGTGACCTGTCTCAAAATCTCTTTTGACTCTGTCTCAAAATTTTAAAAATAATTAATTAATTAAAATAAAATAAAATAAAATTGAAAAAGAAAAGAAATATTAGCCTGGGCAACATAGCAAGACCTCAACCCTATAAAGATTAAAAAGCTGCACATAACGGTGTGTTCCTGTAGCCCTAGCTACTAAGGAGGCAGAGGCTTTGAGAATGCAATCAACTATAACTGTGCTGCTGCACTCCAGTGTGGGTGACAGAGCAAAACTGAATCTCTTTAAAGAAAAAAAAACCAGAGTCTTTCCCCATAGAAGGAAAATTAAAATGAACATTAAAACACCATTAGGGGATCCCCAGCCCAGGCCCGCCAAACAACAATGATGGCTGCAACCAAAAAAATGGCCAGGCGTTGTGGCGGGCGCCTGTAGTCCCAGCTACTTGGGAGGCTAAGGCAGGAGACTCGCTTGAGCCCAGGAGTTGGAGG
>NW_003852432.1:317267-321308 GCF_000181295.1 Otolemur garnettii
AAAAAAAAAAAAAAAAACACCATTAGGGGCTATAAAGGCTTCACTGTTTTGGGTGGGGTGCAATCTAAATATCCTAGACTTAAATATAGACAGACTATGAATTGCCAATTCAGATTACTGTTTAAAAATTAAATGACTCAAAGTGGAAATGGATGGGGCATCAGGAGTATCATAAAGGTTGCCTCATTCTACAGGAAAGAAAAGGATTGTTAATCTTATAGCTAAGTATAAATGTCAAGAGGGGATATTTACTAACGCATGCCAATTTATCCAGTCCCTTAATCAGCCACAATTAAGGCATTTTAAAGACTATTTTAGGAGAAATTTGTCCTACTATCAGCTAACATTATACTTAACAATGAAAGACTGAATACTTTCCCTCTAAAATTGGGAACAGGGCAAGGCTGTTCACTCTTGCCACTTCTATTCAACATTGTACTGGAGGTTCTGAACAATGCAATACGAAAAGAAAAATAAATTAAAGGCATATACTTGGACAAAGAGTAAAACTGTCATTTGTAAAGAACGTGATCCTGTGTGAAGACAATCAATCCTAAGGAATTTCAAAGACTACTAGAGTAATAAGTTTAACAAAGTTGCAGAACACAAGATCAACATACAATAATCAGTTGTAATCAACCAATTCCATTCTTAGATATATATCCAAAAAAATTGAAAGCAGGAACTTGAACAGATAATTTGCACACCAATGTTCATAGCAGTTTTAGTCACAATACCCAAAAGACAGAAACAACCCAAGTGTCAATCAATCAATGAATGTACAAACAATATAATACTATAATACAATTCAGCCTTAACAAGGAATGAAATTCTAATACATGGTACAACATGAATGGACCTTGAAAAGTTGTTTTTTTTCTTTTTAAGATGGAGTCTCTCACTCTGCTGCCCTGGGTAGAGTGCTGAGGTGTCATCATAGTTCATAGCAACCACAAACTCTTGGGCATAAGAGATCCCCCTGCCTCAGCCTCCTAAATAGGTAAGACTATAGGTTGCCATGACACATGGCTAGGGTTGGTTGGTTGGTTTTCTATTTTTTTAGTAGAGATAAGGTCTCACTGTTGCTCAGGCTAGTCCCCAACTCCTGAACTAAGCAATACACTCACCTAAGCCTCCAAGAATGCTGGGATTATAGGACTGAGCGACCACACCCAGCCAGGGACCTTGAAAACTTAAAACTGGATAAAATAAGCCAGACACAAAAAGACAAATACTGCATGAATCCACTGACATCAAAGTACCCAGAATAGACAAATTCACAGAGACAAAAAATATAACAAAGATTCTCAAGGCCTATGAGAGGGGAGGAAAAGTAATTATTGTTTAATAGATACAATCTTTAGTGGAGACAATAAAAAAGTTTAACGTACAGATAGTTTTATGGATAGACAGTGATGGTTATACAATATTGTGAATGTACTCAACGAACTGTACATTTTAAAGTGGTTAAAATGAAAGGGGAAGGCTCCGCTCCTGTCACACAGTGGTTATGGCGCTGGCCACATGCACAGAGGCTGGCAGGTTCGAATCCAGCCCAGGCCAGTTAACCAACAATGACAATTGCAACAAATATAGCCAGGCATTGTGGCAGACGCCTATAGTCCCCACTACTTGGGAGGCTGAGGCAAGAGAATTGCTTAAGCCCAAGAGTTTGAGGTTGCTGTGAGCTATGACACCATGGCACTCTACCCAGGGCCACATAGTGAGACTCTGTCTCAAAAAAATAAAAAATGGGCTTGGCACCTGTGGCTCAAACGGCTAAGGCGCCAGCCACATACACCTAAGGTGGTGGGTTCGAATCCAGTCCGGGCCCACCAAACAACAATGACGGCTGCAACCAAAAAATAGCTGGGCTTTGTGGCGGCGCCTGTGATCCCAGCTACTTGGGAGGCTGAGGCAGGAGACTCACTTGAGCCCAGGAGTTGGAGGTTGCTGTGAGCTATGATGCCATAGGACTCTACCCAGGGGGACAGCTTGAGGCTCCAGTCTCAAAAAAATAAAATAAAATAAAATAAAATAAAAATAAAAAATGAAGGGGGAAGAGAGAGGAGGATTGGTGAACTCTCACCTAACGTGCACAATGTTAAGGATATACAGCACACCACCTGGGCAAAAGGCTCAACTACAATTTGAACTTTACCTTAGAAACCCAAACGATGTAACCTAATCATCTATACTCTCACATCAATCTGGAAAAAAAGAAAAAAGAGTTTATATGTTCTTCCTAAAACACACACATCTTAAATTTGGGATGTCTTCATGACTTCCTTTTAAAAAATAAAATAAAATAAAATGGCTCAAATGATAAACATTATGTAAACTTTACCACAGTATAAAAGTTGATTGTGTTTCAATTGCAATAAACAATCAGAAAGTAACATTAAGTGAACAATTCCATTCACAGTAGTATCAGAAAAAATAAAATACTGAGAAATAAATTTAATAAAAGAAATGCTAGGCCTACACAGTATACAAAGTATAAAACATTGCTATAGATATAATGCAATGCCTATTGTGACAGGCTTTTTTGCAGAAATTGACAAGCCTGTTTTCGATACCCAAAACAATTTTGAAAAAAAGAACAAAATACTTCCCAGGATTTATACTACCCAATTCCAATTAGCAACTGTCTGAATCTGAGGGTTCCACAACCGTGGAGTCAACCAACTACAGATCAAACACGCTCAAAAAATTAAAAAATACAAAAATACAAAAATATAAGGCAATACAAATTTAAAGAAACAATACAGGTCAGGCAAAGTGGCTCACACCTATAATCCTAGCACTCTGGGAGGCCAACAAGGGAGGAACATTTGAGGTCAGGAGTTTGAGACCAGACTGATTAAAGAGCAAGACCCTGTCTCTACAAAACAAAAACAAACAGGCTAGGCACCCATAGAACAGTGGTTACGGCACCAGCCACATACACCAAGGCTGGCAACACAGTAAGACTCTGTCTCAAAAACAAAAATAAAAACAAACAAACAAACAAAAAACAGAAAAGAATTGGCCAGGTGTGGTAGCACAAACCTGTAGTCCCTGCTACTTGGGAGGCTAAAGCAGGAGGATCCCTTCAACTCAGGAATGTGACACTATAATGAGCTATGATACCATGGTACTCTACCCACGGTAGGCTGCAGAATACTATCTGTAATAGCACTTATGTAAAGTTTATAAACAAAATAATATTATATATTACTTACTGATATACAATTGAATTGATAAACAATATACAGCAAAAGTATTAGAACATGAGGGGAATTATAAAGTTTAGCTAGTTCCCTTTGTGTGAGAGGGGAAGGAAAGAAAGGACCAAGGGGAATGTATAAAGAAGGGGTACAGGGATCTTCAATCTTGTCTACAATGTTTTTATACCTTTCAAAAATAAAGGAAATTTTGCAAAATTGGTAACATTTGTTGCTACTAAGAAGACTGAGGCAAGAGGATCCCTTGAGCCCATGAGTTCCAGACTTCAGTGAGCTATAACCACGCCACTGCACTCCAGCCTAGGTGACAGAGCAAATCTATGTGTTACAACAAAACAAAACAAATAAAACAAACAAAAAAAAACCATAGCATTTGTAAATTGGACAGTGAATACAATTTTCTTAGGACTGTTCTATATGTTTGAAATAAAATTTTTTAAGCAGGCCTTTGTTGTAATTAATAAATATACGTATACCAGGCAGCAAGAGAAAAATACCTATCTGTCTATAACCTACATATATAAAACTATTCTACTAATGTCTCTGGTAGCTACCTTCCTCAGTGTGATAGAAACCTACAAGTGGTCACTCACACAAACTGCTGTATGTGTCGGATCTCCTTTTACCTAATAAGATACTTCTTTCAAAACGCTGCCATGGTTACCAATGATAGCTCTATCAACTAACATAATCCAGTGGTGCCATCCCCTGCCCACATCAGTGTAGTTTTAAAATCTTTCAACTTGGCTCGGCGCCTATAGCTCAACCGGCTAAGGCGCCAGCCACGTACACCTAAGGTGGCGGGTTCGAATCC
>NW_003852432.1:321773-325329 GCF_000181295.1 Otolemur garnettii
GGCATCACAGCTCACAGCAACTCCTAGGCTCAAGCAAGTCTCCTGCCTCAGCCTCCCAAGTAGCTGGGACCGCAGGTGCCCGCCACAGCGTTAATTAATGATCTTTAAAAATTTTCAAAGCACACCTATCATGGCCACAGCACATGGGTCGAAAATCACTGCTCTAAGTCATTATTAAGTTTCATCACAGCTCTCTATACAAACCTATACGATGAATGACCTAACAAGTAAAAAAAAACCACTCTCTTAACACAACTATGCTTCTTAGCCAAAAGCAGTGGTGTGTGCCCATAGTCCCAGATACTTGGAAGGCTGAAGCAGGAGAACAGCTTGAGACCAGGAGTTCAAGTCCAACCTGGGTAACAGATTAGGACACCCATCTCAAAGAAAAAGAAAAGAAAGAAAAGGAAGGGAAGGAAGGAAGAACATTATTCTAAATTCCTTACTCCCAAAGAGGACTCAATATGAGTTTTCCCAGTAGATGCAATGTTTCTGTATCTTCCAATCCCGGGCAGATTTATGTGACTCAGATAGCACTGAAGAAGTATGTTAATTAGTGCCAAGGAGAACTGAGCATGGAACTCTGCTTAATCAGCAATTTAGAATGTACGCTCTGAGAGAAAGTAAGGGGAGAATGACTTCCCACCCCAGCCTGAGTACATCAAACTGAAAATGATGCGCAGGAACAAGCAGTTCCAGAAACAAGAATTCAAATAAAACTGGCTTTGTAGTGCTTTCACTGTTCCGCACACTCAATGGCAGCCCATCTGTTTTGCTTCATTTTCTGGTTCAGTTAAAAGTACCTTAGAGAGAATACTCATCTCTTCTCAAAATAACTATGGAGAACACTACTCAAGTTCTACAAAAATCTTAGTTTTAAGCATTACCTGTTGACTATCAGTTTGAGTGTCTATGTGTTTATACATCTCTCTCTGTGGGAATTTCTACATTTCTGAGTACTGGTGGGCCTCACAGTGTGTATGGTGTATGTGGGGTGTCCCTGTGGGTGCATGTAGGAGACTCTGTGCAGAACCCTGAGGTTCTGTGGGAGGGGTCCTCTTTATGTGGGAAGGGACTAAGTAGGAGCCCCGTTTTATGTATGTATATGGAGGGCGTCTCTGTGTGCAGCAGAGAGTATGTGTTTCTACCTGTGTGTCGTCTCTCTCTTTGTATATCTATGCCTGTCTATCAAGTATTTTATTATAAGTCTTTAAGGTTTATTAACCTTCCATAAAACCCTAAATGATTTTCTTTCTTTCTTTCTTTTTTTTTTTTTAAGAGATAGAGTCTCACTTTATTGCCCTTGGTAAAGTGCCATGTTACAGCTCACAGCAACCTCAACTCCCAGGCTTAGGCGATTCTCTTGCCTCAGCCTCCGGAATAGCTGGTATTACAGGCACCAGCCACAACACCTGGCTATTTTTTGTTGCAATTTGGCTGGGGCCGGGTTCAAACCTGCCACCCTAGTATATGGGGCTGGTGCCATACCCACTGAGCCACATGCGCCACCCAAAACCCTAAATGATTTTCTTGCTTCTCTACTCTGAGGTTTTAATCTACTAAACAATGAGTAAAAAACTGAGATTTTGAAAGGTATACGTTAGTGGAGAACCATAGTTGACTGAGATGGTCCATTTCTAAGCTTCCAGGTGATAATCAAGCTTCTGGTTTGAGTAGCAAGGATTTAAGTTACTCCAAACTTAATAAACTGCCTCTAACTATAATTAGACCTACCATTTAGATTTTCCAGAATATCCTCTGACTTATACCTATATCAGATTTTGCTTAAGTGTTGTATCTGACTATAAATCAGGAGTTATCATTTGTTTTAAGTAAGTCTTCCCTGAGTTTAGTTTCTAAGAGCCAGTCCTAAAAGGTAAATGACCTTTAGCTATACTAAAATTGTGATTTTTCTGAACTTGTAAAAGCTGAAACAAGGAAACTTCACGAAGGTTCTGATATGTGATGAAACCTCTTGGATGGACAACCAGTTTTCCTAAGGCAAAGGCCCCAACCTTTTTGGTACCAGGGACCAGTTTCATAGAAGAGAATTTTTCCATGAATGGGGGGTGAGCAGGGGAGGATGTGAGCAGGGGAGGAGGTGAGCGGGGAGGTTTTGTGGAGGGGGTGCTTGAATGGGGGGGGGGGCGGGAGCAGGAGTTAAGATTTTGATATAAGTCTGCAAGCAATGGATTTATTATAGTCTCTATGCAAACCTCTTCGCTAATCTCCATTTGCAGCCTGCTCCCCAGCACAAGAATCATTGCCTCAGCTCCACCTCAGATCATTGGGCATTAAATTTTCATAAAAAGTGTGCAACCTAAATCCTTTACATGTGCAGTTTACAGAAGAGCTCACACTCCTCTGAGAATCTAATGCTGCCACCAATCTGACAGGAGGAGGAGTCGAGACAGTGATGTGAGTGATGGGGACTGACTGTAAACACAGATGAAGTATGCCTGCTGTGTAGCTGGGTTCCTAACAGGGGTGGACCCTGGGGGTTGAGGACCACAGCCCTAAAGTGATAACTCTTCACTTTCAATGCCAACCTCTTCAAATTATAACTCCTGCTTCCAGCATTGCTTTTATCAAACTAGACTGTGTTTTTTTATTTCCGTATCTACAATCCCTACTCACTCCTTGAAGGCAACAATGATATCTTGCTGATTTTGTAACTCCAGAACTTAGCAGTGTTTGGCACCCAACAGACAAATGCTTTATGCACAAAAAAAGCTCATATGTATTTAGGGAGATTATTACACAAGTAACAAGAAGCAGTACCTTCTCTAATACATAGGCCGTAAAAAGAAAATAGCGTTAGATAAGTCATCTTTCTCTCTTATAGAAACAACAAACACAAATTAATATAATAAAATTTTCTATACATTTCTGTCTCCCAAAGCACAGAATGACCAAAGACTAGACTCAGTCAAACTTTATCCAATAAGTTTTTGGTAAAGAAGGAACTTTCTTCACCTTCCATGAAAAGAAGTTCCCCTTTAACTTGGAGTTTCAAATTTGTTTTGTTTTGTTTTTTGAGACAAAGTCTCACTTTGTCATCCTTGGTAGAGTGCAATGGTGTCATAGCTCACAGCAATCTCAAACTCCTGGGCTCAAGTTATTCTCTTGCCTCAGCCTCCCAAGTAGCTGAGACTACAGGCACCTGCCATGGCATCTGGCTATTTTTAGAGATGGGGTCTCAGGCTGGTCTCAAACTTGTGAGCTCAGGTGATCTGCCCACCTTGGCCTCCCAGAGTACTGGGAGAGTTTCAACTTTTAAAAGGTAGATGCATCTACCTTTGAAACCTCTACTCTGAGGTTTCAATCTACTAAACAATCAGTAAAAAACTGAGATTTTGAAAGGTATACGCTAGTGGAGAACCATAGTTGACTGAGATTGTCCATTTCTAAGCTTCCAGGTGATAATCAAGCTTCTGGTTTGAGTAGCAAGGATTTAAGTTACTCCAAACTTAAGGTAGATGCTCTGGTTAACTACCTAAAAAGAGCAAAAAGTTTTCTTCCTATAATCTCATCACACATCCTCAATTTATGATAA
>NW_003852432.1:325709-327072 GCF_000181295.1 Otolemur garnettii
AAAAAAAAAAAAAAAAAATGAAAAGAAAAAGGTGTCCTTTCGGGGTGGCGCCTATGGCTCAAAAGGGTAGGGCGCTGGCCCCATATGCCAGAGGTGGTGGGTTCAAACCCAGCCCCAACCAAAATAATAATAATAATAATTGAAAAAAAAAGAAAAATGTGTCCTTTGAGAAAAGAATAACACAGTATCATATTTTTCTACCTTACAATGTATATAGTTACTATAGCATTGTTTATAATGAAAGGAAAAAAGTAAAATTAAATGTGCATCAACAGAAGAATGGTTTAATAAAAAATGACTTAGATGTTGGAAATTAGTACAACAGTTAAAAAGAATGAGATAGATCTGTATGTACTGATACAGAAAGAACTCAAAAAACAAAAAAGAAAGAAAAAAAGAACTTCAAGACAAGCTATTAAGCAAAAAAGGAACCTGTAGGCCAGGAGCAGTGACTGACACCTATAATCCTACCACTCTGGGAGGCCAAGGTGGGAGGTCCCCTTGAGTTTAGGAGTTTAAGATCAGCCTCAGTAAGAGGGAGATCCCATCTCTACTAAAAATAAGAGAAAAAAATTAGCCGAGTATCATAGCAGGTACCTGTAGTTACTCAGCTACTTAGGAAGCTGAGACAGGAAGATTACTTGAACCCAGAAGTTCCAGGTTGCTGTGAACTAATGTAACACCATGGCACTTTAGCCTGGGTAACTTTAGCCTCTGTCAGGAAAAAAAAAAAAATCAGCCTAAGGAATAATAAAAAAAAAAAAAAATTTAAAGAAAAAGGAACCTGTGGGCAGCACCTGTAGCTCATTGGGTAGGGCACTGGCCACATACACCCAGGCTGGTGGGTTTAAACCTGGCTTCACCAGCTAAAACAACAATGACAACTGCAACAAACATAATAGCCAGGCATTGTGGTAGGTGCCTGGAGTCTCAACTACTTGGGAGGCTGAGGCAAGAGAATCGCTTAAGCCCAAGAGTTTGAGGTTGCTTTGAGCTGTTGACACCATGGAACTCCACTGAGGGTGACATAGTGAGACTCTGTCTCAAAAAAAAAAAAAGAACCTGAACAACAATGTAAACAGAGTATGTTTTAATTCACATAGAAGTTACTATAAAACTATACATTTCTGTACGTACTAATGAGTGTTAATTCATAGAAAAAGGCCTGGAAAGATAAATAGATTGATACCAGAGGTCACCTATCGTAAGGGGAATGAGACTGGCTAAGTGCCAAGGAAGAACTTCTGTTTTATTACACTGCATTATTTTATAAGATCATATTCATGGCTCAGCGCCTGTGGCTCAAGCGGCTAAGGCACCAGCCACATACACCTAAGGTGGCGGGTTCGAATCCCCAGCCCGG
>NW_003852432.1:327344-329200 GCF_000181295.1 Otolemur garnettii
AAAAAAAAAAAAAAAAGATCATATTCATTACTTGTGTAATTAAAAATATTTTTTTGTTTTTCTTTTGTGGAGACAGAGTCTCACTCACTTGCCCTGAGTAGAGGGCCATAGTGTCATAGCTCACAGCAACCTCAAACTCTTGGGCTCAACTGATCCTCTACTTCTGCCTCCCAAGTAGCTGGGACTACAGGTGTCCACAACATCCAGCTAGTTTTTCTATATTTAGTAGAGACAGCAAGAAAGAGACTTGCTCTTTCTCAGGCTGGTCTCGAACTCCTGAGCTTAAACAATCTACCCACCTCCACCTCCCAAAGTGCTAGGATTATAGGTGTGAGCCACTGTGCCCAGCCTTAAAAATATTTTTTTAAAGAAAAGAAAAAATAATGAAAGTGACATTTAGCTGACATGAAGAAAACAAGAACAACATATTTTGGGAATTAGACAAAAAATTCAACTTTGGTCTTGTAAGTTTTGAAGTCCTACTGCAAATACACAGTAATACATATGTAAGATTGGCATTTAGAAAACAGGTCTTAGTTAAAACAATAGTTTGGGAGTTGCCGGCACGTAGATGATAACTAAAAGTACAGAAACAGTACGGAGGACTCAAACAGAAAAGAACAAGAGAAGGCCCAATATTAAGGAGAAAGAACAAACAAAGAAGACTGAGAAAGAGTAGCCAAAGAAACAAAATGGAAACTAGTAAAGGATGATGTCATAGAAACCAGGGGAAGAGAGTTTCATAAGGAGTCAGTGTCAAATGGTGCTAAGAGATCAAATAAGATGAGGAATGAAAGAACAGACAGCTGTATTTCCCAATCATTAACAACTTTGGCAAGGTGGTTTTGTTTTTGTTTTAGTCAAAGAGAGTATTATACACGTAATAGAAATGCGCCGAGGAATTCATGAAAAACAAAAGTATACGTAGCATGTACAGAAACTTCCTTTAGGAGTCTGCGAAATAGAGTAGAAAGGACAGTAGCAAAAAATATGCAGGTCCAAAGACAGGGTTTTCAAAATGGGAGGAGATGGCAGAGCATGTTTGAATACTGAAGGAAAAGATATAGTAAAAAGAGAAAACAAACAAAAGAAAAAGTTCTTTAAGATAGGAGGCTGAGGCAAGAGAACTACTTAAGCCCAAGAGCTTCAGGTTGCTGTGACACCATGGTACTCTACTGAGGGCAACATAGTGAAACTCTGTCTCAAAAAAAAAAAGTTCTTTAAGACAGGAGAGAATACGATTACAATACCTGTGAAGGGACTGGCCTTTGACTAAATGAAGGAATAGAAGAGGAAAAAAGATGACGCTGGGCGCAGTGGCTCATGCCTATAATTCTAGCACTCTGGGAAGCTGAGGCAGGTGGATTACTTGAGCTCATGAGTTCAAGACCAGCCTGAGCAAGAGCGAGACCCTATCTCTAAAAAATAGCTGGGCATTGTGGCAGGCGTCCCTAGTCCCAGCTCCATGGGAGGCAAAAGCATGTGAATTGCTTGAGCCCAGGAGTTTGAGGTTGCTGTGAGTTAGATGACACCACAGCACTCTACCAAGGCCGACAAAGTGAAACTCTGTCTCAAAAAAAGAAAGAAAGGAAAAAAAAAAGATGAGTCCTGACAAAGTGAAATTCTGTCTCAAAAAAAAAGGAAGAAAGAAAAAAAGATGAGTCCCAGATGCACACAGGATTGTAGATTTGGGAGGTACAAAGAATTCCCATTTGGTGGCTTCTGTTTTCATAATGAAGCATAAGGCCTATTGCTGGTTAAAGAAGAACAGAACATGAGAGATTAGAAACAGAGATCATTTGAAAACTGTCATTTGCAGTGAGTAGGAAAGTGAACTAAAGAATGTGTAGGCTCGG
>NW_003852432.1:330981-337578 GCF_000181295.1 Otolemur garnettii
AGAACTTGTTGCTGGAAGCGACAATACGTAGCAATTAGCTAATAATGGAGGGGGATGTTGTAGAAAACACAGTGGAAGGGTTTGGGAGACTAATCAGCTGAGAGACTGAAGATAGGGGTAAAGTCATGAGCATCAGGAAGATAATGGATAACCAGATGTCAAGTAGTGACTGAAATGAACAAGGATGTGAGGCATGGTGGTTCAGTTCTTCCCTGTAACAGGGGAGTTCCTGAGATCCAAAGTGGTTTTAGTAGCCAGGCGTGGCAGCTCACGTCTATAATCCTAGCACTTTGGGAGGCTCAGGCAGGTAGATTGCTTCAGCTCAGGAGTTCAAGACCAGCCTGAGCAAGAGCGAGACCCAACCTCTATTAAAAATGATAATAAAAACTAGTTGGGCACTGTGGCGGACGCCTGTTGTCCCAACTACTTAGGAGACTAAGGCAAGAAGACTGCTTTAGCCCGAGTTTGGGGTTGCTATGACTTATGACATGACCACACTCTATCCAGGGCAACAAGAGTGAGACTCTGTCTGAAAAAATCAAAATGGTCTTAGTAGCAGACTTTACGTGAGAGTTTGGTCGGACCATTAGGGGGCTGGCAGTGTGGCAAAGCCTCCCACTATTGCTATGAGCAGCTTCACAGGCAAAGCCTTGGGCAAATTAATAACTTTCTTTGAACCTATATTTTCTTATGTGTAAAATAAAGATAAAGCTATTCATCCAATAAAGCTGTCACAAGGATTAAATGAGATGAGATGGATGCATACTACAGAGCAAGTATTCAGTAAATGGTAGCCATTGTGTCACCAAAACCAAAAGAGTTTCCAAGAAAGGGTAGCCAATGTTATCAAATCTTTTAGACCAATAAAAACTGTTCACACTGGAGCACTGCAAGAGTTAAGTTTGTAGGGAAGGTAAAGCCAGTTTTAGTCTTGGGTGTGCAATATTTGAATAAGCTTTAAGCAAGTCTTATAGTCAGAGAAACTCAATTAGGAGGAGCTCTAATACCCTTTCTTAATATAGGTTCTGAGCTAAAAACTAGGTGCCCTAAACTGAAAAATTTTAGTCTACTGATAGACCTTTGAAAAGAAAGAATAGAACATCACCAGCTACTAAGGCAATGTCCAAGATGGCTAATGGCTAATGGAATTGTTGCAAAATACAGCTGGGGAAAAGGGAGACTGAAAATCATACACGTCTTAAGTTACTTAATTTGATCAGAATAATTTTAGACTTAAGAACTGTTAGGGAAGAAACTTCAGTATGCTGTTTTCTCCTCCACTTGATTCTGCTTTGACCAAATCTCAGGTCATAGGTCATTCAAGACTATAAAAAACTCCTACAAATTCCACAGAAATCTGATCAAGCTTGCTAAACTTCTTGGGTGAATGGAATTTTAACTCCTCTAATTGAGCCTACCGCTGAACATGATGATGGAGATATGGTGGATCAGGGCAACTGCCAAAACTGTTCTCCTCCCATCCACCTCAGTAGTATCTCTCTGAATTATTTAAACAGAAACTGCATAGTCTTTATAAACTCAACTCAACAAAGGATCTGAGTAAACATTGTAACAAACTTTTCTTTCATTGTAAGTGAAGGGACCATTTCAAGGAAATGGCATAATAGAGAAACTCACTCTTCCTCTTTCATTTACTATCATTTCTTCTATTAACTGTACTCTAAGAACCTAAGTGGTCTTCCTCAAGACATCAGACAATTGCAACTTTGGCCCTGAGCAAAATAGCTCTTAATATTCAATATTTCCCAAGTTTGAGAACAAAATGCACACACTACAAAATACAAAATAAGGGCTGCTTTATCAGAAAAATCATATTCCAAAAAATATATGTTAAGACCTTCAATGGCTCAGCTCAGCATCTGTAGCTCAGTGAGTAGTGCACCAGCCACATACACCGAGGCTGGCAAGTTCCAGCCCGGCCAGAGCCTGCTAAACAACAATAACAACTGCAATCAAAAAATAGCCGGGCAGTGTGGTGGGCGCCTGTAGTCTCAGCTACTCAAGGGGCTGAAACAAGAGAATCACTTAAGCCCAAGAGTTTTGAGGTTGCTGTGAGCTGTGACCCCACAGCACTCTACCAAGGGCAACATAGTGAGACTCTGTCTCAGGAAAAAAAAAGCTCTTAAGAAAAAAAAAAACAGAGGGTGGCACCTGTGACTCAAAAGGGTAGGGCGCCTGTCCCATATGCCGGAGGTGGCGGGTTGAAACCCAGACCGGGCCAAAAACTGTAAAATAATAATAATAATAAATCCACAAAAAATTACAGATTAAGGTTTAAAAAGTTCAATCCTGAGTTTTGAACAGAGAAATGTTAAATTGAAAAACAACAGAGTTTGGGCTTCAGAGTCAAACAGATGAAGAGTTCTGTTAGCTCTATCACATTACTGTAACCTTGAGACAAATTCCTTAATCTCTCCAACCCTCAGTTTCCTCAATAAAACAAGGATAACAATAACAATACTGATCTCTGAGGGCTCTTAAAAGAAGCAAGTAAAATAATACATGTGAAGCTCTAAGTACAAAGCTTGGTACATAGCCGGAATATGTCACAGTATGCTTTCCCTTCTACTTTTTTCAAGAGGTTTAATCAGAGATTGATTTTTTTTTTTTTTTGCAGTTTTTGGCAAGGGTCAGGTTTGAACCTGCCACCTCCAGCATATGGGGCAGGAGCCCTACTCTTTTGAGGTGCCGCCCCCCCAGAGATTGATTAATAGAGAAGGTGGGGCTTAAAGAAAGGGAAAAAGTGTTAGCTGAACAGGAAGGAGAATTACACTTTTCAGGATTTACTCTAAGGATAAAATTTTCAAATTATTAATAAATTACTAATATACTGCTCCTTTTCTGTATAAAATGTTCTTCTTCCGCTCTTCTAGTTTTACAGTTCTCTGAGGTTCTACATTTGTATAATTTTCTCCTGTCCTCTTTCAAAAGCCCTGACTTAGTCCCTCCTTACTTTGGTCTTGGAATGACCTAAGCCTTAGACAGACACACCTTAGGGTTCACTTAGTACTCTAAAAGACTTCTGGCAGCAGCCCTGAACTCACCATTTAAGAAATTAGAATTAGTGGGTTTAAGTTCTACCTCTTCCACTCTCTAGATGCATAACCTTGGGCAAGACACTTAACCTCTAGAGACCTCATTTCCTCATTTGTAAAACAGAGATAATGCCACCTACAGAAACACCTATGACAACTTCTGGCACATTAAAGACCAATTAATGGTAACTATGATTAAAGTCCATCTACCAACTGCCTTACTGAACACTTTCCAAGGCTGTTCTTTTCTGACTGGCAAAGGAGTCCCTACTGTTTCCACATTCTCATGCCCAGATCCAAAACATTCCATTTCAGTAATCTATAATTAACCAAATCAAAAGCTTAAACAATTCCGGGCAAGAAAGTGCTAACATAGCTCAACTCATTCTCTCTTGACAGCAACAAAGTCAGTGCAAGGTGAATATGTTTGCCAAAAGCAATAAAGAGTCTGTTTGAACATGGCCATTACTGTAACTGACGTAAGCACAAACTAGTTGAGGTTCTTAGGCTTGCAGTCTTACTATCAAAGTTTACCTTTTCTGAAATAAATCCTCTCCTGCCTTGTTTTCCTGCTGTATGCCAACACTCCTTATCACCCATTTTCAAGAACATAGGGAAGAAATCCTCTCAGCTACTCATGCTGGAACTTATCTTCTCATTTCACAAACTGCTGTTTACAGAGATTTTTGGTTTATCAGGTTCACTTAATGTCAGCTTATATAGAAGGACATTATACATGTACGTATATAAACATATTGTAGCCATAACAAGAGCACCACAAGTTATAGGATAGACAGATAGATGTCAAAGATAAGTCGTGACTCAGTAACCTGCACACCATATGTTCACTCTTATTAACTACTGCATTTGAGAATTCTAGCTCTTGTAAAAAGTTCATTTCCCTTGAATGTCTGAGCAGAGTAACAGAACAAGGAAAACTGATGACAGATACACGAATGGAGTAAGGGAAACCATCAATGGAAATGTGACTTAAAATAAAAAAATTTTGGCAGACAATAATTGCCTTTGACAATTTCATAGCCAAAGGTGGCTATTTCAATACTAATATTCCTAGTCCCTCCATATACTATAATAAAAACAGAGCAGTAAAGGTCAAAATGATGATTTAAATGGACGACCTAAGAATCAACAAAGGCTTAACAAATCAAAACATCACACTGCAATCCTTTGGTGAGGTAACTTTCAACTTGGGAAAGAAAGGCAGTTTTATGCACTTGTTTTCATTTAGCCAATCAGTATCAAGAATGGTGAAGGTTCTGCCCACAAAAAGCAGCTCAACAGTGTCCTTTTTTTTGTCATCCAGCTGTATCTTTGCCCAGAGCTTTATCTACTTTAACTTTCAGCAGAGAAGTTGTTTTTTGTGCAATTAACATCGTAAGACAAGCTCAGCCCTGTCTTCTATAGCCTTAGGCTGCTGAGTAAATCATGGAACATATATTTTGATGCTGAAAAAACAAGAAGGTGGTTCAGCAACAAGGAAAATGGTGAAGCAGCACATCTAGGATTAAGAAAAACAGCCTCTAGTATGCTAGCTTGTGATTTTTTTTTTTTTTAGCTTGTGATTTTTTTTTAAACTTCTTTATATAGAATCGATTGAACTGTGTGTACACTTCAGAGGAGGAAAAGTTTCCATGCACTTAAGCCATGATGGCAGAAATAAAAAAGTAAATTCTTCATAATAATAATTACCATTTCTTAAGACCCTAGTCTATGTGCCAAATTCAATGCTAATTTATAAATATTTCTAACCCTCAATCATAATTAGTATTCTCATTTTATAGAATAAAAAACTGTGATTTGCAGAATTTGGAAATTACCCAAAAAATGAGTAGTAAGGGTACTCAGGTACTCATTTCAAACTCAGGTTTGCCTATCGACCTCATGCTATAAAAGCAATTTGATAAACACTTTTACCCTCAAGAGAGCTAATCAAATTACAAATTACAAAAACACTCCTGTTCACAAGAAAAAGAATTGACCATTAATTATTAATATCAAGTTTCACACAGAAATATGCTTCATGTTTCCAAACTCATATCTGACAACTATCAGCACTGCTCTCACTGTTGCCTCTTTTTACTGTAATTCCTCCCAGAGGAGTTTCATACTGCAAATGACAAGGACACTGTCCTAAAGCATTATTACACAAATTCCCTCAGTCTTCCCTTTGACATCTTTTGTCACCTATATTTGAATAGTTAGAATCAAAGTATTACCTGCTATATCTTAATCATGAGGCTATTACACCAAAAAGTTAGGGTAGATCCAAGGTTCCAATTCAGCTTAATGCTCTACAGTAAAGCTAATGTAGACTTCATATTTCTTTATTGTTGTTCTGATAAAGCAATTAAAAATCATTCATGACAATTTAAAAAACCATAAATCACTGCGTTCATATTGTGCCTAGGAAATTACAGCCATAATCCTTTTTTCCTTTTTTATCCAATCCACATCTCTTTTCCAATATTTGTCCTTTTTTTTTTTTTTACTGTGCTGATTTTGCTTTAAGAGGGAAAGAAACACAACATACATAGCCACTGTACAGTTAATACCGGGATATCATACATCTAGGCACACTTAACTCTTCGGTATTCTGAGGCCTCCTGAAAAACTTGACACCTGAGACAGAAAACCCCACAATGATCGCCTTTCCCAAAAGGAGCAGCACTTTTTCCTAATGCTTTCATACTATACTAAAGGAACCAACAGAACAGTAAATTTTTCATAGAGAGTCTAATAATCATGGTGACCAATTACTAAGCAGGAAGGACCAACCTCTTAAGATAAAATAGTGAAGAGAATCTCTCCATTAGCCCTCTACATTCAGAGAAGATACACTTAATTGCAGTGGCTAGAAATGAAGGGCACAACATCGGTACTGCTCTATGGAAGCGGTTGGCCACAGAAAGGCAGAAGAAAGTCATCAAATGAACAGAAACCAGACAACTCTGGGGATTTCAATGCAAAGTAAATACTGCTTACTTGTTTTCCAAGTAGAAAGAGCTGTTCACTCTTATTGCTGGGTGAACTGCCGTAAGCGGTAAAGTTTTTCTATACCACAGGGGTCTTCTCCCCAATAACATGCAAAATAACACACGGGACTGTTGGAGAAGCGGGAAATAGTATTAGGTGGCCTCTCCTCCCCTGCCCATTCCAAGTAGCAGAGGAGAGCGCTACCTCCATGTTATTCATAGCGAAGTATGGTCGTGCGACCTGCAGTCTCCGCTCCCCAATACTCGGGGCCAGTGGAGGCATCTCTGAGAAAGTGGGTTTGAGGGTACAAGGGGTCTTTCTGCTCCTGTGATCAGAAAGGAAGGCGTGGAGGGTGGTGCCGCCGTGCGGAGAGGATCGGTTCCCCGCCCTCCCTTCCTCTCGTCGAGAGGCAGCCCGGCCCCAATACCTTCTTGACTGTGCGCGGCGCTTCGGTGACGGTGCCGTCGGGGCTGACCAGGGCCTCGCCACCGTCGCGGTGCCGCTGGTGCTGGTGATGCGGGTCGCTTCGTTTCATGGCCGACGCTTG
>NW_003852432.1:337598-339520 GCF_000181295.1 Otolemur garnettii
CTGGGTAGAGTGCTATGGCATCACAGCTCACAGCAACATCAAACTCTTGGGCTTAAGCGATTCCCTTGCCTCAGCCTCCCAAGTAGCTGGGACTATAGGCACCTGCCACAAAGCCCGGCTATTTTTTGGTTATAGCTGTTATTGTTTGGCAGGCCTGGGCTGAATTTGAACCCACGAGCTCCACTGTGTGTGACTGGTGCCCTAGCCGCTGAGCTACAGGTGCTGAGCTGGCAGTTTTGTTTTTCATAAAACAAAAAGCTGTCTGAGGCTCAGCGCCTGGGGCTCAAGTCGCTAAGGCACCAGCCACGTACACTCAAGGTGGCGGCTTCGAATCCAGCCCGGCCCGCCAAACAACATTGAGGGCTGCAACCAAAAAATAGCCACGTGTTGCTGCGGGCGCCTGTGGTCCCAGCAGAGGCAGAGGAGGCAGAGGCAGGAGACTCACTTGAGCCCAGGAGTTAGAGGTTGCTGTGAGCTGTGATGCCACAGACTCTACCCAGGGCAACAGCTTGAGGCTTTGTCTCAAAAAAGAAAATTGTTGGCTCGGTGCCTGTGGCTCAAGTGGCAAAGGCACCAGCCACATACACCTAAGGTGGCCTGTTCAAATCCAGCCCAGGCCCACCAAACAATGATGGCTGCAACCAAAAAAAATAGCCAGGCATTGTGGTGGGCACCTGTAGTCCCAGCTCTTTGGGAGGTGGAGGCAGGAGAATTGCTTGAGCCCAGGAGTTGGAGGTTGCTGTGAGCTGTGATGCCACAGCCCTCTACCCAGGGGGATAGCTTGAGGCTCTGTCTCAAAAAAAGAAAAGGAAAGAAAGAAAGAAAATTGTTTGCCAAGAACATTTTTGTAATAAGGGGAAATAAATGCTTATGATGAAAATCCCACTCCTCCCCTCCATCGCCTCCGCTCCCACCCCCTTCCTCCGCCCGCCAGCTCCGGCCTCTCCAGCTCCGCCCCGCCCCTCCCCACCCCACCCCGGCCCACTCAAGGCCGGACTTGAGCGCTAGGCGCCATGGAACCTGTAGTGCGCTTGCTCAGGAACACACGCGGCCAGAAGATCGTGGGACCTCAGCCCCCGACCTACACTGCGCGCCGCGGGGGCGAGCGGGGCCCCCTGGGAGTTGTAGTCTTTTCCTGCCTTTCTTCCAGAAAGTGAGATTCTGTCGGGGAGAGGGCGCTTTGAGGCCGGCGACTAACAGGAAGGAGTGAGGAAAGGTGACACGACGGAGAAAAGGAAGATAAAGCCTCCAGAGGCGTTGTGGCTTCCGGGGAGGGAACGCTAGAAACCTTAGGACTAGGAAAGTGGGGGAGGAATGACTGGTTACCCTGACAGCCTGGATTTCCTCCGGGTGGGCGAGTCCTTGGTCACGTGAGCGGGCATTTAAAGGAGTAGCGGCGGAGTCACGTGAAGAACCGCCTCAGGGCCTCACGAGGCTGTGATTTGTGTGTGTGTGTGTGTGTGTGTGTGTGAAATCGGGACCCTAACACCTTTCCAAACTAAGGGCGTTGTTTCCATAAGGACTAAAAATAGTGCCCTGCCTGCTGTGAGGATTTGTGGTACATTCTGGATTTCAAGTTAAAATCAACCCTCAAAGAAGTTACCTATCACTAGGTGAAAATTCTAGGACTAAGAAATTACAAGTTGCCTTAAACATGGCCAAATTTTTTGACCTAAAATTCTACTAGGGCAATAATCTGAAATTCAGATATATCTGAATATACGTAAGCATAGAGGTCTATTAATTAAAATACGAATAATGATTTTTTCTTAAGGGATTGGATTTGGGGCGATTTTTACCTTGTTGTATTATTTTTAAATGTTTACATTTATTTTAGAGGGTGTAGGTACAAAGACGTGTGGCAGTTTTTTGTTTTTCTTTTTCCCAGACAGAGTCTCAAGCTGTCACCCTGGGTAGAGTGC
>NW_003852432.1:340630-343090 GCF_000181295.1 Otolemur garnettii
AAAAAAAAAAAAAAAGAAAATACTAAGCTAAAAGCAGGAGACAGCATTGCACATTCCATAATATTTCATGTAAATACTTTTTTTTAAAAGCAGGCTGATTGTGGTGGCTCACTCCTATAATCCCAGAATTTTGGGAGGCCAATGGGGGAGGATGGGAGTTGAAGACCAGCTTGAGCAACATAGGGAGACCCTGTCTCTACAGAAAAATAGAAAAACTAGCCAAGCATGTGAGGGAAA
The DNA here is from genome assembly GCF_000181295.1 of Otolemur garnettii. Classification (NCBI taxonomy): domain Eukaryota; kingdom Metazoa; phylum Chordata; class Mammalia; order Primates; family Galagidae; genus Otolemur; species Otolemur garnettii. Next base: position 340,868 of record NW_003852432.1, read on the forward strand.
AATGCAGGTTCCCCATTACATAACAGAAACCCTATGCCAGCCTGGAGTGTTCACCAAAATTGTTGCAAAGTAGACTAGACAGCTACGAAGGTAACTACTGGAAGGAAGGGAAAGAAGTGTCTAGCACTTTTTGACCTTGAAATGGTGAGCACAGACTGGCCCTAACTGCTTTAGACCTGCTTTGCCTAGTGCCTTTCCGCTAATTGTAATACTAAAATCCCTACCTGGTGGAAAATTACAACATAACATGGGTTGCATGACAGTATGTGATGATGGTACTGAACCGGTATGATTTGTTTCACTGTGAAGGAACAAAACTACAATGTAAAAACTTTGCATTACTCACTGGAAAGAGATCTAAAGCAACACTGCCAAATGAGAAGATGGGGATTTTGCCTGTAAGAAAGCTCCTATGGAGGAAATCTCATGCTGCCCAGGAGCAACTTCTAATAAATTCATCTAACCCGTCAGACTCCTCTTGTTTGAATCATTCCTTGGCCTCTTGGTTCCCTCTTAGTTTGGGGAGCTGTATTTCTATGCTGTCCTGGGATTTTCTGGAAACAGCCTGGTAGTGCAGGCCTATAGTCCCAGCTACTCTGGAGGCTGAGGCAAGGGGATCACTTGAGCTCAGTAGTTTAAGGCTACTAGAAGCTATGATTGTGTCACTGCACTTCAGCCTGGGTGACAGAGTGAGAGACCCTGTCTCAAAAGAAAAAAAAAAAAAGCACTCTGGTGACAGTTGTGTGTAGGTTTTTTGTTTTTCTCTATTCTCAGAGAAACAGAGGCAAAGTGGATCTTACAGTTTACAGCTGCTGAGAGAGTGACAGTCCTGACTACCCAGGAAGATCACTATACATCTAGTCTTTGGAGTAACTTTCTTTTCCCCCAGCAAGAAGAAAAAGGAGGGAGAAATCATTTCCCTTGATCTTCCCCTTTCCTGTGTTACTACTGTCTTGCAAATGTATTCGCTTTGTGAAGTTGTCCTACCTTGAATGGAATCCTTCATTTCCTGATCTCCAAGTTTGTGCCTTTGCACTGTGTTGGAAGGCATCTGAGCACTACCATTCCCACAAAGCCCACAAATCCAGCAGATGCAAGAACTTTTTAAGCTTTCTCTTCACATTCCGACTTTCAGAATTTCCTTCCTGTTACAAAGAACCAGCCTAGAGCTTCATCCCCCAGCTGTCAAGGCAGAGATTAGCAGCCCTATAACGCATTTCTTTCTTCCCTCTAATGCACAAGGGAGCTGTGGTACAGCCACCTGGCATGTGTTGAAGCTCAAAGGCAACAGCTGCCTACCTGGACTGCCAATATAATTGATCACAGAGGAGATGAATTAATTCTTCACTGGGATATGGTTATAAAACATAAGGAGTTTAAGCCCTGGAAAGAAACTGATATTCATCCTTTATTTATTCAGGCACCACCAGGGATTGGGGCCAACCTTTAGGACACACTCTTCCCTCATTCTCAACCACATTCCTACATACCTGCTGGCTTGGGCTATCCTTGTTGCTGAGGCACAACAGGCACAGTTGAAAATCAAATTACCATGCTGGAAATGGTAATTAAACACAAGTTTGTAAACTATTTAATGAAATAGTCTCTAAGTATTCTTCCTTCACCTAGCTCATTCATCTTTCAGAATGCTGGCAGACAGGAATGTATCTTCCATTCAGGGAATTAGAAGATCTTCTCTGAGGTATCTGACCACATCGAAGAGAGAAAACAAAGATACTTCCATTGAATTCCCCCAGGGAAATAGGCCAGCCCCACTGTGAAGACCTTGCATATGTTCACAGAGCTTCTGTGAACCATTCATTGCCACACTCAAGTATGAGCCAAAGTCGACATATGAAGTAAATCTCTAATATGAAAGACAGAGAGCAACATGGGCAAGCACGAAAAATAAATAACTAGGAGGATACAGAGGCTACGCATCAAGAAGAAAGCAAGACAGGGCCAGGTGTGGTGGCTCATGTCTGTAATTTTAGCACTTTGGGAGGCTAAGGTGGGTGGATTGCTCGAGCTCAGGAGTTCAAGATCACCCTGAGCAAGAAAGAGACCCAGCCTCTACTAAAAATAGAAAAAATAGCCGGGTGTTGTGACAGGCTCCTGTAGTCCCAGCTACTTGGGAGGCAGAGGCAAGAGAATTGCTTGAGCCCAATAGTTTGAGGTTGCTGTGAGCTATGATTCTAGAGCACTCAACTGGGGGCAGCAAAA
>NW_003852432.1:349317-350407 GCF_000181295.1 Otolemur garnettii
TGAGCTGAGATGCCACAGCACTCTACCCAGGGGGACAGCTTGAGGCTCCTGTCTCAAAAAAAACAAAAAAACCTGGGAAGCTAGACAGGTGAGTTTGAGAGAGTGGTAAGGGGCCCATGGGGCAGCCAAGGGCAGAGCCTGCCCATGAGGTGAGCACATTGAGAGGCTGCAGCACTGGAGGCCCCAAAGGCAGGCTATTCTTGGACCCTAAGGGTTTTCTTTGGGGATTCAACTCATGAGCTTTTGGTAGAAAGGTGGCCACTGCTGCTTAGTCCGGAGATCTGGCACTCTGTAAAAATACTGCAAGATTCTTTGGTTGTGGGTGGCGCCTATGTCTCAGTGGATAGGGCACTGGACCCCTACAGTGAGGGTGGTAGGTTCAAACCCAGCCTCAGCCAAAACTGCAACAACAGCCAGGCGTTGTGGCGGGCACCTGTAGTCCCCTCTACTTGGGAAGCTGAGGCAAGAGAATCACCTAACCCAGGAGTTGGCGGTTGCTGTGAGCTGTGTGATGCCACAGCACTCTACCGAGGGTGATAAAGTTAGACTCTGTCTCTACAAAAAAACAAAAACAAGATTCCTTGGTTGTGGTAATGAATGACCTTCCTGGAACGTCCAGCATTCACAAACAATGGACTTACACTGCCCTCTAGTGGTCACAAGGTTCTGGCCCGCTCCACAGCCATCTACATAGAAAAGTCACATTTCTTTACATTCTTTTTTTGAGTCAGCATTTTGCTCTGTTGCCCAGGCTGGAGTGCCAGAGTGTCATCATTCTTCACTGCAACCTGGACCTCCTGGTTCCAAGCCACCCTCCTGCCTCAGCTTCCCAGGTAGCTGGGGCTATAGGCACACACCACGCCCAACTAATTTTTCTATTTTTTTGTAGAGATCTGTTTTGCTTTCCTTTAGGCTGCTCTCAAACTCCTGGCCTCAAGTCATCTGCCTTAGCCTCCCAAAGTGCTAGGATTACAGATGTAAGCCACTGCGCCTGCCACCTTTCTCAACTTAAAGGCCCAGATAGGACTCTCCTTTCAACCCATACCCCAATCCTATACTCAAATAATCCCTCTAAAGAACGGACAGAAGG
>NW_003852432.1:350918-355419 GCF_000181295.1 Otolemur garnettii
AAAAAAAAAAAAAAGAAAGGACAGAAGGAAAGATGGAGGGGAAGCTTGTAGTCAACTGTCCCTGGAGGTGAAAAGAAAATCCTGACATTCTCTTGTTTCAGAAAAGCTCATTAAATGACTCTGATAAGTATTACTGTTAAATACTATTGTTTAAAAAATATTGTGTAAAAAAAAAAAAGGCTAGGGTGGCACCTATGGCTCACTGGGTGGGACACTGGCCCCATATACCAAGGGTGGCAGGTTCAGGCCTGGCCCCAGACAAATTGCAACAACAACAAAAAATAGCCGGGTGTTGTGGTGGGCGCCTGTAGTCCTAACTACTTGGGAGGTTTAGGCAAGACAATCACCTAAGCCCAGGAGTTGGAGATTACTGTGAGCTGTGATGTCACAGCACTGTACCAAGGGTGATAAAGTGAGACTCTGTCTCTGAAGGAAAAAAAAAAGGCTAAAACTTGGGCGGTGCTTGTGGCTCAAAGGAGTAACCCATATGCCAGAGGTGGCGGGTTCAAACCCAGCCCCGGCCAAAAAACTGCAAAAAAAGAAAAGGCTAAAACTTAACTACTGCACTGCTCAGAGAAGGCAAAGATGAACAGGCAGGCGGCACAGAAGGTGCACAGAATGGGAGATCTAGATGGGAACCAAAGTCATGGTCAGAACTGAGAGTTCACAGACATTGGAGTCAGGAAGACCCTGAATTCAGTATCTTTCCCTGGCTAGCTACAAGGTTGTAAGCCAGTCATTGGGCTTCACTGAACTTAGAGCTCCTCCGATTAGATCATTACTCTCTGAATCAAAAGTGAGGCAGTGGAGCACCACAGCTAAGTGCCCACTGAGCCAGAGGGTCCTGTCAGAATCCCAGCATTAAGGCTTACTGTGTGGTCTGGGGCAAGCCTACAGAAACTTTTTGTGCCTCAGCATCCTGAGGGGTGTTAAGGTCTGTGCTGAGACTCAGTGAGATAAGGTATGCAAAGAGCCCGGGGGAGCAAGCACTCCCTGAGGGAGCAAGCACTCCCTGAGAGCACCTGTTATCACACAGTAATGCGTGCATTAAAAGCCCAGACTACAGTCATTATGTTAGTAGATCCCTTTTCCTTCTCCTGGAGGCTGGCTCTGGTCACAATGCTGTGTCCCATTACATGAACAGCAGTAGGAAAAGGTACTCTCCTAACAAGACTGGTCAGTGTCCACAATACTCTCCAAGTCTGTGGGCACCACTTGCTTTCCTCCACGGGTCTCCTTCCACATCTGAGTCTGTGAGATCTAGTTCCCAGCCTCTGACTGCTTTTCTGCACATAGCCGAAATTCCTTTGGCCAGGGAGGATGCTGTAGATCAGTGCCAGGCCAGGCAACAGGCTTCCAGAAGTGCAGCCCAGGACTGCCAGGAGGAGCCCTGCCCACCTACACGTGATCATCACCAGGGAGAAGCTTGTTTCCCATTGACACTGCAGGGCTGAGCTGTGAGCTTGTGCTCACTCATCTGCGATCAGCACTCAGTGAGGCAGCAGTGGCTACAGAAGAGCTTTTGTCCACATATAGCCAACTGGACAAGGAGGATAGCCAGCACACACAGCTGACACTGGCCTCAAGTACGACTGTTAGTAGTGACCTCATTAGCACCAAGTTCTTGACCTTTAAGAAAGGCTTTAGGAGGACACGGAAGACAAGAGATCAGGACCAGGTAAATAGGCCAGGACCGGGGCCTATAAAAAAAACCACCACCACCAAAAAACCACCAACAGTTTATACAAAACCCTTTTATTTACTGTTTATATTTCTTCTCCCCATCTCTATCCCCCAGCATGGAACCCAGCCAGCTTCTACAACTTGCTGCTGTCTGGTTCTTCAAAGGGGGGCTGTGGGGACCTGTTTGGAGGTTGAAGGAAGCTTTCTTGCCTGGCTGAAGCTACAGCAGCTCCCAAGGTAGCCTCTCAAGTCAAGAGGACCCACCCCCACCGAATGGGTATGAGGAAGAGATAATGTGTCTGTCTGAGGCCTCGCCATTTACTGCTTCTGTTCCACACCAGGCCAAGGTGCTAGAGTTGAATCACTCTCTCCCCTGGAGATGGTGCTGAGCGCATGGTGAGGGTAGGGTGGGGGTGTAAGTGTGTGTGCTGCCGCTCCGAGTCCTAATCAACAGAAAGAGGTTGGCCTGGCTAAACTGAAATAGGAGAGGAGAAGGACAAGGAAACTGAGAATGGATGTGGAGTAGGGCCACCTGTCAGGAGAGGTTCTGGCCCCTCCCAGCCCCATGACCACCTAGGAGAGGAAATCAGAGCCCTGTCCCTACTTAGGCAAAGAACTAATGACACAATAAACACTTTTGGTCTGAGAGTGCCAGGATAGGGCACTCATCCACCCAGAAATGGGCAGCCAGCCCTTGTCTGACATAGGCTTGGCTGCCTCCCTGGGTATCACAGCACACTCCAGGTAGTGTCACCCCTGCCTCTGCCATTACTGCCACACCACAATTTCTGTGTACCCCATGACCCTGTTGGAGACTGATGCTGCCAATCAGACTCCAGCTGGTAGGGAAGTAACAAGGGCCCTGAGCCCACCACAGAGATGTTGGGCTCTTTCCTACAGTCCTGCTGCCTTGAGCCAGACATACAGAACTCTCCTGGCAAGGCACCTGGCCCACAGGTTCTCTGGAAGACAAGATCCTAGGGAAGCATTAAGAGCCTGGAGAGATATTTGTTCCCATCTTTCCAGTTACAGGCTCAGAAGTCCGAGTCCGCATCCATGAGCTCTGCCTCCATCAGGTTGGTGCGGGAATGTATGGGACCCAGACCCTGCCGGCGGCCGTGAGCCCAGGCCATGGGGGCAGGCACACTGGGCAGGAATGGATCCTGGAGGGGACTAGGCTCTGGGCAGAATGGGTTGGAGACCAGAGCCCAGGTTCCCTGTCGGCAGGGCTCACTGGCTCCCCAGGTGCCCGCTGCCACCAGACATTTCTGCCGGGGCAGCTGAGGCAGTCGAGGAACAGCACTGGAGGCAGGAGCAGCATGGTGAAGCTCTGGGGGTGGCCCCAGAGGGCACACCTCCTTCTTCCTCTTCCTCCTCTTCTTCTTCCGGCCCAGGCGCTTCTGCAGCTCTGGGGAGATCTCTGCTTCTACCAGCCAGAGGTTGGCATGTTCCTCAGGGGGCACTGACAGGGGAGAGATAAACGAGTCTGGGGCCCTGGCTCTGTCCACAACATGTCTGCTCTCCCTGGACTCTTGCTCCTTTAGCTCTGGGACCCACACCTTTAGACTTTCAGCACCCCCGCCTCACCCTTCAGATATGTCGGGGCCTTTTTTTCTTCCTGCCTTTCTGGCAGTCCCTGTGTCCAGGCCCAGGAGTCCCCAGGCTCTGTGCCCTCCACCTTCCTCCAGAAGCCTGAACCCTCATACCTGGGGTTGCCACAGGGGTGACAGAAACATCCTGGGGCAGTATGGCTCCTCTCCGAGCCACCATCTTGGTGACATGCTGGGCCCAGGCAGAAGAGACATCAGCTGAGGGCTCATTGAGGTCAAAGGCCAAACCCGCTATGGGAATAGAAGAAAAGAAGGAGCAGTGACTCCCCCAGTCCTGGCAGTGACTCTTCCCTTATTCAGCACTATTTATCTTCCTCCAGCCAATCCTTCCTGCTCCACCAGAAAAAGCTCATCCTGTACAGCCAGGTGCTGTAGCAAGTGCTTATAGTCCCAGCTACCTGGGAGGCTAAGGCAAGAGAATCACTTGAACCCAAGAGTTTGAGGTCACTATGAGCTAAGATGCTATGGCACCCTACCAAAGGTGACCAAGTGAGACTCTGTCTCAAAATAAAACAAAAACAAAAAACAGCTCATCCTGTAACACAGTGATCTCTACTACCCACTCAGAATCTGAACCTGGGCCTCAGGTTCCCAAAGGACCAACCAGATGACAGAAATCCAGGAAGAGCAAGTGGAGAATTTAGGAGAAAAAAGGAGAGGTAGGTGAGTCTTCTTGGAACTAAAGCACCAGCAAAAAGACAGGGACAGAAACTAGAGAGAAGAGAATCCCCCTGGAGAGGAATGAGCATGTCAGTGAGAGGAGGAAGCGAGGAGGAAGCACCTGCCTCCTCCAAACAATGTAGGAGCCCCCGCCAGCCTGGGAGGGAGTGGGCATAGGCGCTGCAGCTGGCAGCTCAGATGGAGGGAAGGAGCTCTTGCTCACCCACGGGCCCGTCGTGTGAGACGGTGTGCATGCTGAAGGACAGCTCCTGGCCCGGGTTCTGCAGTAGCTCACGCCGCTTAGAGAAGGCCTTGGCGATCATCTTGCTCTTCTTGATCCGTTTGGGCTCATCATCACTCTGCCCAGTCAACCTGAGAGCACAAAGGGTGGGGACAGGGAGTGGAGGAACAGCTGCTTCCCATCAAGTCTTGGGAAGGGCCAGCATTCCGTTCCCTCCAGGGAAGGTGGCGTCCAAGGGCCTGAAGTCCCTCAAGGGCTCGGAGCAGTAGAGGGCTTCTTTGCAAAGAACCGGGCCTGGAGTACAGGG
>NW_003852432.1:355634-360467 GCF_000181295.1 Otolemur garnettii
GACAGGGGAGCCACCAGGGGGCAGTGGTGAGCCACTGTGCTAGAAGTAGGACGCAGCAAAGTCTATAAAGATGAGGAGCCCAGGCTGAGAGTAAGATAGGAGAGAGGCAGGACTGCTGGCTGCTGACCCCACCTGCACCAGGTACGCCTCCAGATGAGCAGTGTGGCCTTGGTCCAGACCCAGGTGCTCATGGCTATGCCGGTTCCAAACATGGCAAACAGGTTGATCTTCTCCACCAGGAGGCTAGGGCGATTCTTGATCTCACAGTCAGGAATGGGCTTCTTGGTGGGCAGCCCAATGGTCACATTGGCCTGGCATCTATGGCGAAGAATGGTAAACAGTGAGGCTCCCTGAGCTCACTGGGTAGGTACCCAGACGATCAGTCCAAAGACTTTAGAAAGAGCTAAGCCCCACAGCACTGATTCTCAGTCCTGGGTGCTAGTTAAAATCCCCTGGGGAGCTTTTAATAGATAGCTACTGATGTCTGAGCCCCACCCTAGATAATTAAATCAAATCTCTGGTGCAGAGAGACCCAGGCACCAGCAGCTGGAACCTTTAAGAAGAAGCGTGAAGCAGTATGGGCATAAACTAGTGTCCATTTCAACGGGCACATGAGCTGCTATCCCAGGCGATGCACTTTTTGCAGCTGATATGCCTAATTCCCTCTGATTCATCCTCATTATGAGACAAAAAAAGCACAAGCAAGACTAGCAAATGTTAACAGGTTGTTAACCTTTTTTTTTTTTTTTATTGGTGGGGAAACATCAAGGGTACAAAGAACCCGGTTACCCTGCTTCCATTTGTTAGGTAAAGTCCCTCTTTTAATTTGTATGAAATGGCTTCTTAATAGTGACAAATGCACCAACCAGCCAGACACGGGTGCAGAGGGAAGGGCAAAGTTGAGCAGGGTCTAGGAGGTTGTTTGCCATGTTTGGCAAAGTAGAGAGCAACTGATGTCTCGGCATTCAGACATTAGCGAATCTGCTGTCAGAGGCAGGGACCACAGAGGGGCTGTCCCAGCAGTCCTGGCAGCAGTTCCCACCATGGCTGCCTCCAAGCCCCTCACTCACAGCACGTAGTCCCTGAAGCTGCGCTCCCACTCAGCCTGGTTGAAGAAGTCGTAGAAGTGGCAGCTGAAGGTAATGAGCACAAAGCCAAAGGCCAGGAAGCCAAAAATGCCTGTAGAAGACAGGGGCAGGACAGGACATTACCAACCCCAGGTACTGCAGCAGCAGTGGGAGGAGGCTGTCTGTCCCACTGAGGTCTGAAAGACTACTGAAGCTGGGGTAAGTTCAGGGAGGGTGGGTTCAGTTCAAGAACTGCTTTCTCCAAAATAAAGCAAGACGGGCACTGCAGGAGGGCCCAAGCGGGAGGACCATGGATATGAGGAAGCAGTCTTAGCATGAACTTGAATTCTTTCACCTGAGAAGGCCTTTTACACACATACTCCTTAACCTGTGTCTGTGTCCCCATGGCTGCTAACTGTTCCAGTGACTTACTGCATCCTGCAGGTCCTAGAGTTCAAGGAGGGTGCAGTGTCGGGCTACCCAAGGACATCAGAGTAGCTTCCCAGGGCCACTCACCCAGACGCAACATGGTCTCATTGATCTTGCTGGCAGCCTTCTCACTCAGCAGCCCAGGGTGGTTGCTCTTGATGGAGAATAGAGTCATGACTCCTGAACAGAAGGAGGACCTCAGACTTTAGAGGGCTTGATGCCACTTTTCTGGGAGGGATGGGTATGCAGGGGGGTGGGGTGGCAGGTGGGGAGAGAGTCCCACAGCCCTGGAGTCCCAAGTCTGATTGCACCTGTATTGATTTAAAGCTTAGGGAACTGGAGACACAGGAGAAACAGAGAGCTGCTGGTAGCAGATCTGCCATGGACTGGGACGACTGGGACAGAGCAGATAGACAGTTGGGAAAAGACAGAGGAAGCCTCAGTCCTGGCCCAGCTGCCTCTGAGTAAGGCAGCCAGGTCAAAGCTGTTCTGATGGAAAAGGCATAAAACAGACTCAAGAAAAACACTGTCCAATAGAAATACCATCTTGAATTATCTAGTAGCCACATTAAAAAAATAAAAAGAAACAAGTGGGACAAATCTCAATAAACCTAAAATATCTGAACTATAATTATTTCAACATATAATCCATGTAATAAATTATTAATGAGATATTTTGTATTAGTTTTTCATGTTAAGCCTTTGAAATGCAGTATACATTTTATACTTAGAGTACATCTTCCTTTGGTCTCATTTCAACACATGTGGCTCATGGCTACTTTACAGGACAGCACAGACACAGAACATAAATCAGAGGCCCAGACACTGCCAAAAAGAAGGGAAAGAGGTGGGCTGGGCAGAAGGCTGGTAGTTCAGGGTAAGGAAATGCAAGTTGACAAAGAAAACCTAAGAACAATGAGTTAAATAGATAGCAAGAATTATCATGGGGTGGCAGATTGAGACAGGGAAGTCAGGGACCAGTGATTCTGTGCATGTTGTGAAAACTGTGTGTTTATGTGTGTTTGAGACAGGAAGACAAGGGAAACTAAGCTCCAAAAGATTGACAGTATACATAAAATCAATAGGCACACATGTGACCAAAAGCCCCAAGTTGGTCCACATAGACAGAGTAGGTTTCTCAGGGTGCTCATCACACAGCACTTGGCTAAGGGCTGACTGGAGCTGGAACCTAGCCAAAGATCCACTCAAGAAGCCATGAGCCCTAGGCCAAGGCTCTGGAGAAAATAGTGGATTTTTCTGGCCACAAAAGTTGCCATCCAAGTGTTCATGGTGCTATGTCTGCCCAGAGGGGCACCTTCTTCTACTTTGCACCAAAGCCCTGTCTGAGCTAGTGGAGGTCTCAGAGCCAGGGCAGCAGAGCCGGCAGCTCCCAGCTCCTACTTACACATAGCAGGTGCTCAGCACATTCTGTTGCCTGACTGGTACTGGCCTGGCCTTCACTCACCTCGGATGAGGAAGTAGCCTCCCACAATGAGCACCAGGCCAATTGGGGCCAGCACAAAGCCAGCACGGTATCGGTAGTTCTTGTAGCCAACAAAACAGATGCCGCTCACGGAGTCCCCATCCACCTGTGGCAGGAAGGGATGGGAGGGACAGTCAAGTCATTAGCTCCCTCCCCTAAAACCACCTTCTGCATGTCCCCAGCCCCTTACCAGTCACTATACCTGGGCCACAGCAAGGATTGCCACGGTCAGGACGAAGGGGAGTGACCATGTGAGCAGATGGAAGTAGGAGGTCTTGCCTGAGAGAGGCTGGTAGGTGGTGCCCAAGGCTTTGAAGGAGGTGTGCCAGGCATAGGTGAGGACAACAAACCAGACCACACCAGCCATCAGGGCGTAGTACACGATGACAAAGATGATGACGCAGGACAGGGTCTCATTGGAGCTGTGCAGACATGTGGGGTGGCACTTGAGGTCACTCTGTACTCCCTGTACCTATCTCCACCCTGTCCCCCAAGCATGGGTTGCTGAGGTCTGGAGTTTCCCAGAAGTCAGGGCTTAGAGACAGAACCAAGGTCAGACTCTAGAACAGTGGTTCTCAACCTTCCTAATACAGTTCTCTAATCCTCCCTTTACTACAGTTCCTGTGGGTTGCAACCCACAGGTTGAGAACTGCTGCTCTAGAAGTTGCCCCTTAGAGCACCTCAAACAATCAAGTCCTGATAGTAAAACCAAGGTCCAACACTGGAGACTTTGAGTGCAATCAGGCAGAGCTGGATCCTATCCTGAAATCTCAGTGTCAAATGCAAGCTGCCCCTCTTGTAGTAAACACACATTCTACCCCACGCCCTCACCTCTGGGTCCCCAAGACACCTACGTGGGCTCTCCAAGCCTCATGGTGCCATCTGCACGGCAGACAATCTCCCGGCGGGCACCATCCATGAACTGGGCCAGCCAGCCGATGCTGCCCACAAAGAAACACGCGTTGACGTAGAAGAGAATAACAGCAGGGTAGCGATTGGAGTTCCGCCAGTCAGCCACAAACGTGGCCTGGAAGAGAGAAGTGGGGCCGTTCTGCGAGGTGTCGTTCTACTGAGGCAAACATCTTTGTCTAAGCCGGAACTGTCTCTGATCATGACTTGCCCTGGGGACCGCCACCACCTCTTCCACTCCACTCCTTCTGGCCCCTTCCCACTTTCTAGGCTAAGGGTGACCCACCGCCTGCCCCACCCAAGTGTGGCCTGTCCCCCAGCTGACCAGGGTGAAGAGTGTGCACAGGCCCGTGACAGCCCCAAAGGCCGCGATATAGCTGTGCATGTCCTGGTGCTCGGCCTCCGTGAAGAGAGGGTTCTGGCACTGGATCCCGCAGCCCTCCACATCCTCATACCAGCTCTTGGGGTTGTCAGTCCGAACCAAGGGTGCTTCGCACTGGCCCGAACTGTTGAACTTGATGTTCTGGACCTCATTCTGGCACCAGGAAGAGCAGGGGGAGGAATGGTGTAAAGGCAGCTCAGGGGCAAGCCTCTTGTTTGGTGAAAGGAACCTGGTAGCATGGCATGGTGGCAGGAGACACACTTCCAGGATTCAAGTCCCAGCCCAGTCACCTAATGGCAGTGTAGCCTTGGGCAAGTTATTTGATCTCTCTGTACCAGTTTCCCCATCAATAAGGCAGTAGTGCCTACCTCATGGTATGACTTAAGGATTAAATGAATCAATACATGTAAAACCTTCTAATGGTATTTAGTAATAGTATTATTACTATCATTATTACTATTGTTATTATCATTTACAGTCTCTCCCTCACCTAGAACTACATCCTGTCCCCATCTTGGTGGCTCCAGCTGTTTCACACATGCATGTCTTTTTTTTTTTTTTTT
>NW_003852432.1:360869-368865 GCF_000181295.1 Otolemur garnettii
AGCCACAGGTGCTGAGCCTATTTCTTTTTTTTTCTGGTTGCAGCCATCATTGTTGTTTGGTGGGCCTGGGCTGGATTCGAACCCACCACCTTATACACCTTAGGTGTATATGGCTGGCGCCTTAACCACTTGAGCCACAGGCACCGAGCCACATGCATGTCTCGACCCCCCCCCAACATGCACTAACTTCCTAGATTCACTCCTGTCATCTGCGATGCCTGTAACACTCCAACACCCCATAGAGTGGGTGCTCCGAAAAATTTTGCGGAACATATTCCAGTGGTGTAGTGGCAAGTGGGTTTGTGCTTGTTGACCCCATGGCTATAATCTTGCAGTCTCACAGGAGAAAAGGCTCTGGCATCCCTGCTGGCCCCTGCCCTATGCTTGGCTGTTCAGTCTAGAGAGCCTGGATCTTGTCCACAAAGCACTTACCGGGCAGCCTTCAGGGAAGTTGTCGGGGGTGCAGCGCAGGAAGTCAGGCCAGCCTCGCTCCCTCTCCACGATGGCACAGGGGCCTCGGGTGGCCTGGCACAGGGTGCGGCTGGGCAGTTCTACCCGGTCATTCTCACACTTGGGCATGTACACGGCACACAGCAAGGGCTGAATCACTGCCCAGCAGCGGGGGGCATTCCGGAGGCCTGGAGGGTGGCGACAGTGTGGACATATTGAAATGAAGAACCTCCTCTGACCCACAAACACAGCTACACCCCAGGCCTTTGCCACACAGCACACACCTGTCAGGCAGTGGTTCTCAACAGTGCACCTGGCCGGGTAGTACACATCTTGAGGCTAGAGGACTAGTCCATGCATTCCAGGGCAGGTAGCATCCCTAGTCCCACTAACTAAATGCCAGTGGAACCCTTAAGTCTTTGTGACAAAAAGAAGTGCCCCCCACCTCCAGCCCAGGGCAGTGACTACAAGAGGGCCTGAAGAGGAACTTTTGGGAATGTTCTATTTCTTGATCTAGTACTAGTTATATGCACGTATTCACTTTGTGAAAACGAAGCTTATCATCTGTGTACTATTCTTAGGTATGACTATAATTCAATTACATTTTTAAAAAAATATTTGCCATTTCCAAATGCCCACCTAGGGAGTGGTAGTAGTGCCTCTGGCTGAGAACCCTGGCCATCCCTGGCCTTTTCAGGGATGTTTCTAAAATCTCGTACGGGCTTCCTTCAGGGGAAAGGGGGGTTGTGGGACCCATCGCTCACAGGGCCCACTCACCAGAACCAGGACATAGTTCCCCTTGCCCAGACCCCAGAATCACTGTTCCTCTTACCAAGCTGAAGTGAGAGAGAGAAGAGGTGGGGGCTTAGGGAGAGGTGGTCAGAGGAGCCAGGTACTCCAAAGCCAGAGGAGGAAGCAGGAGATCAGATGGAGAGAAACAGAGGAGGCTCTGTCCAGAGGAGAGGGAGGAAAGGTGGTGTCAGCAGACAGAAGCAGGCAGAGGTCTCCCAACACCCCTGCCCCAGCTCAAGCCCCTATGCTGCTCATCCCAGTAGCTGGACTCACTCTGCATTTTTAGCCCCTCCTGAATCATCCCTGTTTCAGGAACATCTATTTCCCAAGCAAAAAGCTGCATTAGGAGAAACTTCTGAGGATGTGAGAGCCAACATGAGTGACTGTCCCATTGCCAGGCTGGGGAGGGTTGAGGCAGGTACAGCTCTTTTTTGGGATGGAAGGTAATTTAGTGGAGGGTAAGAAGCATGGGCACTGTAATTAGCTGGCCTGGGTCTAAATCTTGGTGCCACCATTTACTGGCCATGTGATTTTGAACAAAATACTTAATTTCTAGCCTCAGTCTCCTCATCTGTAAAATGGGGATGATAGGTTTACCTTGTGAAATTGTTGTGAAGAGTGACATAACTCTTAAATGTGTTGGGGCCAGTACCTGTTGTGTAGCAAGCATGTTAGCTGTTATTACTACCTGTTTGAGGCTTCTGACTTGCTCACAGCTCTCAGATCCTATTCCAGGGCACAGGCCAAGTTCCTGCCAGTTCAGAAGCAATATCCTCAGGCAACAATAGTACTTGATTCAAATCAGAATCACCCAGATAAAGTACCCAGTCTCAGCAATACTGAGTGGGTGGTTGCCGGGGGCTGAGGTGAGGGGAAGGTTTGCCTGTATAGCTGTAGCACGAGAGATTCTATGAGGTAATGGGACTGTTCTCTATCTTGAATGTGGTGGTTATAGAACTCCATGTATTTGTCTAAACTCAGAGCTAAGAAAGTGAATTGCACTGGGTATTTACTATAAAATTACACTTTCAGTGATGGTGGGACGCTCTCTGCAGTAAAATGCATTTTAGGGGAGCATCAGGCAATTAATTAAAAATGTGTTATTTTTCTTGATTAGGTGATATTTGTGACTACCAGCTTTTAAAAATGTGTAATTTGTTGTTTTTCTTTTTTTTTCTCATTTTCAATACTGCTTCATACTTTTTTTTTTTTTTTTGAGACAGAGCCTCAAGCTGTCCCCCTGGGCAGAGTGCCGTGGCATTACAGCTCACAGCAACCTCCAACTCCTGGGCTCAAGCGAGTCTCCTGCCTCCGCCTCCCAAGTAGCTGGGACCACAGGCGCCCGCCACAACGCCTGGCTATTTTTTTTTTGGTTGCAGCCGTCATTGTTGTTTGGTGGGTCCGGGCTGGGGATTCGAACTCACCACCTTAGGTGTATGTGGCTGGCGCCCTAGCCGGTTGAGCTATAGGCGCCGAGCCGTACTGCTTCATACTTTAAACTCCCCAGGGAAAAGGCAGATTATTAAATAAATCTTAAAGGACAACTGAGGAGCCATGTGGGGAAAAAATACCTCACCTCACCAAAGTAAATTCTAGAGGGACCAAAAATAACTACATTATTTTTCTAAAAATTAAAGTATAAGACAAAAAAGGGGGGGGGCAGGTGTGGTGGTTCCTACGGGTAATCCTAGCACTCTGGGAGGCTGAGGCAAGTGGACTGCTTGAACTCAGGAGTTCAGGACCAGCCTGAGCCCAGAGCAAGACCCAGTCTCTAAAAACTAGGCAAGTGTTGTGGCGGGTGCCTGTAGTCCCAGCTACTTGGGAGGCTGAGGCAAGAGGATCACTGGAGCCCAAGAATTTGAGGTTGCTGGGAGCTATGAGGGCAACAAAATGAAACAAAACAAAACAAAAAAAAAAAAAGAAAGGAAAAAAGAGTACACGACAAAATGAGGGATAGCTTTTTATTTATTTATTTTTTTGAGACAGAGTCTCACTTTGTCACCCTCAGTAGAGTGCTGTGACATCATAGCTCACAGCAATCTCAAATTCTTGGGCTCAAACGATTCTCTTGCCTCAGCCTTCCAAGTAGCTGAGACTACAAGCAACCGCCACAGTGCCTGGCTATTTTTAGAGACGGTGTCTTACTCTTGCTCAGGCTGGTCTTGAACCTGTGAGCTCAGGCAATCCACCCATCTTGGCCTCTCAGAGTGCTAGGATTATAGGCATGAGCTACCATGCTCAGCCTCAAGAAATGGTTTTTCAAATCTTTGAGTGGAGAAGGCCTTTTGAAGCATGACACAAAACCTAGGGGCCATGAAATAAAAAGATCTAAAGAAAGGCTTCAGAGAAATAGATAAATTCAGTAAGGTGAAAAACAAAATCCTAAGAAAGGCAAGTCACTGAGAAAATCTATTTTCAATACATGTCATAGGTAAATAGCAAATTTCCTTACATTCATAAAGCTCTTATAAATCAGTAAGAATTACATAACCCTATAGAAATATGGGCAAAAAATGACAGATTACACAAAGAAGATGATGAGAAGCCTTTATAAACATAAAGAGATGTTTAGCCTCACTCTTTTTTTTTTTTCTGAGACAGAGCCTCAAGCTGCCACCCTGGGTAGAGTGCTGTGGCATCACAGCTCACAGCAACCTCCAACTCCTGGGCTCAAGCGATTCTCTTGCCTCCACCTCCCAATGAGCTGGGACTACAGGTGCCTACCACAATACCCGGCTAATTTTTGGTTGCAGCCATCATTGTTGTTTGGCAGACTGGGGCTGGATTTGAACCCGCCAGCTCAGGTGTATGTGGCTGGCACCTTAGCCACTTGAGCCACAGACACCAAGCCACTTTTTTTTTTTTAAAGACAGAGTTTCACTTTGTCACCCTTGGTAGAGTACCATGACATCATAGCTTACAGCAACCTCCAGCTCTTGGGCTTAGGCGATTCTCTTGCCTCAGCCTCCCAAGTAGCTGGGAGTACAGGTGCCTACCACAATGCCCAGCTATTTTTTGTTGCAGTTTGGTCAGGGCTGGGTTTGAACCCACTACCCTTGGTATATGGGGCCAGCACCTGACTCACTGAGCCATAGATGCCTCCCTGTTTTATCACTTTTTTAAGTGATAAGGAGAAAAACATCTGAAAATACTGTATTATAAAAAGTACGGGAGGAAACTGGTACTTTTTTATATATTCCTGGTAGGAATAAAAATCAGTAATACTTGTGGAGACTATTTGGCATTATCTATCAAAATTTTATACTAGCAATTCCACTTCACATGTTCCCAAAGATAATACAGAAGATTATTCATTGCAGCAATATCTGTAATGCCAGAGGAGTAAAACAACCTGAATTCATATCTACCAACAGGAGACTAGCTAAACAGAATAAAATACATCAATATAATAGGACACCATTCAGGGTTGAACTACAATCATGCATTGCTTGAAGACAGGGATAGGAGCTGAGAAATGAATTGCCAGGCAGTTTTGTTGTTGTGTGAACATCATGAAGTATACTCACACAAACCTAGATGGTATAGCCTGCCACACACCTAGGCTGTAGGGTGTAGCCTATCCTTTTGGGCTACAAACCTCTGCAGGGTATTACTGTACTAAATACTGCAGAAAACTGTATCATAGTGGTAAATGTTTCGTGTATCTAAACAGAGAAAAGCTACAGTAAAAATAAACTACTATAATCTTAGAGCACTATCATTATATATGTGGTCTGTTAACTGAAACGTTGTTACGTGTCACAGGACTGGATAAGCATTGAAATGGAATGATGTCCAACATGTGTTGTTAAATGGACAAGGTTGAGTGGAAAATAGTCTATAGAGGACTTTACTGGTTGGGGGTGGAGGAGAGACTGAGAACACATCTCCATCTGGACAGATGTCAGGTATCTCTAAAAGGACACACAAAATCACAGTGATGATTATCTCTAGGGAGAGAAATGGACAGCAGGAAGCAAAAGTAGGATTTAACTTTTGTTCTTTTTGAATTTTGTACCATGTACATATACTACCTATTTTTTAAAAGTAATTAAGCTTAAAAACAAAATAAAGAAGTATACAAATGACGAGGATAGGGAAGCTCCCCAGAGAAGAAGAGGGGGGAATGAAACTGAAAAGAGGAAGAATGGGGACATCAACATAATCTATATTAATTTATTTCTTTTATTTTAATACCAAAAAAAAAGAAAAAAGAGATATTTTAACAATATCAGTCTCTTCACTTTTCTGTGTTCACAGACTTTGTTTTTTGAGACAGAGTCTCACTTTGTCACCCTCGGTAAAGTGCCGTGGTGTCACAGCTCACAGCAACCTCAAACTCTTGGGCACAAGCGATTCTCTTGCCTCAGCCTCCCGAGTAGATGGAACTACAGGCGCCCGCCACAACACCTGGCTATTTCTTTTCAGTTTTAGTTGTCACTGTTGTTTGGCAGGCCCAGGCTGGAATCGATCCACCAGCTCTGGTGTACGTGGCTGGTGCCCAAGCTGCTGAGCTACAGGCACCAAGCCTTGGTCTAGACTTTTAAAAACATTTTTGTTTGTGTTATTCTGTCACGTTGAGAACCATTGTTCTAAGGTTAGTTTAACAATAGAAGATTCAACCAATGCAACTTACTACATTAGCAGATTAAAGCAAAACAATCATATGATCAACTTGATGAATGCAGGAAAAAACCTGATAAAATTCAACATCCATTTATGGTAAAATTAGGAATAGAAGAAAACTTTCTTAATCTGATAATGTTAATTAACTATAAGAAACCTGCACCAAATATTATATTTAATGGTGAAAGATGAGAAAGCTTTCTCCTGGCTCAGCGCCTATAGCTCAACCGGCTAAGGCGCCAGCCACGTACACCTAAGGTGGCGGGTTCGAATCCCCAGCCCAGACCCGCCAAACAACAATGATGGCTGCAACCAAAAAATAGCCGGGCGTTGTGGCGGGCGCCTGTGGTCCCAGCTACTTGGGAGGCGGAGGCAGGAGACTCGCTTGAGCCCAGGAGTTGGAGGTTGCTGTGAGCGTGATGCCACGGCACTCTGCCCAGGGGGACAGCTTGAGGCTCTGTCTCAAAAAAAAAAAAAAAAAAAAAGAAAGCTTTCTCCTTAGAATCCAGAAAAGTCAAGAATAAAGGACGTTGCTTCTATTTAACACGGCACTAAAAGCCATAAGTAGAACAATTAAAGTAAAAGGTTTGCAATGGAAGAAACAAAACTCATTATTCATGAATGATATGACTACATGGGTAGAATAAATTTAGCAAGTTTACTGGATTCAAAATCAATTGTATTTCTATACATTAGTGACAAAAAGACAAAACAAATGTTAAACATGTCACAAACATCATTTACAACATCAAAAATACCAAATACATAGGGATAAATCTAACAAATATATGTATTTAAGAGGTCTGTGCAGAGACCCGGTACCATGGCTCACACCTGTAATCCTAGCACTCTGGGAGGCCAAACTGGACAGATTGCCTGAGCTCAGGAGTCCCAGACCAGCCTGAGCAAAAGCATCTGTACTATAAATAGAAAAACCAAGGCAAGAGGATTGCCTGAGCCCAAGAATTGGAGGTTGCTGTGAGCTATGATGCCAGAGCACTCTACCCAGGGAGAATGAGTGAGACTCTATCACAAAAATTAAAAATTAAAAAAAAGACCTCAATGCAGAAAACTGTAAAAAAAAAAAAATTTAGAAAATGAAGAGATCTAAATCAACAGAAATATATATAATATTCAATACGTGTAAGATTCAGTATTGTAAAGATGTTTCTTTCCCAATATCAAATCTATATAGTCAATGTAATCCCAATAAAAATCACAATTTCACACCTATAATCCTAGCACTCTGGGAGGCTGAGGCAAGTGAATCACCTGAGCTTGTGATCAGCCTGAGCAAGAAAGACCCAGTCTCTACTAAAAATAGAGAAATTAGCTGAGCATTGTGGCAGGCACGTGTAGTCCCAGCTACTTGGCAGACAGAGGCAAGAGAATCACCTGAGTGCATAAGTTTGAGGTTGCTGCGAGCTATGATGCCACTGCATTCTAGCTTAGGCAACAAAGTGAGATTCTGTCTCAAAAAAAGAAAAAAAAAATCACAATTTCTATATTAAAGCACAAAGGATCAAAAATAGGCCAGATTCTCTCCTATATATCGACGTACTATAAACAAACTGGTGAAGCCTGTCATTCCCAATGGATTCTTCAAGAAATTTAGGAGTCCATGAAATTGGATGGCAAAAATATTACACCTAACTAAAACTACTTATCCCTTCCTTTAATAAGTGTAGGCAACATATCACAGTATGAGGTAGCAGTACCTTTGGCTTTGTCACAAATGGAAATCAGATGTTTTTATTACAGATACCTCAAAATACTGTCAATGGTCATTACCACTTCAACATTATAATGGTTATTACACCTGTACTAGATCTTAGTTTATTAATAAAGAAGCTCATATACTTTTTATATTTGATAATTATATTTCAATATAATTAATTTCCTTGGTAATCCTATATACTTTTTTTTTTTGAGACAGAGCCTCAAGTTTGCCCTGGGTAGAGTGCCATGGTATCACAGCTCACAGCAACCTCGAACTCTTGGGCTTAGGCTCGGCGCCTATAGCTCAACCAGCTAAGGCGCCAGCCACGTACACCTAAAGTGGCGGGTTCGAATCCCCAGCCCGGACCCGCCAAACAACAATGACGGCTGCAACCAAAAAATAGCCGGG
>NW_003852432.1:369433-370662 GCF_000181295.1 Otolemur garnettii
GCCTCCCAAGTAGCTGGGACCACAGGCACACGCCACAACACCTGGCCATTTTTTGGTTGCAGCCATCATTGTTGTTTGACGGGCCCGGGCTGGGGATTCGAACCCACCACCTTAGGTGTATGTGGCTGGCGCCTCAGCCGCTTGAGCCACAGGCGCCGAGCCTGCCTTCCCTTTCTATGGGATGCGGATCATGGAGCTTGGTTGCCCACACCCGAGTTCCCCATACCTGGGTCCAGCCGCCTCCATGACATCCCACCCTTGAACTAGAAAGAAAAGCCCTTGGAGAGGAACATGGGAGCAGCCAATGGCAGTAAGATATGGTCACTCTATGACATGGGTCCCAGAAGTATCAGGTATTCTCTCAAATTTCCCTGCACCTATCCTCATCCACAGAACTGCAGATGTATTTTCCCTGCAGATTATGGCCTTGACTGGGTGGGGTTACTGTGTTATAGCTTTGCAGTATCCAGTTTACTGGGACCATCTTGAATTCTGAGATGGATTCAGAAAACTTTTAGATCCTTTACAATTGAATAAAGTTCAACTTTTGGGGGCTTCTTTGGGAGCCTTTTTGGCCAGAAATTTGCTGAATACATTTACAAATCTTCTGGAGTTCATTCCCCTAGTCTCTGCAATTTCTTGCAATTTCTTCAGTGACACTTCTATCTTTAACCAAACTTGAACTGAAAATAGCTTTTGGCTGATGCCAGCATTTATGTTAAAAAAAAAAAAAAGTTCTCAGTGGCGCCCATATAAACCCAGCCCAGGCCAGCTAAAACAACAATGACAACTGCAAAAACAAATAAACAAACAAAGAAAACAGCTGGGCATTGTGGCAGGTGCCTGTAGTCTGAGCTACTTGGGAGGCTGAGGCAAGAGAATGCTTAAGACCAAGAGTTTGAGCTGTGATGCCACAGCACTCTACTGAGGGTGACATAGTGAGACTCTGTCTCAAAAAAAAAAAGAAAAAAGAAAAAGAAAAGAAATTCAGAGGACATGTAAGCATTTGAAAGGTACTTTATTAGTAATTAGGGAAATACAAATTAAAACCACAAATACATACCAAAACATATCCGCAACACAGGCAAACATTTTAAAGGCAGACAGTACCAAACTTTGGGAATCACGTGGACCAATGATGACTTAGCTAGTGGGAGTATAGAACTAGTACAGCTACCTTGAAAAATAGTTTAGTGTAAGCTGAAGGTATGCATGCCTTGTTATCTAGC
>NW_003852432.1:371520-374897 GCF_000181295.1 Otolemur garnettii
ACTCGCTTGAGCTCAGGAGTTGGAGGTTGCTGTGAGCTGTGATGCCACTGCACTCTACCCAGGGGGACAACTTGAGGCTCTGTCTCAAAAAAATAAAATAAAATAAAATAAAAATAGAAAAAATAAGCCAGGAGCATTGTGGTGGACACCTCTACTCCCAGCTACTCAGGAAGCTGAGACAGGAGGATTGCTTGAGTCTAGGAGTTTGAGGTTGCTATGAGCTAGCTGATGCCACAGCACTCTAGCCTGGGCAACAGAGTAAGACTCTGTCTCCCCCCCCCAAAAAAATCAAAAATACACAAAACTGATATATACTAGTTTAGGAATTCCAAGCGACATGGTAAAACTACAGGAGAAAAAAGGAAATAATTACCAACAATAGCAGGATAGTAGCTACCTACCGCTAGAGAAAGGAGAGAGGGATGTGATTGGATGAGACAGGAGAGTTTCTGGAGTCAGACTATGTTCTAGTTCTTTTTTTTTTTTTTTATGTATTTATTCTTTTTCTTTTGAGACATAGTCTCACTATGTTGCCCTTGGTAGAGTGCTATGGTGTCACAGCTCACAGCAACCTCAAACTCTTGGGCATAAGCAATTCTGTTGCCTCAGCCTCCCAAGTAGCTGGGACTACAAGTGCCTGCCACAACACCCGGTTATTTTTTGATTGTAGTTGTCGTTGTTTGGCGGGCCCAAGCTGGATTCGAAACTGCCAGCTCTGGTGTGTGTAGCTAGCACTCTTAGTTGCTGAGCTACACTGAGCCTATGTTCTAGCTCTTGACCCAAGTGTCACTTTATAATTATTTATTTAGTACCTCTGTGTCTTATGTACTTTTCCATATTCATGCTATATTTCACAATTAAAAAGTTAAAAACCTGAGGAACAAACGAAAATTTGGGGTGGGCACAGTGACACACCCCTGCTGTCTCAGCTATTTCAGGGGCTGAGGTGGGAGGATTTCTTGATCCCAGGAGTTAGAGGCTCTAGTGTACTATCATCAGGCCTATGAATAGCAACTGCACTCTAGCCTGGGCGACATGGTGAGCTCTAAAAGAATTAATTAATTAAAAATAAATTTTGAGGGCAGTGCCTGTGGCTCAAAGGAGTAAGACACCAGCCCCATATGCCAGAGGTGGTGGGTTCAAACCCAGTCCTGGCCAAAAACTGCAAAAATAAATAAATAAATTTTGAAAAGGACAAAGAAAACTTGGGCCCATGAATGTTTTTTGGTATTTTTAAACTTTTCCAAAATGCATATTCTTTTTTTTGAGACAGAGTCTTACTATATCACTCTTGGTAGAGTGCCGTGGCATCACAGCTGATAGCAACCTTAAACTCTTGGGCTCAAGCAATTCTCTTACCTAAGCTTCCCACATAGCTGGGACTATAGGCACCCACCACAACACCTGGCTATTTTCTTTTTTTTTTTTTTTCTCAGTAGGCCTGGGCCGAGTTCAAACCCACCAGCCCAGGTGCCTGAGGCCAGCGCCCTAACCACTGAGGTATGGGTGCCGAGCCCAAAATACATATTCTTTTAACTGCTTCTGATTACTTGTCAGGTCTAGAAACAGATCTAAGAAATTCTTCCTGATGTGCCCCTGCAAATAACTCATCATCACCAACAACATCCCTCCTCTCCCCTCTAAACTCAATGTGCAAGATGCAAGTGAAAAATTCCTCCTAGCTTTTCTGTTTCTTTCCTATTTACTGGCTACACCTGGGCTGGGCAACAAGGCCACATACCCAGGTACATACACAGAGCGCAGCAGCAGTCAAGGAGGCTACGTGCTGGCTCTCAGGGACGGATTTCCCTCACCAGCTGCTGGCCTTTCTGCTTTCTTGCCCCACTTACTAAACCAAGTTTGGCCTAAGGTGGACCATGGCTTGGACGTTACATTTTTCTGGTTAGCTTGGAATGCCTGGAAGGAGACATTTCCAGCTGTAATGGGGAGAGATGCTAAGTGACTGACGAAGCCCAGGGCCAGAGAGATGAAAGACATAGGAGAGACCTGAGGTCCACACAGACCTAGAAATTGGACGACCTTGAGTTATACTTTCTCCTCGGTGGTATCCTTCCAAAGCTTCAGCCATCCGCCCTCCAAGAAGCACATAGTGGACACCTCTTTCAGCAATTCACATTTCCAGATCTGCTGAGACTCTCCACATAAATGACTGGTGAGCACCTCTAATTCACACAGCTAAAGCCAAGACCATACGTTCTTTTTTTTTTTTTTTGGTCAGGGCTGGGTTTGAACCCACCATTTCCAGTATATGGGGCTGGTGCCCTACTCCTTTGAGACACAGGCGCTGCCCACGCCATACGTTCTTCCCAGATCTACCCCTCTCTCCTGGAACGTCTATCCTAGTGAAAGGGAATAGAATCACCTCCCATCCGTGCCTCACTCTCGGGGTTCTGCTTACTCAGGTCTCATATCCAGCTCATCAGCAAGGCCTATTGATTCCATCTCTGAAACTCAGTGGGATCTGCCTACTTCCTCCAGCCTGTTACCCCAGTCCTGACTGCCATCATCATTCCTGGCTATCTCAACCATCCCCTGATCAAGCAACCAGGTACCAACTGGCTTCCCTACTCCTGTGGCTGCTGCTGCTGCTGCTTTTTTTTTTTTTGAGACGGAGTCTCATAATGTCTCCCTTGGTAGAGTGCCATGGTATAACAGCTCACATCAACTTCCAACTATGGGGCTTAATTTTTTTGTTGTTGCAATTGTCATTGTTGTTTTAGCAGGCCAGGCCAGGTTCGAACCCACCAGCCTGGGTATATGTGGCCAGCACCCTACCCACTAAGCTACGGGTGCCGCCTCTTCTTTTTTTAAATTAGCAAGCCCAGCTGTCATCCTGCATCTTCCCATAGCACCCAAAAAGAACTTTCTACAATGCAAATATGATTACATTTCTCCCTAGCTTAGAAGTCATCAATGGCTCTTTACTGTCCTCTGGATAACACCCAAACTTAATATGGAGTATAAATCCCTTTTTGGTCTTACTGCTTAATAATTTTACCCCTCATATACTTTGATCCAAATCTACTCAATTCTTACACTTCCTTTAAAAGTACCAAGCCCCCTTACCTCTACATTTTTGTGCACACTGTTTACTTCCCCTTCCTATCCCTTATCTACCCAACCTTCCCCTGGCTCAAGTAATTCCTGCTTATTTCTCAAAGCATGGGTCAAATGTCAGTTATTCTGGGGAGCTTCCCTTGCTTCCTAAAATCTTTTGTGTCCTTTGTGTTCTTTCAGTTCCCAATAATGTCACAATATCTTTCACAGGTGTTTCTAAATTTCTAAAGCCTATTTAACTGTCTGCCTTCCTCTTGATGACAGAGGGATCATATCCATATTCTTTTTTTTTTTTTTTT
>NW_003852432.1:374917-375121 GCF_000181295.1 Otolemur garnettii
GGCCCGGGCTGGGGATTCGAACCTGCCACCTTAGGTGTATGTGGCTGGCACCTTAGCCGCTTGAGCCACAGGCGCTGAGCCCATATCCATATTCTTTATCTTTATATGTCCCAGAACTTAAACCAGGATGTGAAATATAGCAAACACTCAATACATTACTGAATGAAAGAGTGAATGTACAGCAGCTGTGTACTCAAAAAAAAA
>NW_003852432.1:375431-383306 GCF_000181295.1 Otolemur garnettii
AAGACCACTCACTCAAGACAAATCACCAGCCAGAGGTTCCCAGCTGAAGACCTGGCTGTGATTTTTCACAAATGGCTTGAGTTCACTCTATCTGTCCACAACTCAGCTCACACCAGCAATTCCTCTGGTTCTACTTCATAGAACATGAAGCAATGAGACCCAAACAGAAACAACACACATGGAAATAGTACTGAGCTGAGGGATGGTGGGCACAGCAGAGAAGAGCTCAGAATGCCTCTACAGGACCCTGCCCTGCCAGTGGCACAGCTAGTGAGATTTGAACCTGCACAGCCCACAGATGGCTCCAACCCATACACTTTCCTTCCCAAACCATTTTGGTCTGCTCAGCAGCTGCTGTCAGGAGCCTGGGCTAGAAAGAGGTTCCTATCCTTCCTCTTTGATCTGTCGGTAACTATAGAGGGGCAGTATCAAACGTGCATTTAAAAGAATTCAACCAAGGGCCCCTGCAAAATCGAGAAAGAGAGAGAGAGAATCCTCTCAGAGAATGAGCAACTCAGAGCTGGGTGAGATACTAGTACTGAGAGATTTGGATTTTCCATGCAGTTGGCTCCTAAACTCAAGTCTCATTTCAAGTGGTGCTCAAAGGAACCTTGCTTAACTTTTCTTTCATGTTCCTTTTTGTATTTTCAGTCTTTTCCCTGTATGTAACTTTAAAAGACTACAATTATATCTTCTACGTATACCCATTCTTATGTAGGTACACTACTATGTGTTACACATTTATGCAAAGACTTTACATTTTGGTAATACACAGATTTTTTTCAAAGCTACTGTTGATTAAACACAGTTTCTACTTTATATGACTTTAGAACCTGATGCCCACATAGGATACAGCTCCGCTTCATGGGTACACATCTTCAAAGTTCCTCCACAAGCATCTGCCTCAAGCCAAGAGCCTTTATAGCCTTGTCCAAGATCGTACAAAGGGTGAGAACTCTAGTGGCCAAGAGTGACAAAGACAGGCAGACTTCCTACGCTCTCCCTGCTAGGTAAGACATGTGGCACCACAGGCCTGCCAAAAGAAGGGCTGGCTTGTCCCGGCTCTTGATTTTTTCTTTTTCAAGGACAGTTTTAGAATCACACCAGCCAGAAGTGAGGCATGACAAGGCCAGTTCCCTTCCCCATCACCCTCTAGGGTCCACTCTCCCAGAAAATGACAGGTGGGGAGGCAGTCCACTCTGCACTGCCAAGGAAGGATCTGTTTGGGTTCAGTCTGTAGTTTTTCTGGGGCAGTGCCTTAAATCTACTGTCAATAACAGAGTGGGGGAAGGGACAGACCTCTGGGACCTCAAATCACCATGGAAATATCCAAGGCTTTCAATAGCCCAGACTTAAGTGTCCTTCCTTCTACAGCCCTGACCAGCCTTAGGATCCAGATTTCCAAAGAACACACAAACAACCCTAAGAATGGTCGCATTCCTTCATAAGCCCCTGCATGGATCAGAGTCCCCATTTTTCAGATGAGGAAACTGGGAAATCTGTGAGAGCAAGACAAGATCACACTTTTCTTGATCAAGACTAACAGAACTTTCTGGTTACCTCTTAATTCTTCATTACCAGAGAGTTTCTCTTCCTTCACAAGTTCTTTTCAGCCATTCTTTTCCCCACTTTTTCCCTCCAAATGCTTAAACTTCTTTTTCAGCCATCCATCCCTTTTTCCTCTCCAACTCTGATTTCCTCAACGTCTTAAACACTTTGAAACCCCAAGGACGATGCTCCAAGAATAGGTGGAGTGGGCAGCGCCTGTGGCTCAGTGGGTAGGGCGCCGGCCCTATATACCAAAGGTAGCGGGTTTGAACTCGGCCCTGGCCAAACTGCAACAAAACTGGCGTTGTGGTGGGTGCCTGTAGTCCCAGCTACTCGGGAGGCTGAGGGAAGAGAATCACCTACGCCCAAGAGCCGAAGTTGCTGTGAGCTGTGATGCCACACAGCACTCTACCGAGGGAGACAGAGTGAGACTCTGTCTCTTAAAAAAAAAAAAAAAGGAAAAGAATAGGTGGAGCATCTCCTCTTCTTAAAAATGTCCTTTCCTGTGGTTCAGAGTACCCCCCACAGGCTCCTTATCCCCTCACACTCCCGCTCAGGCCCTTTGTGACCGGCCTCAACTTCCCCACCCTCCCTGTCCCATCACCGAGGATACCGTCCTGCACGTAACCCGCCCCCAAAGTTTCGGACCCTGTCCCTCCAACCCTCTCGGTGCTGCCTCCCCCTCAACCCCCCGTCTCAGAAGCTCAGGCCTGACTCTATTCTTTCCGCGGTGCCCCCAGCCCAGCATCGCAGCCCCAGGCCCGGCTCCGGCGCGCTTACCCGACCAGAGCACGAGCTTGCCGTGCGCTTCCTCCTGGGAGTCCGAGTCTCCGGCCAGCAGCGTGGAGGTGGCCCCGTAGGGCAGCGCCGAGCCCAGGCACACGTTGTAGCGCAGAGGCTCGCAGGGGGCTGCCCGGCCGCAGTGGCTCAGGAGCGGCGGCGGGCCGGTGACGGCCGCGCTCCTTCTGGGGCTCCCGCCCGCGCTCCGCGGCCCAGGCCCGGTCGCGTTCCCGCTCGAGGCTGCCCCCCGGCTCGGGCCCCCCAGCAGCAGCAGCAGCAGCCCCAGGAGTGGGAGCTCCGGCCCCCGCGCGGGGCGGGCAGAGGCCATGGCCAAACCCGCCAACTCAGCAGAAGCCCCGGAGCCCCCGCCTGCTCCCCGGAGCCCCCTGGCCACGCGCGCAACCCTCGGGGCCGCGGAGACTGTTCAGGCGACCTGTGCGCCCCGCAAGTCCGGGCCCGGGCCTCCCGGGGCACTCCGCGCGCCCCTGCCTCTAGGCGCCCAACTTCGCAAACTTTGGAACCAGGGGCCCATGTTGGGCTGCAGAGGCCCGGGCCGGGATGCACAACTCCCCAGGCCCTCGCTTGGCGATCTAAGTTGTCTTTAGTCCCGGGAGCCCTTTGGACCCCCAATCCCCAGCCCCATTCCTTCTCCCACGGTTAAAACCAACTTTCGACCCAGCGAGAGAGGCCAGGCACGGGCCGGGGGCTCGGGGCTAAGTCTCCGGCTCCGCCTCCGAGCCTGCCCGCGGCCCAGCAGCTACCTTTGCCCGAACGCGCCGCAGCCCCCCGAGTTCTCCCCGCCGACTACTCGGCTCCTTTGTTGCTTTAGCTCGCTCGGCTCTCTGGAATGCATGGGCCTCGCAGAGCCAAGCCCGACCCCCCTTCGCCAAGGCCGTGGGAGGGACTGGGCGAAGGAGGAAAGGGGAGGAGAGCTGAAGGAAGGCGAGAGAGGAGGAGCGAGAGCTTTGGCGTCCCAGAGCCGGGAGGGGCCCGGGCTTGGGGGGATCCGGTGACCGTGCCTGCTGCCGCCCCGGGCCGCGGAGAAAGAGATGGGCGGAAATCGTGGGCCGGACTTGCAGCCAGAGACTGATCGACTTCGTAGTCTCCCTAGGGTTTAGTCGGCTAGAGTTAGAGGATGCCTAAGTCAGCGAGAGCGCGTACTTCATCCCTACCGCTTCCCAGGCCTGCCAGTCTTTCCTGCTTTAGGTGAGACCTTTCAACTTGTGGACGGGGAGCATGAAAAAGAATTTGTGTTTGGGTTTCCCACTTCTCCAAACCCCTCCATCTTGGGACCTGTGTGAAAGCTGACCTCAGAGCCACTCACGAAAGTTGCCCTGGCTGCTGTTACCTGTAGGAGCAGGTATCTGGAATGAAAGTGCCAACACCAAGACTTTCTTGGTAGAAATGTGTGCAATGCGTCTGAATTGTGGTGTCCAACGACTGGCCTTGGCGTGTCTTTGGTTGTGTCCGAAGGCAGCCAGTCCCTTTTCGATGGCCCTTGCTGCTCATCGCCAGAGGAAGTTTCTGCTGCTCCTTCTCTCTGCTCATTTTGGTTTTTCTCACTTTGTGCATCATGCTTTCAGTCACCACACTTAATTTCACCTGGCATCAGTTTACACCTGCATAACCAAGTAAGATTCCGTGTAACTAACGGTACACCCTGGAGAGGGGACTTCTTGCTCAGGGTAGTGAAGCAAGGGTCCCCCAGGGTAGTTTTTCTCTTCTGAGCCCTGGAGGAATAGTTCACGGCCTAGCTGAAGCTGAAGTTCTGTTACATTTCACTGTTAAGAGCAAATTAGGTACTGCCCTTTAGCTAACATCCTTAATTGGCACTGTGAACCCAGTCTATGTGCATAGCATGGTGACATTTGGCCAGGACTTTACCTTATTCCCTTTGTGTCCACAAAGCATCTAGTTCAGTCAGATATACATATCAATCACTTGATAAATGAGCTGCTAAGATGATGTATACTGTGAGTTTACTACAGCAATTTATAGCAGAGAGATCAGTGTGGGTAGTGGAGGAGATGGATTTTGCACTGAGGACGGAAGTGCGAGTAGGAGTTAGAAAGTGGAGAGGATGCTGGTGCCATGGCTCACACCTGTTATCTTAGCACTCTGGGAGGCTGAGGCTCGTGGATCCTTGAGCTCAGGAGTTGGAGACCGGCCTGAGCAAGAGCTTGACCCATCTCAAAAAGTAGCCAGTGTTGTGGTGGGCACCTGTAGTCCCAGATGTTTGGGAGGCTGAGGCAAGAGGATCACTTAAGCCCAAGAGTTTGAGGTTGCTGTGAGCTATGATGCCACAGCACTCTACTGAAGGCAACAAAATGAGACTCTGTCTCAAAAAAATAAAAAAGAAAGTGGAGAGGAGTAGAACTGGCATCACAGGTAAAGGAAACCATGACAATAGCTCAGAGCGTGACTGGCCTAGTGCTCAGGACACAGGGAACAAGATATGTAGAGAAAGTGGTAACGAGCCTCAACTGACATACAGAGGAATTAAGGCTTAATTTTGTTGCCCATTAGGAAGCAGTGCATATTTTTTATCAGAGGAGTATTATTAATCCTCAGTATATAAGCTAATAAGCCAATGTGAGGATGGTATGAAGCACAAGAGGCTGGAGATAAAGGCAATTTTGAGGTAAGTCATTAATTCCCTCATGGAGGAAGTGGAAATAGACTATCACTAGCCCATAATATTCCCACTGGAAAAATAATTTAAAACATTAAGACCGGCTCAGCACCCGTAGCTTAGTGGTTAGGGTGCCAGCCCCATACACCTGGGCTGGCAGGTTTCAACCCAGCCAGGGCCTGCCAAACAACAATGACAACTACAAAAAAAAAAATATATAGCCGGGCGTTGTGGCGGGCGCCTGTAGTACCAGCTACAAGGGAGGCTAAGGCAAGAGAATTGCTTAAGCCCAAGAGTTTGAGGTTGCTGTGAGCTGTGATGCTACAGCACTTTACCAAGGGTGACATAGTGAGACTCTGTCTCAAAAAAAAAAAAAAATTAAGACCTACTTCAGTTATATTTTTTTCTGTGTTATAATGAAATGGC
Source organism: Otolemur garnettii (assembly GCF_000181295.1). Lineage (NCBI taxonomy): Eukaryota > Metazoa > Chordata > Mammalia > Primates > Galagidae > Otolemur > Otolemur garnettii. The sequence continues at coordinate 380,818 of NW_003852432.1, forward strand.
TATTACAACCTGTCCAAATCTGAGCTATAAAGTTGCCCTGGTGCCTGTTATCACATCGCATCAGCTTTGATTTGTGAATTTTCTCCACTTATTTTCTATATGATCAGTACTGTGGCATGTTCTCAGCATTCTGTATGTTAGGGAGAAACTTACATATGTACTCAGGTAGCCCCTTAGCTCTATGCCTAAAAACTCAGTAGGTAGTTCTTCAGTAGGAAGGCTCTACCATTCTTTTTTTTTTTTTCTCTGTCATTCAGGCTTTATTTTTCCATCCATTTATAGGCTCTACTATTCTTTGTCTGTGATTTCTTAGGCGGTATGAGGAAGATTCATGTGGTAACAATATAGTACCTTTACCCTGGAAATAGAAGGATATTGATGATCCTAAAATGTTATCTTCTGGTCAGAGCTCTTCCCTTCAGTGGGAGAAGCTAATCTATTTTCTCAATTTGTGTGTGTGTGTGTGTGTGTGTGTGTGTGTGCGTGCTCCTACTCACCAGACTTCAGTATTCCTTCCTAGAAATGCTGCTGGTCTAGCAAAGAACAACAGGAAGGCAGACTGAGAACATTCCCATGGCACTGTTCACTGCCACTGGGCTAGGTTCCCATCAGTGGCAGCTGCACCGATGTGCTATTCCACTGATACAAAAGGAAGTAGAAACAGATTCAGGAATCCTATCAGACAGTAGGTTTGGAAGAAGAAGGAAAAGAGTTCAGTGGGAGACTAGGGAAAAGATGATTTCTTGCTGATTACTGAATGGCATTCATGGTCCTGGAGAAAGCTTGTCCTACAGATATACCAAAACTGCCAATGTCTGTTAGAGATCCCTCAGATTGACTCACTCTCTGGTCTTCAATCTGGTGTCCGGCTGGGAAGTGCTTCCCTCCTGAGCCTGGACCACCCCTTCCTCAGTTCCACAATAATCTTAGCTCTATCTTCATGTCCTAACACAGTCCTTTTGTTAGAGATGAGAGGCTGTCCCCTGTTGACAATGCATTTTAATACTTGATTTGCTACAAGTAGCTTCTTGATTTCTGAGTCATTTTCATCAAATATTTTGGCATTTTGAGGTCACACATTCAATGTTGATTCTTTGTTATTTGCCTTTGGGCCCTTCACTCAAAGAGGGTTGACATGATATATCTCTGGGATATTCCATGGATATCCTTGAGATGTTGGTTACCTCCGTAGGGTTTAGTTGTTAACACTGGCCAGAATTTGCAGCGTAATTATTGCAATGCTCTTTTCCCCCAGTATTTCCTATTTTGTAACTAAGAGCATTGAGTCAAAGGGAAAAAGTAAAATGGGAAAGGCGCTAGATAAGCAACCCCCTCAGAGAGAAAGTGCAATAGATTTGCAGTTACAGCCCTTGAGTTGGGCCTTAGTAAGCACTTTCAAGCAACTTACTCTGAACCTCTATTTCTTCTTTTCCAAAAATGTAGAAATTATCCATTTGTGTTTTTATATTCCAGTGATCAATAATCCAAAAAGGAATTTTTTTTTGAGACAGAGCCTCAAGCTGTCACCCTGGGTAGAGTGCCACAGCATCACAGCTCATAGCAACCTCTAACTCCTGGGCTCAAGTGATTCTCTTGCCTCAGTCTCTCAAGTAGCTGGGATTACAGGCGCCCACCACAACACCGGCTATTTTTTTGTTGCATTGTTGTTTGGTGGGCCCGGGCTGGATTGATTCTCTTGCCTCAGTCTCTCAAGTAGCTGGGATTACAGGCGCCCGCCACAACACTGGCTATTTTTTTGTTGCATTGTTGTTTGGTGGGCCCGGGCTGGATTCAAACCTGCCAGCTCAGGTGTATGTGGCTAGTGCCTTAGCCACTTGAGCCACAGGCGCTTAAGCCTCCAAAAAGGAAATTAAGATAGCAGTTCCATTTACAATTGCATCTAAAAGAATTAAATACTTAAAGATAAATCTAACTAAGAAAGTAAAAGACTATAAACTGCAAACTATTATATAAAACATTGCTGAAAGAAATTAAGTCTTAAATAAATGGAAGGCTAGCCTATGATCAAGAATAGGAAGACTTGACATTGTTAGTCAATACTATACAAATAGATCTACAGATTTAACACAATCCATATCTAAATTCCAACAGCCTCTTTTACAGAAATGGAAAAGCTGATTCTCAAATTCATAGAATTGCAAGGGGCCTTAAATAGCCAAAATACTCTTTAAAAAAGAATAACATTGGAGGATCCACACTTCCCAACTTCAAAATGTACTATAAAACTAAAGTAATCAAAATACTATGAGGCCAAATGCAGGGTAGATCACTCCTATAATCCCAACACTTTGGGAGGCCCACGAAGGAAGATCACTTGGGGCCAGGAGTTTGAGACCAGTCTCAGCAACATAGAAAAAGCCTGTCTCTACATGAAATTTTAAAATATTAGCTGGTATGGTGGTGCATTCTTGTATTCTCAGTTACTTGGAAGGTTTAGGCCAGAGGATCTCCTAAGCTCAGTAGTTCAA
>NW_003852432.1:385579-386288 GCF_000181295.1 Otolemur garnettii
TGCTAATCACTGGTAAGTTCTGGATCTCATTTGCTGCCACTTTCCCTAGTCTTGCCACCCCAAACAGGCTCTTCTCTTTACTGATTAATGGGTAGAAAATTTTAGTTGTATGTCTGTATATGTGCCAAGCAAGCACCTGCCTCAGGACCTTTGCACTCATGCTTCCTCTTATATTGTCATTTCACTTAGATGCATTCAAATAGCTTTCCTAAAGAAGGCATTCCTAGGCCTGGCACTCTGGGGGAACCAAAGCTGGTGGATTGCTTGAGCTCAGGAATTCAAAGTTGCTTAGGAGCCTGAACAAGAGCAAGACCCCTGTCTTTATTAAAAACATAAAAACTGAGGCAAGAGGATCTCTTGAGCCTGAGAATTTGAAGTTGCTGTGAGCTATGATGCCACTGCACTCTACCCAGAGTGACAGAATGAGACTCTGTCTCAAAAAACAAAAAACAAGCAAACAAGAAGGCATTCCTGGCTGGGCACGGTGGTTGTAACACTCTGAGAGGTTGAGGCAGGAGGATCCCTTGAGCTCAGGAGTTCAAGATCAGCTCCCTGTCTCTACTAAAAATAGAAAAATGATGCATGTCTATAGTCCCACCTACTAGGCAGCCTGAGGCAAAAGGATCACTTGAGTCTAAGAATTTGAGCTACTGGCTCCGGCGCCTGTGGCTCAAGCGGCTAAGGCGCCAGCCACATACACCTAAGGTGG
>NW_003852432.1:387871-390097 GCF_000181295.1 Otolemur garnettii
CAGGTGTTGTGGTGGGCACCTGTAGTCCCAGCTACTTGTGAGGCTGAGGCAAGAGGATCACTTAAGCTCAGGAGTTTGAGGTTGCTGTGAGCTATGATGCCACAGCACTCTACCAAGGATGACAGAGTAAGACTCTGTCAAAAAAAGAAATAAATAAATAAACTTAAAATGAATCCTGTAATTAAGTGTAAGCATAAAACTATAAAACTGCTAGAAAAAAACACAGGAGAAAATCTTCGAGACTTATACTAGGCAAAGAGTTCTTAGACTCAACACCAAAATCAGGACCCAAAGTCTGGGATAGTGGTTTGAACGTATAGTCCTAGCTGCTCAAAAGGCTGAGGCGAAGGATCACTTGAGCCCGGGAGTTCAAGACTGGAGTGCAATATGTTTGTGCCTGTGATTAGCCATATCCAGCAGGAAGTGGCTCTGAACAGTACTCCAGCCTAGGCAACACAGTGAGAATCTGTTTCTAGGGTAAATAAAAAATTTTTAAAAAGCACAACCCAAAAGAGGAAAAAAACTGATAACTTGGATCTCATCAGGATTAAAAACTTTTACTCTGCAAAAAACAGTGTTAAAAGAACGAAAAGACAAAGTATGTATTGGAAGAAGATATTTGCAATTTGCGTTTCCAACAGAGGCCTGGTACCTGAAATATATAAAGAATTTGCAAAACAGCATTTAACAAAACAAACAATCCAATTAGAAAATGGACAAAAGACATGCACAGACATTTTACCAAAGAGAATATATACGTGGCAAATAATAAACACATAAGAAGATATTTGACATCATTAGCCATTAAAGAAATGCAAATTAAACCACAAAGAGATGTTACCACAACTTATCAAAATGGCTCCAGTAAAAATTAGTGATTAACACCAAATGCTCACAAGGCTGCAGAGAAACTGAACCATTCACAAAGTGCTGAAGAATATAAAATGATACAGCCACTCTGGAAAACAGTTCGTCAGTTTCTGAATAAAAAACCACACACACATTTACCATACGACCAAGTAATCACATGCTTGGGCATTTATCCAAGAGAAATGAAGACTTATTTTCACGCAGGAACTTGTACACCAACGTTCATGGTGGTTTTATTTGTAATACCTTAATAATGGAAACCAACCAAATGTCCTTTAATGGGTGAATGGTTAAATGAACTGTGGTTCATTCATACTGTGGAATACTACTCAGAAATAAAAAGGAACAAACTATTGATGCATGCAACAACTTGGATGGATCTCAAAGAAATTATGCTGAGTGAAAAAAGCCAGTCTCAAAAAGACACCTACTGCATGATTTCATTTCTGTAACATTCATGAAATAACATAATTACAGAGATGAAGAACAGATTAGTGGTTGCCAGGGTGAGTGCTGGTGGGGAGAAATGGGTGTGGCTATGAAGGGGTAACACCAGTGTGTCTTGTGATCACGCATAGTTGAGGTTTTTTTTTAAGAGACAGAGTCTCACTATGTCGCCCTCAGTAGAGTGCCGTGGCATCACACAACTCACAGCAACCTCCAATTCCTGGGCTTAGGCGATTCTCTTGCCTCAGCTTCCTAAGTAGCTGGGACTACAGGTGCCCGCCACAACATCTGGCTATTTTTTTGTTGCAGTTTGGCCAGGGCAGGGTTCGAGCCTGCCACCCTCAATACATGGGGCCGACGCCCTACTCACTGAGCCACAGGCACCGCTGAGTATTTTTTTTAATAGATTTTATAGAGATATAATTCACATACACAGCTGAGGGGGCAGTGCCTGTGGCTCAAGGAGTAGGGCATTGGCCCCATATGCAGGGGGTGGCGGTTTCAAACCCAGCCCCAGCCAAACACTGCAAAAAAATACACAGCTGAGTACCTTGATTGTTGTGGAAATTACAAAAGCCTACCCATGTGATAAAATTACACATAGCTATGTACATATATGCAAATAAGTGGATGGTGAAATCTGAATAAATTCTTTAAACTTACTCAGGAATAAGTGTCAAATCCCTGGTTTTGATAATGTGCTATACTATAATTGTATAAGATGTTAACATTGGGGGAGCTGGGGAAAAGTGTATAGGATTTCTCTGTACATGTCTTTGCAACTTCCTACAAGTCTATGATTATTTCAGAATAAAAATTTTGTCTTAAAAAAATTAAAGCATTTTTTAAAAGAATGCCTCATTAGTGGCTAGAACTCAGGAAGGGTGAGGCAGGAGGACTGATTGTTTG
>NW_003852432.1:390672-391510 GCF_000181295.1 Otolemur garnettii
CCATTCCAGATTCTCAGTCCAGAGAAGACTTTAATTTTTTTTTTAAATGGCCTTTTTCCCAGTAATTACATTTTAACAAATGCAGTTCTTTAGTGAGGAATAAACATTTTATCCCATTCTGTCTATTGCACTCTGGCTCCAGTGAGGCCTTTTGGGAACATGTTCTTTAAATGTCTTTCTGGGAGATGTAAAACTTAAGCTACGAGAAGGCAGATAACTAAAGATCCTTGAATCTGACAGAGTTGTCCCTATGTTCCTTAAAAACAGCTCACACTGAGTTACTCAAATGAAATGAAGCAATTTTGTAAGAAACAGTACAAACAAAGACCATTAAACTCTCAGTCATCTATCCAACTATAAATGGTCAAACTCTATCTTATTATGCACCTGTGATTGGCAAAATACTAGGCCCTAAGATGTCTATGTCCTAATTACCAGAACCTGTGAATATATTAACTCACATGGCCAAAGGGACTTTGCGAATGGATATAATTAAGTCTAAAAATCTTGAGATGGAGGGCAGTGCCTGAGGCTCAAAAGAATAGGGCACCGGCTCAATATGACGGAGGTGGCGGGTTCAAACCTAGCCCCAGCCAAAAACTGCAAAAAAAAAAAAACCCTTGAGATGGGGAGAATATCCCGGATTACACAGACAGACCCAATCTAAGCACACAAGGGTGCTCAGATTTTCCTAGCTGCAGAGAACCGGAGAGGTAGTAGGGTGAGAAGGACCTGATCTGCCGTGCCTGACTTTGAAAATGGAAGAAGGGGCCCGCCAAACAAGGAATGCAGGAGGCCTCAAGAAGGTGGAAAAGGCAAGGAAACAGATTTCACCTGG
>NW_003852432.1:391936-401935 GCF_000181295.1 Otolemur garnettii
GTTGGCCTCCCAGAGTGCTTGTAATTTATGTTTTGAGATAGAGTCTCACTTTGTTGCCCTTGATAGAGTGTTGTGGTGTCATAGCTCACAGAAACTTTTCTATTTTTAGTAGAGACGAGATATTACTTTTACTCAGGCTGAACTTGAACTCCTGAGCTCAGGCAATCTACTGGCCTCGGCCTCCCAGAGTGATAGGATCACACTGCACACTGCACTGCACCTGGTACATTTGTGTTGTTTTAAGCACTCTTAGTGGTAAGTTGTTACAGAAGCAAAAGAAAACTAATACAGCATCTTATTCTGATTCTAGCTTTTCTATTATCTTTGCTTGTAAGCAAGAGAAACCAAGTTGAGCTTCCATAAGCAAACAAAACAAGCCTTACTGTTAGTATACAAGGTGTCTTGGGGAACCCACAGCAAGAAAGCAATAGAGCTACAGAAAGGTTCTGAGGTCTCCAGTAGGAAATTGCCCACAGGAGGACCCTTCTTCTGCCCCCTTCATCTATGCTTCTCTACCCCATATCTACTCTTTTATTCTCCTCTTTTTTTTTTTGAGACAGAGTCTCACTATATTGCCCTTAGTAGTGTCCTATGGCGTTACAGCTCACAGCAACCTCAAACTCTTGGGCTTAAGTGATTCTCTTACCTCAGCCTCCCAAGTAGCTGGGACTACAGGTGCCCTCCACAATGGCCAGCTATTTTTTTTATTGTAGTTGTCACTGTTGTTTAGCAAGCCTGGCCAGGTTCAAACTGGCCAGCCCCAGTGTATGTCGCCAGCACCCTAAGCTTTAGCTACACGGGCGCTGAGCCTCATTCCCCTCTTTCTGTAAATAGGCATTCTCTGCTAGGCCATAGAGTTAGAAGGACTGAGCCTCAGCTCTACTTTGCCTTCTTGTTCATCATGAGGTCAGCCTAGGCTGTGACTAGAATTTCTATCTCAATTCCAAAGTCCCAGGGAAGGTACTCTGCTTGGCACAATGTGAGTTAGATGGCTGTGATAAGTTGAATTGCGTCCTCCTGAAAAAGAGATGTTAAAGACCTAACCCCCATGTACCTTATTTGGAGATAGAATTGTTGCCAATAAGGTGAGTTCCTTGATCCAATATGACTGGTGTCCTTATAAGAAGAGGGAAATTGGGACACAGACACAGAAGGAAGATGGCCATGAGAAGATGGTGATAGAGTTTGCAGTTATGCTATCACAAGCCAAGGAATGCCCAGCTACCAGAAGCTAGAAAACAAGGAAGGTCCCTCCCCTAGAGGATGTGGAGGGAACATGGCTCTGCTAATGTCTTGATTTCAGGCTTCCGGCCTCCCAAACTGGGAAACAATAAATTTCTATTGTTTTAAGCTACCCAGTTTGTGGTACTTGTTGTGGTTTTTTGAGATAGAGTCTCATTCTGTCACCCTGGAGTTGAGTGCCGTGGTGTCATAGCTCACTGGAACCTCAAACTCTTGGGCTCAAGTATCCTCTTGCATCAGCCTCCCCAGTAGCTGGGACTACAGGTACCTGCTACCACACCCAGCTAGTTTTTTCTGTTCTTAGTTGAGATAGGGTCTTGCTCTTGCTCAGGCTGGTCTCGAGCTCCTGAGCTCAATTAATCCACGTGTCTCAGCCTCCCTGAGTGGTAGGATTACAGGCTCGAGTCACTGCACCCAGCCCAGCCCATTTGTGGTACTTTGTTTTGGCAGCCCTAGAGGATCTGATCAGCTATGCCTAGGGGACCAGGTTTCATAGTATAAATGGGGCTCCTCAGGCTCACCCATGTGGTTCGGGGCAGGAGACTAATTTTCAAAGAAGGAAGAATCATTGTGAGCTGCACAGATATACTGAAAAGCTGTTCACTCTAGCTCCCTAGAGTTAGGACAAATATGATATTCTGATTTTCTTTTTTTTTTGTTGTTGTTGTTTACTTTAAAACATTTAGATCCTTTACTCTTCCAAAATGCATTGTAGTGTATGATGTGAGATATCAATCTGTTACTTATTTTCCATACTGTAATCCATTTGTCTAATAACATTTGTTAATGATTTCCCCCTCCTCTCATCACTGTTGCTTCTTGTTTATTAGACGGTGACCACTGATGTTTGAAAGTATTTCCAGAATCTCTACTCATTCATCTATTCATTGAGCCTCATATTCAGCTATTCTATTCATCTGATTGATTTTCCAGGTTCTTGGTGTGGTAGGGAAAAGACTCTGGAGGCTTAATTTCCAACCCAAGTTCTAATTTGTAGTTACCACTTACTTTATTTCCTCCTCTTAAGTGTTTTATCTATGGTGACTTGGAATATTTAATTATTCTTATTTTCTGGAGGGTGGGGGTGTTTGCAAAACATTCCTAATCTTCTTAGAGTGATGGACCAAGAGGATTCTTCTGATGGAAGAAGCTGTGCTGCTCCCCTTTTGAACTAGCCCCTGACCCTCTTAACATAGAGTAAGAATGAGGATAAATCAGAAAATAGCAAAGCCTGCATGTTAAAATTCATAATAAATATGTGCTTGGCACACAATAAGCATTCAGTAGATGTTAGGTAATTATTGGAATGAAGGCCAGAGAACACCTTCCTCAAATTCATGTCAGTAACCAACATTAATTCATTCCTATGTGTCCCCCACCTGAAACTGTGCGTGATGCTGGGAAGGGGGATGTGATAGTCTAAATAATGCCACCAAAAAAAAAAAAAAAAAGTTGACGTCCTAATCCCTGGAAGTCTGCATATCTTTCCTTACATAGTAAAGGCTCTTTGTAGATGTAGTTAAAATAAGGATCTTAAAAGGGGAGGAATAGCCTGCATAATGGGAGTGGGCCCAATATGATCATAAAGGTCCTATAAGAGAGTGGTGGGAGACTCAGAGAAAAAGGAGATGTGATGATGGAAGTTGGAGTGATGTGCTCTGAAAATGGAGAAAGGATGTCTGGGCACAGTGTCTCACACCTGTAATCCTAGCTAGCACTCTGGGAGTCTGGGACAAGAGACTGCTTGAGCTCAGGAATTTGAGACCAGCTTGAGCAAGAATGAGACTGAGACCCTATCTCTACTAAAGACAGAAAAATTAGCTGGGCATGGTAGCAGATGCCTGTAGTCTCAGCTACTTGGGAGACTGAGGCAGGAAGATCACCTGAACCCAGGAATTTGAGGTTATTTGTGAGCAATGATGCCACAGCACTCTAGCCTGGGCAACAGAGTGAGACTTTGTCTCAAAAGGAGAAAAGGAATGAAAATGGAGAAAGGGTCCACATCAAGGAATGTAAGGTGGCCTCTACAGGCTGGAAAACACATTTTCCTGTAGAGCCTCCAGAAGGAATACAGCCTTGCTCACACTTTGATTTTAGTTCAGTGAGACCCATTTTGGATTTCTGACCTCCAGAATGGTAAAATAACAAATTTGTGTTAAGCCACTAAACTCATGGTAATTTGGAGACAATAACAATAGAAAAATAATGCAGAAGAAATCAGAATTTCATTGAACATTCTGCAAAATTTGCTTTCTCAGACACAAGTCCTTATTTAACTATAGGGACTGAAGCCCACAGAACCTCATCATGTCTTTTGACCCTGTCACCCAGACAGGTTTTTGCTATCCTTCAGGTCTCTTCCCTACACCTCTGCCCACTCTGCCTGTTTTCTGCTGTGCCCCCAAAACTCCTTCCATTCAATCACATTTGGGGGCTAGGTTTGATAGCTGTCTAAGGTATGGGTGTTAATCCCACCTGACTGAGACTAAGGTTACTAGAAATAGGTAGAAACTCAAGGCACAAATTTAATTGAAAAATGAAATTAACAATGAAAAAACTTTTTAAAATTGGGGCACTTTTTCCATCAGCAGCAGGAAAAATGCTAGAGAGGTGGTGAACCAGAGACACTGATAATCCGGAATCTTTCTAGAACACTCACCTGCACTGCAAGTTTCTAAACATTTGTTCAAAGTGTTTTAAAGTCTTAGTCTAGGCCCAGAAGGCTAGATACTAAGAGACAGTGGAAACTGTGGTAAAAACGTTGTTTGGAGTTAAAAAAAAAAAAAAAAGGGATTTGAATCATGAGTCTGAGGACCACCCTTCAAAAGGGACCGCTCTTCTGGTCTTTCCTTCCAGAGCCAGGTGAGCTCCTAGAAGCCTCTGAACCCGCAGGTTCATCACCCCAACCCTTAACCCAACACTGACTCTGGGTCTGTGTCACTAAAAGAAGAAAAAGTACATAAAATGTACTTCTTGGGTCCTGGGCAAGAAAGGCGTGTTACCAAGAAACCTTTTTACTTGACTCTCCCAGAGTAAAATGCCCTTACTTTTTATTTTATATTCCACATGATTTTATTTTTTCTTTCCGTTCTGTTACTAGCTGGGAGCTAAACATTGGCCGAGGCTCCAGGCAGCTGCTGGAAAGTGGCCCTCCCAGAAGCAGAAGACTCACTTAAGAGTCGCTGGGGGCGGGGAGCGATCTCCAGACTCTTGGTCTCTCCAGGGCCGTGGATTCTCTCGAGGCTTCTTCTGGCCAGCCCGAGACCCTGGCCTGAACCCCCCGACAGTACAGACTCGCGGGCCACCCGCGGATCAGCAGGCCCGCTCAGCCCCCGCGCTGCTCCCCGGCAGGAGGCGGGGCCGGGACCACCCACGGAGCCCAGCGGCCCGGCCCCACCCCTTCCCCCAGCCACGCACCCTCTACGCTCCTCTCCGCGCCAGGAATCCCCGCGCACCACTCCAAGTTTTTCCTGAGTCCTCCCTAAGGCTGGCTGGGCTGCGGTACCCAGCACTTTCGGATAACGAGGGAGAAATGGGCTGGGGTGCCCAAACTGGGGGTGAAAACTTGTCCTTCCTCCTCATTTCCTTCCCTCCCCCCATCCTAAATTTTGTATGGCAAATTAATTTAATCCGCTTTAATTCAGAAAAAAATAGCGTCAGGATTGGGAATAAAATTACGCTGTTCCCAGATCAAAACTGGTCATCTTGCGACCTACTTTGGACCACAGAGGGCGAGGTTGTGGGAGGGTGGCAGTGCAGCGGGTTGAGGGAGATGAATCCTTACAGTGAGGCCACACTGGGGAGGTGCGGTGGTTTTTAGGGGAGTCTCCAGTGCCCTCCTGGAGGCAGTGCCCACAGGATAGGCCTTCTACCTCTCCCCTCCTAGATGCCAGAATGGAAAATTCATGGAGTCCAGCTCAGCCCAGGTCAACAAACTTTTATTGTCACTTCTGGCTCCCCCAGCCCCAGCAAGATTCCTGCTTCTTAGTTGTAGCAATACTGAGCTCCGGTGCGGGGTCCGGGGGTGGGGGGGGAGAGGGGTGTTGGTGGATGTTACCATTCTCCTGCGGGTTGCCAAGTTAAAGAAAACTCCACTTGCTGGAGAGGTAGCTTCAGACAGGGAGGAATTCAAGGGCATATATGGCTCAGTCCCTCTTCCACAGCAAAGCGTAGGGACTATAGTTCCAAACTATGGTTCTGAAGGGGGTGGGGTGGAATTGGATTTGGCTGCTGTTGTAACCCTTGCCCTTGCTGCCACGTTTCCATGGAAACGAAGGAGGGGCAGGATGTAGCTCGCTCTCACTACCTGGGAGGATGGCAGGGTAGGCATTTGGTAAACATCTCTTTTCACTCCTACGTAACTCATCCAGTTGTCCCCATCCGACCCTCACGCTCACTCCCCACTGCCTGCTCCACTCCCTTCCCTTCTGGAGCTGCTGTCATGCCAACTGGGCTCCAGGCAGGGCTGCTGTTGTCCACTCTCCACAGCCAGGTCTTGCTGACAACAGTTATAATCTGACTATGTCCACCAAGGTTGGTAACAGCCCTAATAGAACTGTTGGTTGTGGTGCCTCTGGGCAAAGGCAGCCCCATGGCAACTCTGTGCAAGTGCAGTTTCCCAAGCATCTCTGCCCAAACCAAACTTAAAACACAAACCCAAATGCTTAACATTATAACACTCTAAAGATGCTGAGGGCTAGGATGGGGGAGAGGAGGCACATCTTCTGAGACTTGAGCCACCTATGCACCCTGCCTTCTGCCCCTCTGGAGTTTGCTTCTTCTCACAGGGCTGTCACTGGGGGCTGGAATCCAAATCTCCATTTGGTGCCATTTTTAGCACTCACAGTTCTTGGTCCATGAGACTTGCCTGTTGCCATGATGAGGAAGTGCCGGATGGATTCTCAGTACCATGGGTCAGCCCGGTGCTGCTGGTTGTAGAGCTGTAGCTTGATCTGATCTTTGATCTGATTCACAAGGATCTGGGATAGCAGGATTCCCACCAGCTGGGAGAGGCAAGAAGGAATTGGGCCCTCAGCAATGAGTGATGCCCTTGTTTTCCCTGACTCAGTCTTCCTAGTGCGGTCAGTACACTACCCCTCAGCAATGTCAATGCTTTACACCCTAGCTGGCCCCCAGGTGTCCTCCCCCAAACAAAGGAGTCTTTGAAGAGTTTGTGGGACCCAAACTTCTCACAGAGTAAGTTACCTGGGGGATGGCCAAGCCTAGTGCCACACCGCCAAGTAAGAATAGGTTGCTGTGTATCCAGTTGACCAATTTGTCAATACAGCCATTGGTGTAGATGACTTTGCTAGCTTCCAAGTAGTCCAAGGCCTGCATTCCTTGGCCACACATAGTGTTGATCACTGCCTGGGGAAAGAGTTGAAAAGCCAAGTGGGACTTCCATTCCAATAGCTCTTTGTTTGGGGCTTCCCACCCTTCCTAAACTCCTAAATTGTTAGAGAATATATGTGGAGGATGTGGGGCTGGAATTTACTAAATGTAGATGACCCTTCCTTTGAGAGGTCTGAGCCTAGGTCTCCTTGCTTTAAATCTTCCCCTTCTGAAGCTCAATGTGGGCTGTAGGAGTGAAAGGTTAACAGAACCATCCAATTGGGGGGAAGAAAAACACCTGACAGCTGACCTACACGATTGGTTGTTAACGCTAGGGAATGGAGACCCCAGATATCAGTTCCCCTAATTGAAAAATAACTCAGGGCAGTGCCTATGGCTCAAAAGAGTAGGAAGCTGGCCCCATATACCAAAGGTGGCGGGTTCAAACCCAGCCCTGGCCAAAAACTGCAAAAAAAAAAAAAGAAAGAAAGAAAAAAAGTAACTCAGATCACTGCCTGGGGGAAAATGAGGTGGGAAGTTTGCTCACCTGGTCAGGGATAGGCAAGCAACAGGAGTAAGGCACAGAGCAGCGCTCACGGCTAGGGTTATCTTCCGAGCAGTTGAAGTACATGTTCTGGGACCAGTCCTTGTAGGAAATCCCTCCACAGCAGCTGAACTGAGACAAAGCCCCACCAAAGGTTAAGGATCACCTACCTTTAACACAGAGGTCACCAGGGGAATTCTCAGAGTGGCCAGAAGTCTATGGTAAGCTTCTCTTTGTAATTTCAGGTTATGCTTAAAGTTTAAACACAACCTTGAACCTTGAGCTCAAACTTCCTAGATGCCTTCACCTAAATTTTTTTTTATTACTTTATATATCTTGTTATAACTTACCAAGCGCTTGTTGGTATTACAAATGTGTATATATTTTGTTTTACACATTCACCTATAAGTTTCTTGAGAGACTTTTTCAGATTTGTAGTTCTGCATAGCACAGAATCTGGCAAAAGGAGATGTTAAAAAATACTAGTAGAAATAATTTAAGGATCAGTGCTGAAAAATCTTGTCTTCAGATAGAGAACACACAGCAGGGGGAATCTTCAACATTGTGAATCCATACTTACTCCATGAAAGCAAACTGGATATTAAAGTCAAGGACTGTTGCACCAGGGGAAGGGGAACCCAACATTGATCTTTTTTCTTTTTTGAGATAGAGTCTCAAGCTGTTGCCCTGGGTAGAGTGCCATGGTGTTATAGCTCACAGCAACCTTAAACTCTTGGGCTCAAGCAATTGTATTGCCTCAGCCTTCCGAGCAGCTGGGACTACAGGCTCCTGCCACAATGCTTGGCTATTTTTAGAGATGGGGTCTTGCTCTTGCTCAGGCTGGTCTCAAACCTGTAAGTTCAAGCAAGCCACTCACCAACCTTGGCCTCCCAGAATGCTAGGATCATAGGAGTGAGCCACCATACCTGGCCTGTTAAAACTACTTTTAAAGCACTCTACTATGTATGATTTTTTGCCAAACAGAATCTGTTATCTGGCAGGTAATAAAGAGGCCCACAGGACTAGAGGATGAGGTATCTCTTGGGATGAAATTAACTTTTACCTTCCCCACCCCCCAACCTTTAGCTGACTCCACCATGCTTAGCCCATACCTGCTTCTGACCAAAATCGATGAGGTTCTGCAGATCCAGATCGTCCCGGTAGTGCACAATGGCATTGTTAATGATCTCACTCACTTTCCCACGAGCCTGCCAGAGACATGGATAGGGAATCAGGACCTAGAACTAATCCCTAACTTGCGCCTTCCTGCAGAAATAACAGTAGACAGGGATCATCCTTCTTCATCTGAGTCAACCTTTTTTTAAAAATTGTTTTAAATTTCTTTTTTATTTATTTTTAGAGACAGAATCTCACTTTATTGCCTTCAATAGAGCGCTGTGGTGTCACAGCTCACAACAACCTCCAACTCCTGGGCTTAGGCCACTCTCTCGCCTCAGCCTTCTGAGTAGCAGGGACCACAGGCACCCACTACAATGCCCAGCTATTTTTTTGTTGCAGTTTGGCTGGGGCTGGGTTTGAACCCACCAACCTTGGTATATGGGGCTGGCGCCTTACACATTGGGCCACAGGCGCCACCCCTGAGTCAACCTTGAAATCAGAACTGAGTCCTAATGATGGAAGAGAGCCAGTTCTAAAGCCTGTATTTCCCTAGGCCCTCAGGTACCAGTAGGCAAGAGAAATGCTGGACCTGTTGTCAGAGAGGTCCATTCTTGGAGCCATGTTTCTTTTTTTTCTGCAGTTTTTGGCCGGGGCCAGGTTTGAACCCACCACCTCTGGTATATGGGGCTGGCGCCCTACTCCTTTGAGCCACAGGCACCGCCCCCATGGAGCCATGTTTCAAGACAATCCAATGGGATGGGTGTGGTGGCTTGCACCTGTAATCCCAGAACTCTTGGAGGCCTAGTGGATGGATTGCTTGAGTTCAGGAGCTCAAGACCAGACCGAGCAAGAGTGAGACCCCATCTCTACTAAAAATAGAAAAAATACTAAGGAATTGTGGTGGGCATCTGCAGTTCCAGCTACTCAGGAGGCTGAGGCCAGAGGATTGATTGCTCAAGCCCAAGAGTTTGAGGTTGCTGTGAGCTACAGTGAGGCCATGGCACTCTACCCAGGTTGACAGAATGAGACCCTGTCTCAAAACAACAACAGCAACAAGACAATTCAATGTTTATTTACCTCTGACTATTGCTACCACAAAATACTTGCTGATTGATGCAAAGCGGAGAAACTAATTTTTTTCTTTTTAATTGGCAGACGAGGCTTCCTAAGCTGAGGCACTGACCTCTAGTGGACATTAGAGAATTGCATCTCTTTAGACTTAAAACACACTTTTATCATTTCAGGATCTTACTAAGCCAGAACACTGGGAATTTCTGAATTAACTTAATGGCTCTTAATTTTATAATTTTCTACCATGGTCTCCCTTCCTGCTTCATTGCTTTTCTTAAATTTTCCTTCCATAGTTCTATACACTGCCCCCAGCAATCACTGGCCTTTGGGAAAGGAATTCTGGTTCTCAATGAAAAGGACAGTCACTGAATGGCAGACCACTTCCAGATACAGTAAGCACTGTTCAAAATCTTGTTTTCTTTTCTCTCCTCTTTGCCTCTGTTTATCTCAATAAACAATTTTTAAAAGAAATAAGAGGCTCCTCAAGTTGTCTGTGGCCCACTTGGTCACTGAGTTTTACTTAGTCATTTGCTATTAAAGTTATGTACATTATTTTCACTTTGTGTTCACAGAATTTGCTTCCTGGTAGGCCTCTCAGACTGTCAGAGGAAGACACCTTAAAACTTTGAAATTCTGGCTTGGCGCCTGTGGCTCAAGTGGCTAGGGCGTCAGCCACATACACCTAAGGTGGC
>NW_003852432.1:402309-405719 GCF_000181295.1 Otolemur garnettii
GGAGACTCGCTTGAGCCCAGGAGTTGGAGGTTGCTGTGAGTTGTGATGCTACAGCACTCTACCCAGGGGGACAGCTTGAGGCTCTGTCTAAAAAAAAAACTTTGAAATTCTTTTCAAATATGGTGACCTTAAGGGCCATTCACTCATTCCTAATGAGAACCTTTCATAGCCTGATGTTTCTCAAGGGAAAGAGTGCTGTGGTTAATTAAGTAGGCTAAACATGGGCAGGTCACACCTGAGGAGGTAACGCTGGGCTTCCAGTGTTACCTTGTCTGAGAAAACGAAGCCCAGGATCCCAGCAGCCAGCTGTAGCAGGAACACGGCAGTGAGGCAGAGGGAGAACTGTGGGGAGCAGGCAGGAAGAGGAGATTCCGGTTACCACTCTGGGCAGCAGCCCCTCCCTGGGCAGTCACTGGGCACATCTCCCAGATGCCCCCCACATGGGAAAGGCAGCTGCCTCTGGGACATTGTCCTGGGATGGTCACCGAGTACTGGGTCACCTGGGGCTGAGTTCTACAGTGAGGAAGTGGACAGCACAGGCCTTGGGGGAAAGTGGGACAGAGAAAATGGAAAGCCATAGGAACGGCATTGGGAGGCCTTTCTGGTGGGAGCCATTGACCACTCACCGTCTGCAGGAGGCAGATGTTCTCACGGAGGGATCCGATATAGCCACAGAAGGTGAGCAGGAACATGAGGACACCCACCACGATGAGCAGGATGGCAGGATCCACCGCCAGGCAGGCCAAGGCTGCTTCTGGTGGAGGAGTCATCCTGTGGTCTGAGCCTGATGCCCATGGAGGGGCACTCAAGGATGGGGTGGGAGGGTGCTCCCAAACTGTTCTCTTTCCCTTGGCTGGGGAATCTCCCCACGGGGAGAAAAAGGGCCCAGATGGGGTTGTGGCATTTAATTTGAGGAACTAACAATGTAAGAGCCTTTATTCCTGGGCTTAAGAGAGGAGGGGCTGCTTTCGCTCCAGAAAAGAATTAGAATGGCATTAGGCTCACCAGCTTTGCAGATTCTGTTTCCTGGAGACAGAATGTGCAGGAAATGAGTGCAGGAACGGAGGTTGAGTTTCTCCAGGACAGAGTTAGGAAGGAGCTAAAGCCCTTGATTACTCTGCTTCCAGAGGCCTCCCTTCTTTCTCAGACACTCCTAAGCCTAACATGGAAGACTCATGGGGGCTCAGGGAAATCCAGGTGAACTGGTATGGGAGGTCTGACACCGAAGTAGACCAGTAAGATTTGGCTGCAAGGAGGCTGCCTTCTTGAGCACCAAAGCTTATACAAGAGGGCATGCAAGAGGGCCAGGGCTGAAGGAGGAAGTGGAGAAGGGGCATGGCCAGAGTCCTGGGGAGGTAGAGGGAGACCCATGCTCACCTGCGTGCTTCATTAGCCTCGCATACACTCCCACAGCCACCAGCACCATGGAAATCACCTGTGAAGACAGGGAATGAACCAGGCTCTGAGATTTTGGAAACCAGAGAGCTCTGAATGCCATGAGTAACCTTCTAGGAGAGCAGGAGAGAGAAGACTTCTTCAGGACCCAGAGGTGCAAGCATCTTTCTCCTTCCCAGTGACATAGCTGACAGTATCTGCTAGTGCTTTACCTCCATGGGATACTTTTACCAAATTATTTTATTCAATCTGCACAATACAATTATCTCGGGAGGTTATTTCCCCAATTTTACAGATGAGTTGATTAATTCAATATAAGATTAGTATAGAACAGTGATTAAGAACATGGGCTTCAGATTGGGTGTGGTGGTTCATGCCTATAATCCTAGCACTCTGGGAGGCTGAGGTGGGAGGATCCCTTGAGCTCAGGGACCAGCTTGAGCAAGAGCGAGATCGCGTCTCTACTAAAAACAGAAAAATTAGCCAGGCATGGTGGCATTTGCCTGTAGTCCCAGCAACTTGGGAAGCTGAGGCAAGAGGACCACTTGAGCCCATGAGTTTGAGGTTGCTGTGAGCTATGATGCCACAGCGCTCTAGCCTGGGGTAACAGAGTGAGACTCTGTCTCAAAAAAAAAGAACATGGGCTTCAGAGTGAGTCAAATTTGGGCTTATGTGGGGCAAATTTTCTGAGCATGTTTCTCTATCTGAAGAATGAGAATTAAGTACAAACAAATAACTACATCTAACAAGATTACTGTGAGAATCAAATAATATAATGCATGGAAAGCTCATGACACAATGCCTGACAGTACATATTACCTATCATTCCTAAGAGTTAACTTGTCCAGGGTTACAGAGAAATGGTGAAGTTTTGAATTCTAATCCATCTACATCAAAGGGCAGGTCTTATATCTAAAGCAGGCCCAAGCAGAGGTATACTCCCAACTCTGTAACCTTCTTTGAAGTCATTATGGTGTCAAGTACAAGAGCAAAGTGTGCTCCAATGTGAAAGAATGGGCCTCAGTACTGGAGCTACTGTGGCAGAGGAACTTTATCTATACAGTATGAAGGAATAAGAGGATGTCAAGCCTTTCAAATGTTGTGGCTTCTCCCTGAGAAAACAAACCCATCACAGACTACCCGGAGTCCCCAAATAAGCCTCTGTATCCCCCCAGGCCTCCAGCAGTGAGGACACCTCAGTGTGTGCTTCCCTTGGCTATCCTTTCTCTGTGCCCAACCTCCAGGCTGGTGCTAAGCAGCAGCTGGCTGTTGCCATGGCGATAGATAGGGCCAAGCTGGCAGGAGAGAGTTCTCAGCAGCAGGGACTTGACCAACACAGTGGGGAAGAAAGTGGCTGGCTAGACTCTACTGTCCTGCAAGACAGAAGCCAGCTGGAAAGAGCCACTTTGAGATTTGGTGGGAGAAGGGAGCTGGGCCTTTAGAACAGGCCAAACTAATGCCTCAGTAGAAAGATGTTTTTCCTTGTAGGCTTCCTTTATGAAGGTCCTGTGCCATCTGGCAGGGAAGGGCAGGTGCATTGGGCAGTAAGTGGCAAACCCTCATCTAAAACCACATCTTTTAGGACTTCTCTGCCTATAGGTAGAGTTCCCTCTCTTCAACTTCCATCATTTGACCCTGCCTCTAACCAAGGGACCAATGCATTACCCACCAGCCCTCATACTCTGTCCAGGAGAGAGGGAGCTATTAGTAGAGCTGTGTGTGGGGCCGGAGGTGCCAGCTGGCCTCTGGTCCCACAGCACAACCAGGCCCAGGGAACATAGGGAAGGCAGGGAAACCACACAACAGAGATGCCAGTCATCTCCCAGGCCTGGAAGCCCGCCCTCTGCCAGCATAAGTGAGCAACTTTACCCTTTAAAACTCATCACTGCCAATTACAGTTCTGAATGCCATTTTACTGAACCATTTAAAATTATGTATCTGCTCTTTATTTCTGTTGCTCCCAGGATCTTTACTATGTTTTCACAGGTTAAATTTTCTTTTTTTTTTTTTTTTTT
>NW_003852432.1:406163-407919 GCF_000181295.1 Otolemur garnettii
AGATGTCTACGTCCTAATTCCTGGAACCTGTGGATATCTTACCTTACAATGGCCAAAGGAACTTTGCAAATGTGATTAAGGATTAAGATGGGGAGATTATCCACAAGAGGCCAATATAATCATGAAAGACCTTATAAGAAAGAGGCAAGAGGGTCACAGTCAGAGAAGGAGACATGGAAGGAAGCAGGGGTGAGAGTGATGTGGGGCCGTGAAATCACAGAATGTGCGTCGCCTCTAAAAGCTGGGGCTGGCAAGGAGGTGATTTGTCCCTAGAACCTTCAGAAGGAATGCGGCACTGCTGAGACCTTGATTTGATTTGATTTATTTATTTTAGAGACAGAGTCTTACTTTGTCACCCTCAATTGAGTGCAGTGGTGTCACAGCTCACAGCAACCTCCAGCTCTAGTGCTTAGGTGATTCTCTTCCCTTAGCCTCCCGAGTAGCTGGGACTACAGTTGCCTGGCTATTTTTTGTTGCAGTTCAAACCCGTCACCCTTGGTATATGGAGTCAGCACCCTACTCACTGAGCCACAGATGCCATCTGAGACCTTGACTTTAGCCCTGTGAGATCTGTTTTGGACATCTGACCTCCAGAAATATAAGAAAATAAATCTGTGTTGTTTTAAGGAACATGGATTTGTTACAGCACCAATAGAAACTAACCCACTGTCCAAATCCAGTTCATCAGCTACCGTGTACAACTGTGAGAACCTACAAACTATGTGCTAGATGGGAGGGACAATAGCGTTTACAGCCTAAATCAGTGGTTCTGAACCTTGGCGGCCATTAGAATTATCTGGAGGTTTGGGAGTGTAGCAGGGGAAACTTAAAACACTCCCAATGCCTAGGCTATACCCCAGAGCAAGAAGATCAGAATCTTTGGCACTGGGATGCAGGCAACAGTATTTCTAAATGAGATCCAGGTGATTCCAATGTGCAGCCAAGTTTGAAAACCTATAAGCCTAAAGCAAAATTAGCTGGGGATCTAGAGCAGAAGAGACAGGCTACATTAAAATCAAGATTAAGAATTTAATATTATTATTAATATTTAATATGATCATTAATGATGCCTCTCCCCTGAGCTCTCAAATTCTGCACTTCACAGGTGGACCTTGCATACTTCCATTCCTGCTCTCACTTTCCACTCTGGGTTCCTAACAGCTACTGGCATGCCAAAGTTAGTGATGCTGCTGTTAACAGAACGTCCTCTCCTTCTCCCTCCCTCTCTCCATGTTTCCTTCCTTTCTTCCTCCCTTTCTCCCCCATTTCTCCTCTCCTTCCTTCCTTCCTTTTGGCTCTGTTGCCCAGGCTGCAGTGTAGTGGTGCAGTCATAGTTCACTTCAGCCTCACACTCCTGGTCACAAGTGATCCTCCTGACTCAGCCTCCTGAGTGTCTACTTCTTTCCTTAGGATGGCTTTTCACCTTCTGGCTAGAAAATTTTAAAAGAATATAATTTTTTAAATGGCTGAGTACACTACCAAACCTGGCTAATTTTTCTATTTTTTGTAGACATGTTGCTCAAGATGGCCTTGAACTTCCACCCTCAAGCAATCCTTCCAACTCTGCCTCCCAAAGCTCTGAGATTACAGGTGTGAGCCAGTGGCCTAGATACCATCACATTTTAGAGGTGAACAGAACTTTTAAAACTCTTTAGAGATGAGACTAAAAGACTGGAAGTGAGACTTGTTCATGTGCCTATGGGTGTAGTAGCAATATGTGGACTAAATCCATTTTTTTCTTTTTTTTTTTTTTTTT
>NW_003852432.1:408004-409291 GCF_000181295.1 Otolemur garnettii
TGAGCCACAGGCGCCCCACCTAAATCCAATTTTTTTGGCTGGGCCTGGGTTTGAACCCGCCACCTCTGGCATATGGGGCCAGTGCTCTACTCTTTGAGCCACAGGCGCTGCCCTAAATCCAATTTTTCAATCTCATTCTGGTGCCTTTTCTATTATATCAGAATATATCAGATTTGTTGCAAAGTCCTTAGAATGCCCCATAATATCACCAATGACCTCCTTTCACAATGAGGATGGAGATGAAGATACTTCTTAGGATGGCTTTTCGCCTTATGGCTAGAATGAAGCTTGGCTAGAAACTTTTAAAAGGATATAATTTTTTAAATGGCTAAGTCTAGCTTTTAGTGTAATATATGTTCCTGATAAGTTGTCAATCAAATTACATAAAGTAATTTGCATGCACCAGTACTTTTATCCTTATGTAAGGAGAGTAATCACCCTGTAGTAAAAATAGCTATCCACTGGACCCCTTGGAGAAATGGCTGGTTCTGGGACTGGGACATCCCAGAAATACACAAATACACAAGATGAGCCTGGAGCATCTTATAGTCCCATAAAATAAGGAGATGCTCAAAAGCAAAGCCCCCACCTCAATACCCGCGCATCAATGTGAGCGTGCCAAATGGACACAGGAGCCAATTGAAAGAGCTCTCAAGGCCCAAGATTGGAATAATTTGAGCATCAATATGAATAAAGAAGTATTGAATTACCCCAAGTATAAAATACATGTATGTGAGTCCACGCTGATATAAATAAATGACTTACTGAATAAATACCCAGTAAGTAGGAGAGAAAAGACAAATCTTTCATGCAGAAGAATTCTAAATGATTTATGTAGATTCTAAATGATAATGCTCTCCTCAGTGAGACAGAGCATAATTCCTTACTCCTAAAGTATAGAGTGACTTTTCCCAAAAAGCACAGTATGGGAAAGATGTGTATGAGGGGAAGACTGTACCATGGAGAAGAAACCTGACAACTCCACAGGTCAACATCAACACTGATGATGTGGATGAATCATTGGTGTGATGTGATATGATGCAACAAAAATTGTACTTTAACTTGGCAGTCTTTTTCCCCAAAACTTATAATTCCAGTAAAATCATGAGAAAAACATTGGACAAGTTTCAGTAAAGAGACATTATATAAAACGCTTGCCCCAAATTGTCAAGGCTATCAAAAACAAGGAAAATCTGACAATCTGTCACTGAAAACAGAAGGAAGCTAAGGAGACATGACAACTAAATGCAATGCATTATCCTGGATGCAATCCTGGAACAAAAGAAC
>NW_003852432.1:412400-415249 GCF_000181295.1 Otolemur garnettii
CTACCTAATTTATAGCCAATATCTAACTTTCCTCAATTATCCCCACATTGTCCTTTGTAACTGTTTTATTTATTTATTTTTTTCTGACCCAGGATCTGATCAAAGATCATGCATTTCATGATTAAATCTTCTTTAGCCTGGAACACACTCTCTCGGTTTTTGTTCTTTCTCTTTAATTTTCCTCCTTTGTTTTTGGATTTTCAAGACAGTGGTTTTAAAATCTGTAGTAAAATACATGTAATACAAAATGTACTAGTGTAAACACTTTAAAGTTTACAGTGAAGTAGCTTTCAGTACATAGTAAATTGCTGTGCAACCATCGCTGCTATCAGGTCCTCGAGCTGATGAAAACCCTGTCTCCATTACACAGTCACTCCACATTGCCTCCACCCTCTCACCTTCCCGCACTTAGCATAATGTTTTGAAGGTTCATCCATGTTATAACGTGTATCACAAGTTCATTTCCTTTTATGGCTGAATCATATTCCATTGTGTGAATATAGCCCAATTTGTGTATCCATTTATCCATCGATGGACATTTGAGTTGTCTCCATCTTTCAGCTGTTGTGAATAACACTGCTATGAAGATCTGTGAACAAGTTTTTGTTTGAATGCTTGTTTCCAATTTATTCAGGTATATACTGAGGAGCAGAATTGCTGGGTCATATGGTAATTCCATGTTTAATTTTTTAAGGACCTGCCAAACTGTTTCCCATAGTAACTTCCCACTTTATATCCACACTAGCAATGTCTAAGGGTTCTAAATAGATAATTTTTTGGACATTGACATTTTTTACAAGTCCCAGCCAATTATCTTGCACTACGTCCTCCAATTTGGCTTTGTCTGGTTGTTTTCTCACCATTAGATTGAGAGTACACATTTGTGAGAGAAATATTACACAGACACCGTGATAACCTTCTTAGTGTATCATGTGAAGAAATACAACATATTACTTTTGTCATAGAAATAAGAAATAATTTTAGTAACAGAAATGTGGCTGTTAGACGTATGTCTCTGAGTCTCATAAGACAATACAGGCAGTACTCTATATAAATTGTTTCCTACTTTTCCATAATATTCATTTGCTCCTGGTCCTCTTCCCTTTGCCTTTTGCTAGCACTTGCTGGCAGATTAACAGCTGCAGCTGCCAGTGTTCATAGGGAAAAAAAGAAGATGGAGAATGCTGTCAGTTATCTTAACTTTCTTCTTGCATATTGGGAAAATCTAGTCATGATTTGGTGTTTGTGAAAAAAAGAAAAACCTGTTACTCTAGTCCCTAAGACACTACTTCAGGGTCATCAGCACTAAGAATGGTTGCAGGTCCCAAACAAGAGTTCTCCTGGCTGTCAAACCCGAATGTCAATAATTACAAGCAAATCAGCTCCTAGAGTTCATTTCCACTGGATTGTACCTTAAAACCAAAGTGGTATGATAAGCCCAGGGAGAGGATCTAGAGGAGGCCATCAGAGACAATAGTGGGGCTCTGTTCCTACAATATATATGAAATTTCTCTGTAAACTATAAAATATAAAGTCATCATTCGTTATCAGCTCCCTCAAGCTAATTGGTGGGAATGTGAGCAAAATGCGTTCAGCAAAGGCCAGCCCTTACCTAGACTTGGACTCTTCCCACTCTGGCCTCCCAAAGTGCTGGGATTATAGGCACAAGACATGCCCAGCCTTTACCTAGACTCAATCCCCATCTGCTCTCTTTTGTCCTCCCTGGAACAGTGATCAGCCTAGGCCTCCAAGTAAACCCCCAACAGGTGACCTCTAGGATCTATTTTCAACGACAATAGTAGTAGCTACTTTCTGTTGAGTGCTAAGCGCCAGGCACTGGTAAATGCTTTATATGTGTAATATGCTATCTCACTTAAGTCTGACCACAACCCCAAGAAGGCACCAGTATCTCCATTTCATAGAACTTATGTTTGGAAAATTCAAGCAACTTTCCACAGTTTACTCAGTGAGTGGCTGAAGTGGGACTGGAACCTAGGTCCAGATGTCCCCAAAGCCTTATGACCTCAGCCACATGCCTGCCTTCTGGTCTCTGCTTCACAGTAACCCCAGGATATAGTGCATTCACCTCTGCCATCACAGGAGGTGGGAAGAAGCAGCTGCCTGAAGTTCTCTTGGGGAGCAGCTGGTAATCTCCAAACAGGGTGGGTTCAAGCAGGGGAAGGAAGATAGCACTGGGGGCGGGGTGATAATGTGGTGGCGGGGCCTGGCATGTGGCTTAGAGGGAAGTCCCTCAAACAGCACCCTAAATAGGGAAGACACAGCACAGCACACAGGGCCTGTGGGTCTGAGCGGCCTTGGAGGGAAAGCCCTGGTCTTGTCTTCCAAACTCCAGGCTGCAAGAAGCAGGGGAACTGGCTCAGAGTCCCCCCACTTCCCTGAATCGCTTTCCTTCTTATTTTGAAGATGATGGTGGGGTATGGCTGAGGGTAGAGTGGTTCCCTGTGTGGGAATCAGACCCTGTCCCTACTCAGAGGGAGGAGCCTCCACCTCCATTTCTCAGGCCTTTCTGTCCTTATTTCTGTATGAAGTCAAAGAAGTCACAGCCTGCTAGACCCAAAGCAGGGTGCTCTCTCTCCCTAGCCAGGATCTGCACATGCCAGTGTCACCCTGGCACTGCTCTTCCTGGATTTCTAAAGAGGCAGCTGTCTGTGGGAAACTGACTCTCAGCCTTCTCCCTCTGGATTGGATGGTACTGTCCCACTAGAGTGGAGGAGCCCACAAGACTCTTTCCTAGCCAATGTCTGCAGCCAAGCTTTTGGCATCTTCCTCAGGCCATGGCTGGTTTCGGTTTTCTTTTTTCTTTTTCTTTTCTTTCTTTTTTTTTTTTT
>NW_003852432.1:415403-424813 GCF_000181295.1 Otolemur garnettii
ACCACAACACCTGGCTATTTTTTTGTTTGTTTGTTTCTGTTGTTTAGCTGGCCTGGGCCAGGTTCAAACCCTCCACCTCCGGTGTATGTGGCTGGCACTGTAATCACTATGCTACGAGTGCCAAGCCCGGTTTTGGTTTTCTAAGGTTATGAATGAGGAACGGAAGTCCCCGAGGGCTCACAGCAGTACGTACATTGACCGGTCTGACATGCAGCCTACTGCCCAGACTCTGAGAGGCACTCTAGGGTTTCTTTTATTCTTTTTAAAGGCTGCTTGAAGTTTACGATTTCCTACTTGTTACAAGGCAAACAGAGCTAAGAGGAGAGTTAAGAAGGCATGCGTAGCAAAAGATATGGTTCTTATCTTCATTTTCAGTACTTTGCATTTTTATGTGTGTGTGCCCAGGCATTTTTTTTTCTTTTTGAGACAGAGTCTTACTTTGTCACCCTTGGTAGAGTGCCATGGGGGTCATAGCTCAGAGCAACCTCAAACTCCTGGGCTTAAGCGATTCTCTTGCCTCAGCCTCCCAAGTAGCTGGGACTACAGGCTCCCGCCACAATGCCTGGCTATTTTGTGTTTTTTATAAAAAGAATCTGGCTACTTCAGTTATTGAAGTCAGTCTGGTGTATGGGGAAGGTAGGAAGGAAGAGGGAGGAGGTGAGCTCTGCCTCCTGGTGTATTTGGAATTGTGAGGGAGCATAGGGGATTGAGTGGCTCCTTAGAAGGGGGTTTAGGCTTGATGCCTGGTTACTTCCTAATGGTTTCTAGACCAGGTGACAAGATGGTGCTGCAGGTCTGGAGTGATTCTGAGCACTTCCCATACAGCGGTCCTGGACGGGAGAGTGGACTTCTTGAGGAAGATGCCCCACCAGTGGCTTGGGTCAGCCCAGGGAGAACCTGAATGAGGGTCCATACATGCTGTAGTGAAAGTGAAAAAATTCCAATGTTATGGTAGCAATTATGTGTGGCTCAGAGGAGATGCTTGAGGGGATATCTGCCACTTTTTCTCACTTGGCTAAAGAGAGGGGTGCCAGGCCACTGGACCCATTTCAGAGAACCTGGTTGGGTACCACACCACCAAAAATACTCAAGTATCCCAGGTTGTGCTGGATCTTGACAGATCCATGTCCGTGAGGGAGGGAGGGAGGATATTTGGCCTGTGTCCTGTGGAAGGTGTTCTCTCATTCACCATTCAATAAATACCTAGTTTCTGACAAACACAGCTAGGGGCTACAAATCCAGAGGTGAACAGGGCAGTGCCTATTCTCAGAAGCCCGAAGTCTAGAGGAGGAGACTGATAAATAAAAACACAATTGCAGCACAGGTAAGCGATGTGACCACCAAAGTACATAGAAGGTGCCATGGGAGCCTTTGAGGCATAGCCACCAAGGATACCTGGCTGAGACAAAGGGACTGAAGGACTGAGCTTCTGGGCTCTGCCTGACTCAAAAGCCATTCAACTAGTACCCTGGGTGGGAAACAGGACCAGCAAGGAAGGAGGTGGCAGCACTGATAATATTCCTGACAACATATGCCCAAGGCTTATAAGGCTTGTACCACCCCAATGTCTTATCTCTGTGCAGAGCTATCCAACAAACAGACATGAGGAAAGACAGCTACTGCCTACCTGAAATATTTAAACACAACTTCTAGGATCTGAGAGCAATTATTCTAGGCCATGGAATCTCAACAATCAGTAACCCAGCAACCTGGGTGGGAAGAAAATTAGAACTCCTAGGCCAAAGGGGAAGTAGGATTTGAAACATGAACACTCAAAGGAGCCAGCAGCTTTCTGAGTCAGACTCCAAATGCCCCGAGACGCGAAGCTCCTAGAACAGCAGCAGAGGTAGTCACTGCTACTGCCACCACCAAGTGTGTGCCCAGGAGATGCTGGCCACTTTCCTAATGTGTTCTAGGCACAGACACAAACCACCCCTACATAGCAACCCAAGAAGCTAGACAGAATGTGCACTTTGTCTGCAAAGGGTGTGAGCTGATGGTCCCATCCATGGGTGTTTCCTGAGCAGATGAAGAGAATTTGGTTAGGATGGTGGCATTCAGCAAAAGAGAAAACACAGCATTCAGTCCTGAAGAGGCAAAGAGAAGAAAGGTAACCCCCTGATCTGGGGAAGAAGCCCTTTATTCCAGCTGGACTGGAACTGCATGTGGAATGTCACTGCAGTAGTGGGCATGGAGGAGAAGTGATATTCAGTAATGCCTGAAAAGTATTGTCCCTTAGGAAAGGCAACGTCCCAGGGAGACCAAGACACAGAGAGATTCGTCCTTAGATCTAGTCCTAGGTCTTGAAGAATGAAAACAGTCCCCAAAGCTCATCTTTAAATAGTTCACCAAGACAGAAAATTTTTCTCCCTTAGAGGAGAAAGATTAAGGGCAAAGAGACAGATACATTGGCTTAGGGTCACCAGTAAGTTGGTGCCAGAAAGAAGCTGGGGCTCTTGTCCTGCAGTGTGCTTTCCTAGAGCCTCCGACTTTTTTATGAGTCTACAGTAGGGCCAAGAAGGGGGTCTACTCTAATTTGGGGTGCTGCTACCTTGACTAGCCAAGTCCTCTGGCCCTGAATGAAGCATTTTTACCATGATAAATGGTTCCATGGAGCCCAACTCTCTCCTAGCTGCAACCTCCCAAAGTCATTTGTCTCATAAAAGGCGGGTAGTGAAGTTAAAAAAAATAAGAAAGAAAAAGAAAAGACCAGGAACACAAGTGTAACAGATGCATCCAGCTATTGTCACTGGGGAGCACAGACAAGGGTGAGGTGCCAATGGCTCCAAAGGAGACAGTCTTGGCGGACAGAATAAGTCAGAATGAGGACCTGAGGTCTCTGGGATGCTAGTGCTGGCTCTGAGGATGGCATGTCACTGGCCTGGCACACTCAGCTTGTAAGAGGCTTCACTGATACTTGCCTATAGGTGGGGAGTTCCCCTTAGCACAGCCCCCAGATGAGTAGTGGGGGATTTTCTTCTGTCTTTCCCTAACCTCCAGCTGAAGCAGAACCTAGACCATGGGAACTTGGGTTGACTGGTTAACTACTAATACTGCCAATACCCCAGCTAGAGTAGCAGCCACCTGGGCCAAGGACTTCCCCTAGAGGCACTGTGGTCCAGTAGAAAAATCACCAGAACAACCCTGCTAACCGCTGTTGGACTTTGGACAAAACATTTAACATCTCTATGTTCAACTACAAAATGTCTTCTAAATTTTTTTTCTAGTTCTAAAACTGAGAATTTGATAAGAGCCCAAATTTTATTTTTCCCAGGAGTACAATGGCTGAGAGTAAGCTGTCAGCACCACCCTCTAGGATTCCTCTCATTTGTCCCAACAGGCCAGCACTTACATACTTTGTGTCTGCACTTCACCCTATGGCCCTGGTGAAACCTTTCCAGCACTGGTCTGTCCCTCTCCTAGGAAACATATTTTAGACTCAAGATTTTTTCCTCCTGTAAGTCTGGACTTCAGACCTCTGGCTGAGGTGGGCAAGGATGATGGGTTCCCAGAGCAGCACCTCTGGTGTGGAAGGAGCTGGAAGAGAAAGCCAGGAATTGGGGAAGGACCTCCCTATGTTTTCAAATCCCAAGGAGCCCAGGGACTCTCTAGCCACAAAACAGGATTGAGGTAACTTCTCATGATCTAGTCCAGCTGAATCCTTAGCTCCAACACAGTATTTCTGCCACTCCTGGTCATACTGGGTTTGGTTTTATGGCAGAGGAAACTAAGGCCTGCAGATGTGAATATACTTGCCTTGGTCAGTCAAGTCAACAATTAATGGCAGAGTGGGGATGAGGATACACCCAAGTGTCTGGAGCCCCAATACAATACTTTTTCCACTTTTCCACTCCCAAGAGAAAGATTCTGAAAAGCCCCCACCCTCACCCCGGGGCTTCCAGCACAACACGGGATTCTACTTAAAGAAGCTGAAGACTGTCAGATCTGAGGAGGGTAGTTTGGTCCTGAGGAAGAGGACAGGGCAAAGTGGGGACAGTGTTGCCATGGGAAAGACAAGAAAAACATCTACACCTGGAGGCCATTCTTCTCAGCCTTTGGAGCAAGGGGCCACCAGAGGCCTGCAAAAGGAAGACCTGAAGCCCCTTAACCCATCCTCTCTGAGGCAAGGGGGAAGGGAGGCTTGGATTTTCCCCTCCCTCTTCTTCCTTTGCCAGCCGGGCCTCCTAGGGCTCAGGACTGAAAGTCCCAATCATGAACGTGACCATGGGTCTGCCTTGGGCCAACAGGAAAACCTGCTCCTCCCCTGAACCCACCCTGAGGGCCTGACAGACCCTCATCCGGTACCCAGTTAATGCCATGTCTTTATTGAATGCGCCCTCTTTCCAAAACCCCCTGCAAACACAGCGCCACTGTGGTGTCCCTCCCCAGGACAAATTTCCCCAAAGTGCCATTGGCCCAGAAAACTAGGCAGCGCCGCTCACCACGCTCGTCTTGCACCGGGCATCCCGACCGCCCCTTCTTTGCCGCGGGCAGCCCACTCCACTCTCCGGGGGCACTCCCACAGCCCAGGCACCCCCTCGGTCCCCAATACTCACCCAGAAGAGCATGTTGAAGAAGAAGAGCAGGTATTTGACCAGCGGGCTGACAAAGGAGAACTCCTCCCCGTAGGCGCCCGGCGACCCGGGTCTCCGCGCCATGGTCCCGCCGCCGCCGCCCCCGGGGGCCTATTTCCCAGCGGCGGCCGGCCGGCCTGCGCGCCCCGCGCTCGGGGGCATGAGCCGCGCCACCGCGGGAACCTGAGCAGCGGGGAGCTGTGCCGCGGCGGGAGGCGCCCGAGCTATGGGTCCGGGAGGAGCACGGACAGGAGAAGCGCGCCGCCAGCGGAGCCCCCAGGAGTCGCCAGAGCCAGGCGGGCGGCGGGAGCGGTTGAGACTCTGCGGCGGCCGCAGGACCAGAGCGGCCAGCCGGGCTCCCAGGAAACCCGGCCCGCCCCCGGCCGCCCATTGGCACGGCTGCCGAAGCCTGACTTCTCATTGGTCCGTGGCTGATGTCACTAAGTATCCAGCCATCCCTCTCCACCGAGAGTCGGGGGAGACACCTGTTCTGTGAGGGACAACTTGTTAAAGGGTCAGTGGTTCTGCCTGCCCTCACTCCCGGAGAAGGAAACCATCCACCCTGCAGCTGCTCAAAGGAACAAGAATGAGGAAAAGGAATGCGCACTGCATCCCACACTCACGTCCTCTGCTCAGTTGCTGTGCACATATGCAACACACATATATTAAAATCAACAAGTACGCACACCGTGCAAGCAATGCGCTGAAAGCTGTGGGGGACATAGAGAATAGAGAGAATCCCCGGGAGAGAGCAACAGAATCAGTAAGACAAAACTAACCTACACATAACAATTATACTATGAAAGAGCAGATGCAGTCCTGCTTAGTGACTATATATTAAAATGCTCATTTCAAAAGATATATAACTCAATAGTGGAGTTTTGGAAACATCATCGACAGTCTTGCCTTCCTAATTTATCACTGTCTAAATCCCTTCCTTCTTCGTCTCCATAAGCACTTGGTCTACCTACAGGTAGACCCCATTTCTATAAAGCTGATCTGACACACACAGATTGAGTGCAGTGTAGGTGGAGGGTACTGTGCTGGCTATCATAAGTAATAAGAAAATGAACCTGGGGGTGGATCTGATTCCACCATCATAAGTGCATGATAGCTGCAAGCTGCTTAATCTCCCTGAATCTCTGTTTAATGTTAGACGGGAGAGTCCTGGTCTAATGATGTTGATGTGGAGATTAAATGAGATGATTCAAGCAGATCACTTTGCACATGACTGGCACACCAAAGCCCTCACTAAATGCAGCAAGGTACCACTCTTTTCTTTTCTTTTCCTTTAAAAAAAATTTTTTTTGAGACAGTCTTACTCTGTTGCCCAAGCTGGAGTGCTGTGACCTCAGTCTAGCTCACAGCAACCTCAAACTTCTGAATTCAAATGATCCTCTTGCTTCAGCCTCCTGATTAGCTGGGACTATAGGTGCCACCCATGTCTTTTTGCCTTTTTTTTTTTTTTTGAAACAGAATCTCATTCTGTCACCTGGGCAGAGTCCATGGCATCAGCCTAGTTCACAGTAACCTCAATTTCTTGAGCTCATGCAATCTGCTTGCTTCAGTCTCCCAGTTAGTTGGGGCCACAGGTGCCTGCCATAATCACCCAACTAGTTTTTTCTGTTTTTAGTAGAGACAGAGGTCTCGCTCTTGTTCAGTCTGGTCTTGAACTCTTGAGCCCAAGCAATCCACCCAGCCTCCCAGAGTTCTAGGATTATAGGCATGACCCACTGCACCCAGCCCTAGGTACTTTATTTTAACAGAATTTAGTTATTTATTTATTTTGAGACAGAGTCTCACTTTGTTGCCCCTGGTAGAATACTGGGGCATCATAGGTCACAGCAACCTCAGACTCCTGGGCTCAAGTGATTCTCTTGCCTCAGCCTCCCCAGTAGCTGAGATTGCAGGCATCCGCCATACTTCTGGCTATTTTTAGAGGCGGGGTCTCACTCTAGCTCAGGTTTGTTTCCAACTGGTGAGCTCAGGTGATCCACCCACCTTGGCCTCCCAGAGTGCTAGGATTACAGGCATGAACGACCATGCTCAGCCTCTATTTTAACAGAATATAGAATCCAGCATGGAAATATGATACCTGCACAAATAAGTATAACACATTTGGTGAGAAGTTAGTGAGGTTATCATGAGCCAGGCACAGTGGCTTATGCCTATAATCCCAGCATTCTGGGAAGCCCAGGCAGGAGGATCCCTTGTGCTCAGGAGTTCAAGATAAGCCTGGACAAGAGTGAGACCCTATCTCTACTAAAAATAGAAAAATTACCCAGGCCTTGTGATGGGCGCCTATAGTCCTAACTACTAGGGAAGCTAGGACAAGAGGGTCACCTGAACTCAGGAATTTGAGGTTGTTGTGAGCTAGGTCACTGCATTCTAGTGCCAGTGTGACAGAGCAAAACTATGTATTTTTTTTAAAAAAAGCCATCATGGCAAGTGACATTAGGGGAGGATGAGATTTAGAATAGCAGAGATGGGGGGGTGTGTGGGAAGCACGATAACAAATGAGTGAGCCAAAGCTGGGAGGTGCAAAAGCACATGGTGCATTTCATGAAAAACACATGGCTTTGGCTGGAGCATAGGGTATGCTTACCACAGCAGGGGAAGATAATGCTAACTGATGCCAATACAGGTCGAATTGTGTTTAAATTGTGTTAAAATTGTGTAGTGCTTGCATATCAGATTGGAGAGTTAGTGCTTCATTGATTTAGAAATAAGAGTAGTGAAGAGGGGAATAATGTGACCCTGCTGTTTTCAGAAAGAAGCTAGAGTGAGAAAGACTTGTTAGGAGCCTGCTATTAACAGTGCAGATGATCAGAAATTAGGACGTGATTTAGGGCTAACAGATAACAATAGATTGATAGGAGAGGAGAGGAGTAAAGAAGACTTTGGGAAGATGGAATCTCTAGGGCTAGGCTATGGTGGGGAGTAGGTGTTACTGAAGAACCTGAAGTGGAGCGGAAGATGCGAGCCATAGCCAGGTTATGGGGGAATTGTCCATTAACAGGTCAGATGATCACTTGGAGGTCAGTTTTGGTATGAAGGGGGAAGAATGGACAGAAGACATTTTACAGGAGGTTAAGGAATGAAGGAACAGGTATCCATTTTCAGATGTTAGAGGGGATGCGGAAAGAGAAATACCTGCGAATAGACCATCTAATAGAAATCCTGAAATCAGTTTTGATAGAGAAAGAAAGAGGAAGACAGATCACAAAGTGACAAGGAAAGAATAGGTGGTAAAATGGAAGCTGTGGATGAAGACTATGGACACCTCTACCCGGATGAGGTTTGAAGGTTACAGAGCCTTAAGAAACCTCAAAGTGAAGGAAAAGTTCTCTTTTAGAGACCTAACATGTTTGTAGGGGAAAACAATGTAAGTCAGCTAAAAGGGACTGAGGTGGAAAATGGATGGACTAAGGTTTTGGAATTAATGGGTGGAGAAAGGATCAGGAGTCAAAGTGATGACTACAGTGATTACAATGTGGAAATTAAGGATGGCATCCATACTGCAGGAAGCCAGGCATCTGCAGAACAAGGAATGAGGAAACTCTCTATCACTGAGTTGGAAAGATTAGATATTAAGTGCAAAAAGCAGAATGAAGGACAGTATTCATACTACATTCTAATTAAGAAGAGAGAGGGAAAGACAAAAATAAGGAATGACACTTATATTTACTTGTATCTGCTTAAATAAACTCTGGAAGGAAATTTGAGACACTAAGAAAAAAGGTTACATACTGGGTTGGGTTACACACTATTAAAATGCTTATTTTAATGAGAACTAAGAGAGGAGAGTGACTTTTCACTGTGTATCATTTTATTTTTTCTGATTTTGCAGCATGGAATGTATTAACTATTCGAAAATAAAAAAATTACACAAATTGGAAAATTGAAAGCAATTTAGATATTGAAGAACATTACATCCTTATTATGGAATGCTATAGCATCATAATATAAAAAATACATGTACCAACTTGGGAAAAGGCCCATGATACCAGAAGTGCAAAAACCAGGTTGTAGAATAAACTACATAAAGTATCTGATAGCCATGGAATGGTTCCAACTTATTTCAGGTCATTGAAAAGTATTTCAGTTCTTTGGAACTGAAGGTAGGAGGCTGAGGTAGGAGGACCTCTTGAGCTCAGGAGTTTAAGACCAGCCTAAGCAAAAGCAAAGCCCTCATCTTTCCTAAAAATAGAAAAAAATTATCTGCACCTTGTGGTGGGCACCTGTAGTCTCACCTAATTGGGAGACTGAGGCAGGAGGATCGTTTGAATCCAGGAGTTAGAGGTTGCTGTGAGCTAGGCTGACACCATGGCACTCTAGCTAGTGAAATTCTGTCTCAAAGAGAAAAAAAAAAAAAGAAAAAGAAAAAGAAATATGGATAAAAGTAAAATCCGTTGCATTGATGTGGTGGGATGTGTAGCAATTTCTAATTATTAAAATATATTGAATATTTTTATACACAATTATAAAAAGAATTAAAATATTTCAATGATATTTCTGTTAAGAAAAAAAAGATCAGTGGCAAGATGTAGACTGGGAGCCTTAGGAAAGAGTACTAGGTAGAGCAGGGCAAGAGACCTAAGGCCAAATGGGGCAGCAGCAGTGGTGGCCCAGCTGAAGTGGCTGATGACTGCGGTGATCCAAGTTAGCCAGACAAGTGATTTCCTTTAAGAAGCATACAGTGGGGCCAGGCACAGTAGCTCTTGGCTGTAATCTTAGCACTCTGGGAGGCTGAGGTGAGTGGATTACTTGAGCTCAGGAGTTCAAGACTAGCCTGAGTAAGA
Organism: Otolemur garnettii; assembly: GCF_000181295.1. Classification (NCBI taxonomy): domain Eukaryota; kingdom Metazoa; phylum Chordata; class Mammalia; order Primates; family Galagidae; genus Otolemur; species Otolemur garnettii. The sequence continues at coordinate 424,780 of NW_003852432.1, forward strand.
GCAAGACCCTGTCTCTATGAAAAATAGAAAACTT
>NW_003852432.1:426955-427924 GCF_000181295.1 Otolemur garnettii
TATAGGTGCCAAGCCTGGCAAAAAGTTTGAAATTGTTGTTCTCACTTTTGATTAGAAATATGTTCAAATGCACAGAGAAATAGAATAATCCCAAACATCTATAGCATTGGCATTACCAAATTTTCATTTTGCTAGGTTTCTTTCATCCATTTTTGAGCTGTTACAACATTTTACCCTAATTAATTCAGTTTTCACATCTAAAAAGAATGACTTTTTCACATAACTACAACATTATAATTCCTAAGTTTGACAATAATTCCATAATATCATTCTATCCCCAGTTCATACTTGGATTTCCCTAACTGACCCCCCAAAATCTCTTGTAATTGGTTTGTTCAAACCAGGATCTAATGAAGAACTAGCTATTGCATTTGTAGTTATGTGCAGTTCAATTTGAGAAACTTGACTTAATTAGAGCTTCATGAGCAATTATAGTGTTTCATGAAGGAGGCATTTGATATCTGGGTCTTCAAGGATATGTCAGAATGGACATGGGTAGAGAAGTGAGGAGGTCACTTCAGGAGCAGAGATCAAAGTGAGCAAATTAAGTGAACAGGAGCAGGTGTATTTGGCCAGCAGCAAGGAGCCTAGCATAATTTGGATCAAAGGGAAGTTAGGAGGGAGATAAAATTAGCAAAATAAATTGGAGACAGATCATGGAGGGCCTTGAAGTTGTTTCTAGCTCATTCTGTAGATAACTTGAGAATTCTAGCACATGCCTGTTGGGAATAACCCAGCATTCCATAACACCAATAGGACAGTGGCTGTGTTTTAGTCACCTGTGTACCCCTGGCACCTAGCAGAGCATGAGATGCTCAGGTTATATTCTGTGTTGAAATCATAATACTACTGAAGGATTTTTAGTTGGAAACTGACATGCCAAAATATCCTTTGGGAAGATTTTAAAAATTAGCCAGTTTTTAGGCGGCGCCTGTGGCTCAGAGGATTAGGGTGCCAGCCCCATATACT
>NW_003852432.1:428344-432746 GCF_000181295.1 Otolemur garnettii
GTGAGGAGAATGCATTTCAGGGTGTTTTGAGAAATGAAATCCCAAAATTTAGGGTCAGAATACTCTAGCTAGCAGGGGTGTCCAACCACAGCTGGCCAGCTGGCTATGCATGCTTATCTGTAGTGATGGATACCATGAAAATTATGCACAGACCGTTTTTTTGCTCATCAGCTTTTGATGGTGTTTGTGTATTTAATGTGTGGCCCAAGACAACCCTTAGATAAGTATTCGATTCGTAGCCAGTGGTGGGGGGGCCATGGTTGGACACGTGTAGCAGGAAATCTAATAGTGGTCAATGGTCTCTGATGTTACTTAATGAAAGATCTCTGATCATACTTAGATTCAGGATTTGGGGTTTTAAAAATTGTGCCCACCTACCTATAATTTTTCATATAAGAATAACTTTTAGTCCAATAAGAAAGACAAAATTGGGTAAGATTAGTCTGAGTCTGAAAGGAATTAATAACCCAAGAGAGCCTAAACTAAGGGAATATTGAATCAGAATTATATTGGATTCTGTTCATTTTGAATGTATAAGACAATTAGAATATGATGCTGAGTAGAATTGCATATATGAAATGGGAATATGATTGGCAGTGTACAAAAAAGGAAGAGGGTAGGCTATTATGACACATTTAGAGGAAGCTCAGCAAAATTTGGTTAAAATAAACTTAACAAAGAAAGCAGAACATTTGCAGAAACCACATAGGAAATTGTGTGCTCTCATTGAAGCTTGACAGTTATCTCCCCTCCAGAGGGAGGTTGGACCCTCCTTGATCATATTCAATTAAGAGCCGTACCTGTGGGGCTTGGTGCTAAACTGAAGAAAAGAAAAACTAGTTACATTTACCTTCCTGCCCAGCAACTGATTCAAACTTGTTTGGATTATTTGTTGATGGTTCTTATGATTTTCTGAGAATGGAGATCAACTGGGAAATTTGTTAAAAAAGCAGATATCCAAGCCCTAGTCCCAGTGATTCTGACTCCCTATTGGGAGATGAAGTTGGACACACAGGCACCGGCTGTGTAATTCTAATGCAGATCATCCATGGGTAATACTTAGAAAAACTTCTCTAAAAGATCTAGAAGGATTTACTATTTATTCCTTAGGTAAGAATATGACTTCCACCATTAAAAAATGTATACTAGTTAAAAACAATCTTTTTTTAGACAAGGTCTTGCTATGTTGCCCAGGCTGGTCTCAAACTCTGGGGCTTAAATGATCCTCCTGCCTCAGCCTCCCAAGTAGCTGGAACTATAGGCACACACCACCACGCTTGGCTAAAATAGTTGTTATTGTTTTAAGTTTGTTAGAGCTATATTCAGCTGCAAATAACAGAAAATACAACCAACAGTGGTTTGCATGTTTTGTTTTATAGGCTTTTTGTCTCAGGCAACAAGAACTCTGGGGACATACTATTTAGGGCTGATCCTTTGTATTCAGAGATTTAACAACGTATTCAAAGAGCTGAACTCCTTCTGTTTTTCTGCTACCCTAGTTTATTAAGGAGCAACCGTTATGCTCATGGTCACCAGATGGCTGCTGCGCATCCAAACATTGTGTCCACATTCCAGGAAGGGAAAGAGGGAAGCAAAAGGTACAAGCCAGATGCATTCATCCTTTTTACAAGGTATTCACAAATGTTTACCAGCAACTTGGGCTAATATCTTATTGGCCAGAACTGAGTCACCTCACCACCTCTGGGAAAGTAATAAATATTGCTAACTAAATGTACTACTTCTCCAAGGAAAAAAAGTTGAGATTCTGCTAAGAGAGATGGCAAACGAGAATATGGGCAGAAAACCAGAACAACTGTCACACAAAGTTTATCATGTGTTAGAGTGTCTATCAAAATATATCTATATGTATTAATTCAGATGTGTTGTGTGAGTTAAGGGCCACAGAATTGGTCATAAATTCATTCAATAAATATTTGTTTCTTGGCAAAGGCACGTAAAGATGAATGAATTACTATCACTACCCTTGAGGATCTCACAGTCTATCTGGGGAATCAGACACATATGCAACTCTAATGGAAACTTTTGGACAATCTACGGTGTCTCCAGTTACCCTTAACTGCTCCATCCCCACCCTTAGAGGTGGTGGCTATGTACAACTTGATCCTGCCTACCCACCATCCATCACACCCCAGATAAGTCCTGGCCTAAACTTGGCCAATCAATTGCTACACTGTCAAAATAAAGATAGTCACTCTCTCTTGGTGTGGTAAGATAAACTTCGTAACTGAGGGACACCCACATTATTTTGGCAAGGGGACTAGAAAGCAAAAAAAGTTGATTTTCAGCAGGAGAATGAACCAGTAGCCCAGAGAAGGTCAGGGAAGAGAGATGGTTGAAGAGAAGTCTGTCAACTTCCTGGATTAGTCCTTCAGGCTCAGTTGGCTACTCTCAGGAGTTTCCTTGTTATTCTTTTAATAGATTTCCTGTTCAGCTAGTTTAAGTTTCCCTTTCTTTCAACCAAAGAATCCTCATTAACGCAACAGCAAACTGCAATAAATATTATAATGGAAATATAAACAAAGTTCTATTGGCTCAAGAGGAAAAGAAAACCTGACATTTCCAGAAGGGAAGTGAGGTAGAATGAAAGGGAAGTTAGAAGAGAGAGCAGTGGCATTTGAGCTGAGCCTAGAGGAATGAGATTTTGCCAACAAAGAAAAGAGGGCCTCATGATCCAGAGGTGAGCAAGGACCCAAAGTACAGAGTGTGTGAAAGGAGTGGCAGGGAATGAGGCTGCTGGGGGGTGGGGAGAGATAAGCTCATCTGTTCTTGTCATCATGGTTACACATGTTTAAATATGCTGTATAGGATAATTCATGCTAAAAAGACACAAAATAAAAGATCAGACCAACTTGAAATAATGGCAGAAGTAACTTGACAAAATTGAATTAAATAATTTAAGCAGGCTGCAGCATGTTGGCTCATGTCTGTGTTCCGAGTACTTTGTGGGGGGGAGGCAAGGTGGGAAGATAGCTTTAGGCCAGAGTTCAAGACCAAACTGAGCAAAAGCGAGACTCCATCTCTAAAAACTAGCTGGACATTGTGGCGGGTACCTGTAGTCCCAGCTACTTGGGAGGCTGAGGCAAGAGGATCACTTGAGCCCAAGAGTTTAAGGTTTCTGTGAGGTATGATGACATCATTGCACTCTAGCCCAGGGGACAGAGCAAGACCCTATCTTAAAAAGTAATAATAATAGACCCGTGTGTTGGCTCACACCTTTAATCCTAGCACTCTGGGAGACTAAGGCACCTGGATTGCTAGAGCTCAGGAGGTTGAGACCAGCCTGAGCAAGAGTGAGACCCTATCTCTAATACTAGTGGGTCGTTGTGGTGGGCCCCTATACTCCCACCTACTCAGTAGGCTGAGGTACCCCAAGAGTTTGAGGTTGCTATGAGCTATAATGCCACAGCATTCTACCCAGAGTGACAAAGTGACATTCTGTTTCAAAAAAGAAAAAAAGTAATAATAATAATTTAAGCAAAAGAACAGGTTGAAGTAGGAAAAGAAAAATGATTTTTAAAGACTTTATAACACAATATCAAGTATATATATATGTGTGCGTGTATACATATAAAGTGAAAGAGAACAATAGTGGAATGAATTTCCATGAATCCAACACTCCGCTACAGAAATCACCAGTTTGTGGTCATTCTCATTTCATCACCACTCCTACTGAATGCCCCTGCTGCTGGATTATTGTGAAGTAAATCCATGGCATCATACTATTGCAAAAATGAAGATATTTTTGAGTGATGTATATTAGCCATCATTATTACATTCATAACTTCACATCTAGGCAGGATTTCAGGTGTTTTTCTTGCACTGCAAGTTTTCATATTTTTCAATTTTGGAACTCTTTTTTTGGAATGACTATCAGAGCTGTCATGGTAAGTCACAGAAAAAACAGGCAACAATAATAATAAATGCGACTCAGCAAGACGCCACCACACGTCAGCTAGAACACAGCTGTGAGACACAGGGAAAACTTACTGAGTTCTTTACAGTGCTGCCAACATAAGTGCATAGTGGCAAGTTCACAAACTTAATTGTCAGACCTCATACGAGGACAGTTGTGATGGCCATTCCAGAAAAGAGTCCCAAAATTGCTTTGAAGGGTAGACTAGGCACTGGTGTTGGTGCATAACTTCCCAAGGGGAATACTTTCTTAGTGACTATAGTGATATTCAGCAGTGAGGTATGTAGCACCTTTTCCAGGATAAGTTCATGAACTTTCCCTTGTATACTCAAATAATATGTTCATATTGAAATAAGGAAAAGGACTCATAACTATTGCACCTTGTTTCTGCAAGTGGTCACATGGTTGCAGTTGGTATTTGTAGCTGCCTGTGTCCACTACTTTTTTCCTTTTTTTTTTTTTTTGAGA
>NW_003852432.1:433757-436551 GCF_000181295.1 Otolemur garnettii
CACCTTAGGTGTATGTGGCTGGCGCCTTAGCTGCTTGAGCCACAGGCGCCGAGCTGGTGATTAGGTTTTCAACATGAGTTTTGGTGGGACACAAGCACCTCCTTACCCACATGATGTTAATTGCATCTCAGTTTCCCACTATTAGTCAGGATCATCCCCATAGCCACTGCAGCAACCTTCCTCTTTGCCTATTGATTCACTGGCATGAGAAGCTCAAAATGGCCAGGAAGCTGTCTCAAGGTCAAATTTAGTGGAATCATTCATGTGTCCCCTAATGGAAGCATTCTTCCTTTGGAAGACTTCCATATCAACTAAGAGATATGGTCTACTGGGTTTCTAGGAGTAATAATAAGAGTCACTCCTATGTTCACCCCTTGATTCTCAGACCCATAAATCATACCTATGGGAGAAATAACACCAGATATTGGTCATTGATTTAAAGCATATATTGCATCCTGATGGATGTTATCCCACAGTACTTGTTTCTACCACCAAGCTAGTGCCATGACTGAGTCTCCACCATACTATCAGGCCAGCTGCTTCAGGATGATGGGGAGCATAGCAGGACTAGTGAGTGCTAAGAACACTGCCTGTGGCTGTACCTCATCTGCTATAAAGTGAGTTCCTTGGTCAGAAGCAGTGGTGGATAAAGCATTCTATGGGTCCATGGTTTAGACAGAGAACTGTGGGCAGGGAAGAACTGTTGGTATTTCATATGGTTGATTCCAGTGTTCCTTTCATAATGGGGGTAATCATGTAATAGAAACCTGTCTGGTTTCCTCTCCTCCATCCCCTAGGAATGGTGCCACGTTAGGGACTCAGTGTTGGTCTCTGCTATTGCTGGGTAGGCACTGGGCAATAGCGCTGGTCAAATGGACCTTGGAGAAAAGTCCACGTCCTTGAGCCCATGCGTAATTTTCTTTCTTGCTGCTATAGCCTTTGTTCATGAGCTCACTGGGCAAGAACAGGGATGGCTGGAGAGAGGCTGACTAATATTCACAGGTCGGGTCTTCTTTCCCACCTGATTATTAATGGCCTCTTCCACTGAGCCTTCTCTTTGGTAAGCATTCACACATCTTCATGCTCTGGCAACATTTACTTGCCTCTGACTGCAAACTGCTTCCCCGGACATCCTTGTCACCAGTTTTCTAGTCATGTTACTTCCATGTCCCTCCCCATGCAGCCAAATTATTAGGCTGTATCCCTGAGCTGACTAAATGCATACCTCTGTGCATTAGGCATACTACTTGAAGTTCCTCCTCCCTTCACCTTATCCTTAGGGCCTCCTCGGAGTGAGCTGCAGTGTTGCAACCATCCATTTTTTAATAGGGCCCACACAAGAGAAAAACACAATGAATTCAAGAAGCAGAGAAGAAAGAAGGGGGCCTGGTTAGTGCGCACCTATCAGGTACAATGTAGGAGTATATGGCACACATATACTGGGTGAAGGAGCTATGAACCTCTGAGCTCAGGAAGTCCATCCCCCTCAGCCTCCCAGAGTGATAGGATTACAGGCATGAGCCTCCATGCCCTGCCTTAGGAAGACAACTCGGACTTTGAACTGTACCTTACAAACAAAAATAATATAATCTAATTGTAATTTCATACTGACCTGAAATAAAAAAATTAGGTTAACTGAAGAAAGAAAAAAAAGAAAGAAAGCTAGCGCTTTCCTAACAAATGTAATTTTCACTGCCTTGGGGACCCTCTTGGGGGACATAGTAAAGGGTGGGTGAGCATGTCGTTTATGATAAATCTACTCTTGGATTCCAATATCCTTAAGCCTGTGGAAGCTTTCCTTTTTGGCAGTGGGTCTCTACTGAAGGTGACTTTGCCCCAGAGACATTTGACAACGTCTGGAGATATTTTGGGTTGTCACAGAGAGGTGGGTGCTACTGGTATCTAGAGGCTAGAGGCCAGGGGTACTGCTAAATGGGACCAGGACTAGGATGAGGTGACTGAGGCACTGAGGGGCACAAAATTAGATGGCTCGCTCAACTCACTCCAGTGTCAGCCCTGCTGCTAGGTGTTCAACAGTGCACAGTACAGCCCCCATGACAAAGCATTATGTTACGTCATCTTACCTAACAAACACAAGAGTACTGCAACAGAAATATGTGTGCCACAGTAAATTATGTGTGTATACAGGGCAGTAAAGGAAGACAATTTTTTTGTTTGTATGTCTTTTGAGACAGAGTCTCACTTTGTTGGCCTCTGTTAAATCTCATGGCATCATAGCTCACAGCAGCCTCAAACTCTTGGGCTCAAGTGATTCTCTTACCACAGCCTCCCAAGTAGCCGAGACTACAGGTGCCTGCTACAACTCCCAGCTCTTTTTAGAGACAGGGTCTCACTCTGGCTCAGGCTGGTCTCTGAATCTATGAGCTCAGGAAGTCCACCCCCCTCAGCCTCCCAGAGTGATAGGATTACAGGTATGAGCCTCCATGCCCTGCCTTAGGAAGACAATTATTTTTAAGGGAAAAAATGAGGAGGATTACATTATTGTTTTGAGATAATTATCCTAGGTTGGACAGGCAGTTGCTGGGCAGATGTCCCTATAGAAGTATTTTTTGTATGTAGGTTGTGATGGCCTTTCTGCAAGACTGGCTTTTAAAGGCTTTTGTGATATTCTTGTTTGTTTTTGTTTTGAGACAGAGTCTCACTCTACTGCCTTGGGTAGAATGCCATGACATCATAGCTCATAGCAACCTCAAATGCTTTGGGCTTCAGCAATCCTCTTGTCTAAGCCTCCCCAGTAGCACTACACCCCAAGAGACAGAGTCTTTTTTTTTTT
>NW_003852432.1:436805-446896 GCF_000181295.1 Otolemur garnettii
CCTTAGCCACTTGAGCCACAGGCGCCGAGCCGAGACAGAGTCTTGTTCTTACTCAGGCTGGTCTCGAACTCCTGAGCTCAAGCAATCCACCCTCTTCAGCCTCCCAGAGTGCTAGGATTACAAGCATCAGCCACCATTCCAAGCCTGTGATAATTCTTATTATTAGGCATTTGTATGGAAGAACCCTCTTGTCATGGCCTATTTGTAGAGTTTTTAGCACAAGTGACTCCACATGGATTCTGACAACTTTCCCAGTTAACAGTGCCAAAATAGAGAAACTCTGCTCTATAGTATAGCAAGGAAACTTCATTCACTCTAGGACACCTTTGGGTCCAGATTTCAATCAAACTACCAGAGCCATTTCTAGCAACTTGAGCTAACATACAAAATCCAGAATCTCTGCCTAGTGAGCTCATAGCAATAAACTTGGCCTGGTCAAAATTATATTTCTTTCTCCCTAATCCTATACTCTTAGGACCTATTCTCACACATATTCCCAGGTTGATATAAGTTAGTCGTTATAAATTGTTTAAATAAATTGGTAAATTCATTCAAGGGGCTCTATATCTATGAAGTTGTTCCAGTCTGGGAACTGACTGATATAAGTTGGCAAAATAATGCAGTTCTTCACAGATGATACTTGGTGCCTCATTCTGTGGGGCCTGCTGTAACTTGAATCTTAGAGGTCTAGGAGCAATGAGAAGTGGTAGGGATGGGTCCTTAAGCGGACCTGGAGCCGCTTGCAAAACATCTACCTCAGGGGAAAACCATGATGGGTTCTTCAGACAAGAATCTATCACAAATTCTTAATGGAATGGAGTGTAAAATAAATAGAAATATTGAAGTATAATTGAATTTTTCATTGCAAGTATGATCAATCCTACACATATGATTTCATAAAATAAAAATAGAATGGAATTTTCTCTTTTTAAGAGAGATTGGACATAAATTGGTTTTCATAGACTACATTAACTCTATTAAGAAATTTATATATTTATATATGAATTTCTATGTTTGTATATATGAAATGATGGCATCTTCTGGGGGTAGAAATTACCACTGGCAATTTTGAGCACAATTAGTCTTGGATTTTTTTGTCACCTTGATTACAGGGGAGTTGTGACTCATTTTTTCAAGGTGATGTATTTGTAATAGGATACTATTCTCTGTAGGATGTTTTGTGGGCAGTTATCATGGCTGAAACCCTATAATAATAGGCTCAGCCTAAGTAATCTGTGAAAAGAATTTGGATCTTTGCCTCCAGAATGAAGCTATGCTTATAGGAGGGGAAGTGTGACCCACCAAGTTCAGCCTAATGTACTGCGTAAAAACAAGTTTATCCTGTGTTTCTCAACTTGTCACTGTTATATGTTATATGCTAATTCAACTAATCCTTTCAACTTTGACTTGAGGTAGCTACTATTAGTATCCCCACCATACAAACGAGGAAACTGAGGCCTACATTGCCCAACCTTAGCTAGGCTAGCTCTAGATCTGTGCTCACAACCACTGAACCTTACTTCTCACAAGAAAAGTGTATCTGCAGAAGCAGTGACTTGGCACTGACCAAGTCTAGGAAAGATCCAGAGTCTGAGGAAGAGAAAAGAAGCTGATTTTTTTTTTTTCTCGAGACAGGGTCTACCTTGTCACCCTCGGTAGAGTGCCATGGCGTCACAGCTCACAGCAACCTCAAACTCCTGGGCTTAGCGATTCTCTTGCCTCAGCCTCCCAAGTAGCTGGGACTACAGGCGCACTATAGCCACAGTGCCTGGCTAATTTAATTTAATTAGATTTATTAATTAATTTATTTTTTGAGACAGAGTCTTACTATGTCACCCTGGGTGGAGTGCCATGGCATCACAGCTCACAGCAACCTCAAACTCCTGAGCTTAAGTGATTCTCTTGCCTCAGCCTCCCAAGTAGCTGGGACTACAGGTTCCTGCCATAATGCCCAGCTATTTTTTGGTTTCAGTTGTCATTGTTGTTTAGCTGTCCTGGACTGGGCTCAAACCCGCCAGCTTCAGTGTATGTGGCTGATGCCCTACTCACTGAGCTACAGTGGCCAAGCCTGCCAGGCTATTTTTAGAGACAAGGTTCGGGCTGGGTCAGGCTGGTCTCGAACTTGTGAGCTCAGGCAATCCACCTGCCTTAGCCTCTCAGAGTGCTAGGATCATAGGTGTGAGCCACCAGGCCCAGCCCTAGAAGCTGATATTAAATATGCAATATTTCCAGGCTGTACTAAAATCTTCATATAGCTCATTTATGGTTACATATGATTTCATATTTAGATATGAAAAATGGCAAAGAAATGATATTCTGGCTGGGTACAGTGGCTTATACCTGTAATCCCAGCACTTTGGCAGGCCAAGGTAGAAGGATCACTTGCGTCCAGGAGTTCAAGATCAGCCTGGGCAACACAGTGAGTCCCTCATCAAAATAATAGAATAGTACCTCTTTCAAAAATAATAGAAAATTAGCTAGGTGTGGTGGCGCATGCCTGTAGTTCCAGCTACTCAGGAGGATCACTTGAGCTCAGGGGTTCAAGGTTATGGTGAGCTATGATCATGCCACTGCACTCCAGCCTGGGTACCAGAGGAAGACCCTGCCTCTCAATAATATTGTAATCATTGTAATTACAAACCTTCCTACATTTCTTATTATTCCCATTCATTTTCTGGAAGAGTTTTAAATAATAAGTTCTACCTCCCCCAGATGAGAAGGAAATGTGCTGCCCGGGAGGAGTCCTACAAAACAGAAAAACTTTAAGACAAGCCTAAAGAGTGATTGCAGACTTGTAACACATTAGATTCTTTGGTTGGACAATTGAGTTTTCTTTGTTCCACAGTGTCTTAAAAATTTTTAATTTGAATGTGTTTAGATTGAGCTTACACTTTCCAGTTAGGTATCATCTTCAGCACGCCTAGTTACCTGTCTAGCCCAAACAGACACTTAAGGTTATAGTCTCAGTGTGAAAATGATTCATATATTCTTAAGAAGAACAAGATACATAAAGGAAATAGAGATCCTTCATGCATCTAGACTGATAGAACCATAGAGCAGCCAGTGAAGAATGGTTCAAAGTGGGAGCACCAGTAGCTCAGTGTAGGGTGCTGGCCACTAACACTGGGGCTGGCGGGTTCAAACCTGGCTTGAGCCCACTAAAACAACAATGACAACTGCAACAACAACAACAACAACAACAACAACAAAAAGAATGTTTCAAAGTAATTAGAGGCACATTTTTATTGGGGATGGGATTAGGGACAGGTAAACTTTACAGGACAGGAACATGTTGCAGAGGAGTCTAAAAAAATCTAACATGTCTTAGGAATGGTGAAAAGATAATCTCACTAAACATGTGAATTGGCAAAAGGCCTGGGGAGATTTTGAAAGATCTACAGATAAGTATATGGCAAATTTTCCGGATCTTTTGGGCTCACTCATGAAGTCAAAAGCAGTGAGGCCTGTTAGAATCCTGTTAGAGAAAAAATCCAGTTGTATTCATCCTCCATTGACAATGGCATTGTTTTAGATCACAGTGGATAAAGGGAGACTCACCACATAGACTTGAGTGAGGCAGCAGGGGGCTGCCTCGTGTGCAAAGGTGAGGAGGTGAGATCTGTATGCCAACTAGAACAAAGTGTATGGAGGAGGAACAAGAAACAAGTTTGGGGCTGATTGCAAAGAGTTTCAAAAGGCAGGCAGAAGAGTTCAGATTGTGTGACATGGGGAACAAATAAGGTTTGTTCTGTTATCTGGGGCCCTGGAGTGCCTTGGAGATGTTCTGGCTGTAGGGTATCTGGAACTGGAATTTGAGCAAGAGGTCAGAAGAGCAGCTGTAAATGCAGAGGGGAGGAGGCATCCAGGGGAACAAGAGAGAGGGAGGTTGGCCTTTGTTGCTTCAAGTCTGCTCAGATAGGAAACTGGTCAATCCAGTCATAACCTCAGGGAAAGCAGAATGATTCAATGGAGTGGGACTGGAGGCTTGGACTGCAAACAAGAAGCTTGGGGACATTTCCTTCAGGAGCAGTTTCCCATCCATGTTGGAGGTAGGCCACTGTCTACTTTTGTGTCCTTTGAGGAGCGCCACATGACTTCCCTTCTACTTCTCACCCTCACCAGTTTGCCTGAAATTCCTGCCTTTCTCAAATCCCTGTCATTATTGGATTAAGGCATGGAATTGCTTTTTAAAATGCAAATGTTAAAAGAGAAAAGAAAATGCAAGTATTTCTGAAAGGGGATACCCAGTCCAGTATCTGCCCTTCATACCTTAGAAGTTAAACATCAAGACATTTTATTTTATACTTTCCATTCAAGCCAGCAGAAATCAAACAATGACAGAGCTCAGAGAGAATCTCATGTGTTTGAAATTTAGCCACTCTGATTTGGGGGTGAAATTAATTTCAAACACTTAAATGGGTAGCACTGAATCCTTGTCTGTTATTTTTCCAAGCTCAGCACTTCTTCATCCTCACACCAGCATGCTAGATTTATTTTTGGTGTGCAGGGTGGGAAGCACCACCCTAGCTTCCATCTCAGGGTCCCTAGGTCCCAGAGTGGGAGCCTTGGACTTTGTTCTGGCCAATCAGAGCCCAGGCATGACATATGATCCAAGTTGGTCCAATCGGAATAAAACTAGAATTTGATGGGTGAGGAGAGCATTCCTAAAAGAGATTCCCTCTCTTTTTTGCTGAGACCCCTAGCATCACAGATGACATGTGGTCACTGGGGGCCACCAGAAGGATCCTGAGAGAGAAGATAACACTGAGGAGAGGCGGGGCTGACAGATGGGGTTAAACTAAGTTCTAATGATGTCATTTGAACCAAAAGATCCAGTAGTTTCCAAAACAAACCTTTACTTTTCAACTATATGAATCAATGAAATTATGTGTTTTTTGTTTGTGGGTTTGGTGTTTTGTTTTGTTTTGCCCAAATCAGGTAAAGATGGATTTTTGCCTAGCACTCTGGGAAAACAAGGCAGGTGGACTGCTTGAGCTCAGGAGTTCAAGACCAGCCTGAGCAAGAGTGAGACCCCATCTCTACTAGGAAAAAAAATAAAAAACCAGGTGTGATGGTAGGTGCCTGTAGTCCCAGCTACTCAGAAGGGAGGTTGAGGCAGGAGGATTTCTTGAGCCCAAGCGTTTGAGGTTGCTGGGAGCTATGATGCCATGGCACTCTAGCCAGGGTGACAGAGTGAGACTCTGTCTCAAAAAAAAGATGGATTTTCACTCACCTTGCATCTGAAAAACTACCAACTGGCACACCCTTCCACCAAGTTGTTTGCTGTGAACATTAAGCAGGTTCATCTTTTCTTAGAAATCCATCCTACATACAAGATCGCCCTGATGTAGCCTGTTCTAGGATACTTGGTTTTCCAGCTTAACTACTGACTGTTTCTTTACCTTTGCCTATGACCTCCTTTCAGCAGCTCCAGCAAGGGGAAGTGCAATGGGGCTCCTTAACTGGTGGGTCCAGAGAGATGGCTATGTGGACAGCTAACCATCACTAACTGTTGTAACCACAGTGGCCTGGGCAGTCCGGATACAGGTGATCCACTCCCACACTGTGGGCAGCTCTTCCTTCAGTGCTTAACCCCGGAAAGAACTCACTAACCAATTCTTTACTAAGGTGGGAAAAACCCCAAGAAATCAGCTCACTAAGCTTGGGACAACCAAGAAATGAGTCAGCCTTCTGTAGAAACCCCCTAGTCCCTTAGTCTGTGATTCACCATCTCTGCCAGGCCCCCACCCCCAGCCCCCACATCAGTGAGACCTATGCATTTCTTTTCAAGAGCATAATAGCAGCTTATATCTGAAAAGTGCTGTACCTTTTTCAAAGTACTTGTGCATTCATTATCTCATTAGGGTACCAGATTTGCTATTTTTTTAAAATTCAAATTCAGTTTTTTAAAACTCAAATCCAGCAGAGAAATGTTTTTATGTGGCTTTCAATGAGCCTTGAAAAGAGAAAATCGGAATTCAATCCAAGAGCAATGCTTTTCTAGAAACACATATAATCCTCTCTCTCATGCCAAAAATAACAAGGGGACAGAGGCTAGATTCTAGAGGAAAGAACATTGAGTGGGAGTTGAAGCCTTTCTAGTTCCAAGTCTGCCACTAAGTAGCTGTGAGACTTGGACAGACCCCTTGATCTCTCTGCACTTCAGTTTCTTTGTAAAATAGCAACATTGAGTCTTCCTGGAATTGTGGCCTTAATAGTTTCTGAAGATCTCTAAAGCTCTGAGGTTTTATGGCTTGGGAAACTGTAGACTCTGAAAGGATTGATTTACAAGCAAGCTGGCATGTTTTTATAAGCCTGGACACTTTCTGGCGTGTGCAGGGAAGAGCCCTTGTCCAGGGTGTTAGGAGCCACAGCATAGTGGGACCAGACTGAGCATGGCCTTTCTCCAGAGACCCCAGCGCCCTCCTTGGGCCCTCCGTGAGCCTGCTTCTGTTGGCACTGGGAGGTTGGTGGTGGCAGGCTGGTTGAATGAAGGGTGAGTGCCTGACCACTCACAAAGTGCTGGCCTCTTGATAGATCAGAAAACTCGACCATCTGTGGGATGAGGAGGGCACAAGTAGATGTCAGACTGGTTCTTAGAACAGAAGGTAAGTCAAACCCTGGCATTTTGGTGGAGACATGGCCTACATAGGACTTGGTGGGCCAAGGTTGTAGGCCCTGCTTAGCAGTATAGAGACTGGCCCAAGGCATTTTTTGTGCCACTTTTAACCTTCTCTTTACAACCATTTCTTCCAGTGAGCACTTTTGCCTAACAAGGAGGTGGGAGGATGCCTGCCCCCTAGAGCCCCTTTCGTGTGCCTACATTCTCTAGCATATTCTGGCTCTTCCTTCCACTTCCAGGGACCACTTTGAGAAATTAGGAAGTTAGTATCTTGCTCGCCCCTGAATTATGTATGTGTTGGGTTTTTTTTTTTTGAAACATATTCTCACTCTGTCGCCTTGGGTAGAGTCATGCCCTGGTGTCATAGCTCACAGCAACCTCAAACTGTTGGGCTTGAGCAAACTCTTGCCTCAGCCTTCCAAGTAGCTGGAACTATAGGGTGTGCACCACTATGTCGGCTAATTTTTCCATTTTTAGTAGAGACAGGGTCTCATTCTTGCTCAGGCTGCTCTCAAACTCCTGAGCTCAAGCAGTCCATCTGCCTTGGTCTCCCAAGTGCTAAGATTTCAGGTGTGCACTGAACCTAGCCTGAATTATGTATTTGTTGAGAGCAGGACTATGAGCTGTCAGATTGCCCCCCTGGCACTCAGCATTGCGTTGGCTCTGGACCCTCCTTCAATCTCTTCCCCTCAACATTCATACATGATATTAAAATATCCAATAACCTCAATCACTAACAGCAACAAACCCCCCTACCATCCCATTAGGTATCATGTCTTCTTAGGAAGTTTTTTGTTGTTGTTCCTAAACTAATTCATACCAAAGTTCTGGTGGCTGCCCAAGCTCATTACTTGTCCATCTGGCCTGCCACCACTCTGAATATGGATTTGTATCTTAACAGGGGAAAATCGGGTCCAATTTGTCAAAAACAATCCCACTGGTTCAGCGCCTGTGGCTCAAGTGGCTAAGGTGCCAGCCATATACACCTAAGGTGGCAGGTTTGAATCCAGCCCGGGCTGCCAAAACAACAATGACGGCTGCAACCAAAAAATAGCCAGGCGTTGTGGCGAGCGCCTGTGGTCCCAGCTACTTGGGAGGCTGAGGCAGGAGACTCGCTTGAGCCCAAGAGTTGGAGGTTGCTGTGTGCTGTGAGGCCATGGCACTACCCAGGGGGAAAGCTTGAGGTTCTGTCTCAAAACAAAACAAAACAAAACAATCCCACTAAAGGAACAAACTTGTTTCAGAGTCCAGCATAATATCTCTGATGTGAGATATTTTCATCTTCATCCATCATATTACTGGAGGGAGACTGGGTGCTGGTGAGGTCAGAATGACTGGTGAGCAACTTGGCCAATCAGTCTCATCCCCTGAGTCAGCAGTGTCATACTATTCATATTCATAGTTTTAGCATCTGGAACAAAATCTAATTACACAAAGCAAGCTACAGATTCAATGCAACCCCTATCAAAATCAATGACATTCTTCACAGAAATAGAAAAATCTTAAAATGTATATGGAACCACAAAAGACCCCAAATAACCAAAGCAATCCTGAGCAAAAAGAACAAAGTCGGAAGCACTAACTACCAAACTTTGAAATAGACTACAAAGCTGTAGTGAACAAAACAGCATGGTACTGGCATAAAAATGATATATAGACCACTGGAACAGAATAGAGAACCCAGAAATTAATCCACATATTTACAGTCAGCTGATGTTTGACAAAGTTACTAAGAACACTCATTGAGGAAAGAGTAGTCTCTTCAATAAATGGTGTTGGGAAAACTGGATGTTTATATGCAGAAGAATGAAATTAGACCTCTACCTCTCACCCTACACAGAAACCAACTCAAAATAGATCAAAGACCTAAATGTAAGACCCAAAATTATAAAATTATTGAGAGAAAACATAGGGGAAATGCTTCAGGACATTGATATGAGAGAATATTTTATGAATAAGACCTCAGAAGCAAAAGAAACAAATAGAATTATATCAAACTAAAAAAGCTTCTCCACAGAAAGGGAAACACTCAACAGTGTGAAAAAGCAACGTACAGAATGGGAGAAGATATTGCAAACTATTTATCTTACAGAGGATTACTATCTAGAATATATAAGGAACTCAAACATCTCAACAGAACAGGAAAAAACGAACAACCAAATAATTCAATTTAAAAATGGGCAAAAACAGACATTTCTCAAAAGAAGACATACAAATGTCAAAACAAAACAAAACAAAACAAAAATGCTCAATAATCAGCAGGGAAATGCAAATTAAAACCACAATGAGGTATCATTTTATCCCAATTAAGATGGCTATTATTAGAAAGACAAAAATAGACTGAGCATGTTGGCTCATGCCTGTAATCCCAGCACTTGGGAGGCTGAGGTGGGTAGATTGTCTAAGCTCATGGGCTCAAGACCAGTATGAACAAGAACAAGACCCAATCTCCGAAAAATAGCCAGACACTGTGGTGGGCACCTGTAGTCCCAGCTACTTGGGAAGCTGAGACAAGAGAATCTCTTGAGCCCAAGAGTTTGAGGTTGCTGTGAGCTGTGACTCCACAGCACTCTACCCAGGGTGACGAAGTGAGACTTTGTCTCAAAAAAATAAAAATTAAAAGTTCACTTTTAAACTTTTAAGGTAGTAATTCATGCACATAATAAAAAGTATGAAGTGGCTGGGCACAGTGGCTCACACCTGTAGTCCTAACACTCTGGGACACTGAGGAGGAGGATCACTTGAGCCCAGGAGTTCCAGGTTGCAGTGCCCTATGATGATGCTACTGCACTCTAGCTCAGGTGACAGAGCAAGACCCTGTCTCAAAAAACAATCTCCAACTGGGGTGGCGCCTATGGCTCAAAGGAGTAAGGCGCCAACCCCATATGCCGGAGGTGGTGGGTTCAAACCCAGCCCTGGCCAAAAACTGCAAAAAAAAAAAAAAAAAAAAAAAAATCCCCAATGATCACTATTAACTCTTACATATCTTACCAGAAAAGAGCTTTTCGTATAAGGTATGTGGCTGGGGCTGAGGGTTGGCATGCACTGTTGGAGGAAAGGGCAGGCAGCAGATCTGCTCCGTTTGGCCTGTGGATGCATGAACGACATGAGAAGCCCTCCCTAGTGTCAGAATTGCAAGATGTAAAACTTGGAGCTGCCAGTGATGGCATTTCTGGCCATGTAGCTAAAACAAGAGAGGAAAAAACTGGAGAGAGATCTCTGACGCTATTAGAGATTGTGAATCTAGCTCTTTCTAGGGAGTGACAGATGATAAAGATGATGGAGTTATGTATGATTGTTTTCTTTTCTCAAGATTTTTTCCGGCTCAGCGCTGTGGCTCAAGTGGCTAAGGCATCAGCCACATACACCTAAGGTGGTGGGTTTGAATCCAGCCTGGGCCCGCCAAACAACAATGATAGCTGCAACCAAAAAATAGCCAGGCATTGTGGTGGGCGCCTATGGTCCCAGC
>NW_003852432.1:448365-449539 GCF_000181295.1 Otolemur garnettii
CATTTTTTGGTTGCAGCCATCATTGTTGTTTGGCAGGCCTGGGCTGGGGATTCGAACCCACCACCTTAGGTGTATGTGGCTGGCGCCTTAGCCGCTTAAGCCACAGGCGCCGAGCCATATCTAGAGCATATTAAGTACTCTTACAACTAAGTGATAAAAAGACAAATAGCCCAATTAAAAATTGGGAAAATGATTTGAATAGACATTTCTCCAAAGAAGTTATACAAATGTCCAATAAGCACATGAAAAGATCCTGCACATCATAGCTGCCAGGGAAATCCAGATCAAAGCCACTGTGAACTATCATTTCCTGGCCACTAGGATGGCGATATCAAAAAGACAAGTAACAGGTGTCCATGAGGATGTAGTGAAATTGGAATTCTCATGTACTGTTGGAGAACCAGTAAAACGGTGTAGTTTCTTTAACAAACAGTCTTGACATTATCCCAAAAGATTAAACATAGAGTTACCAAATGAGCCAGCAATTCCACTCCTATGTATATCTTTTTTATTTTATTTTATTTTATTTTTATTTATTTATTTTTTTGGCCAGGGCTGGGTTTGAACTCACCATCTCTGGCATATGGGGCCAGCGCCCTACCCCACCGAGCTACAGGCGCCACCCCACTCCTATGTATATCTTCAAGAGAAATGAAAACATGTCTGCATAAACACAAATGTTTATAGTGTATTTCAAATATTCATAACAGTCAAAAATGTAGAACCAACTCAAATGTCCATCAACTGATAAATAAACAAAATGTAATATATCTATAAGATGAATTATTATTCATCTTATAAATCTATATATACATATGATGTCTCTATCTATAAGATGAAATATTACTCAGCAACAAAAGGAAATGAAGTCTTGAAACATGCTACAACTTGGATGAGCCATGAATACACGATGCTAAGTGAAAAAGCCATAAGGACCATGTGTTGTGTGATTCCATTTGTATGAAATGTCTAGAATATGCAAATCCATAGAGACAGAAAGATTTGCCTGAGGATGGGAATCCTGGAGAAAATGGGAAATAACTGCTAGTGGAGGTGATGAAAATGGTGATATATACTAAACCACTGATTTGAACACTTTAAATGGGTTAATTATATCCTGAATGATATCTCAATAAAACTATTATAAAAAAGTAGCTTAGGCCGAGCATGGTGG
>NW_003852432.1:450317-453754 GCF_000181295.1 Otolemur garnettii
TTTGGCGGGTCCGGGCTGGGGATTCGAACCCGCCACCTTAGGTGTACGTGGCTGGCGCCTTAGCCGGTTGAGCTATAGGCGCCGAGCCTGGCCACCTTTTTATACACACACACACACACACACACATACACACACGAAGTCTTCACACACATACACATACACAAAGTTTTCTCCCCCATTCAGGACAAACATGTTCCGAGATATATTTTGTTATGTGAGTTAATTTTTCATGTGTACGTCCCATGCATGGAGACTTTTGGAATACCCAGGCTGGAGTACAGTGACGTGATCATAGCTCACTGCAACACTGAATTCTTGGGCTCAAGGGATTTTCCCACCTCAGCCTCTCAAGTAGTTGGGACTACAGGTGTGTGCCATTGTATCTCACTAATCTTTTTTTTTTTTTTTTTTAGAAACAGGGTCTTGCTGTGTTGCCCAGGCTGGTCTTGAACTGGCCTCAAGCAATCCTCCCACCCTGGCCTCTCAAAGTGCTGGGATTACAGGTGTGAGCCATCATGTCCAGTCATATTCTCTATTATTAATACTTCTCTAAGTTTCATATCATTTAACAAATACTTACTGAATATCAGATATGCTGGGAACATAAAAAAGCAGAAGAGCACTTGATGGCCCAGCCAAGGAGGCGGCACCCATCTATAGAAGGTAACTATTAATACCTGGGCAAAGTGGCGCATAATAAATGCTACTGGGTTTAGAGGCAGGCTTGCTGTTATGGTCTGTGTACTCTAAGGAAGGCTTCACTAAGGAGATGGAAACCACTGAATATTGAAGGAATAATGGAGAGAAATAAAAACATATACATCACAGTTATTATTTGTTGAGTACTTACCATAATGAGCCCTATTTAAATGCAGTACATAGAGGCTGGGACTTCCAAAATGGCTGAGAAAGAGGTAGATGGGCAGGGCATGGTGGCTCACGCCTATAATCCTAGCACTTTGAGTGATCCAGGTGGGAAGATAACTTGGGGCCAGGAGTTTGAGACCAGACTGAGCAACAGAGTGAGAACCTATCTCTACAAAAAATAGAAAACTTAGCCAGGCAGGGTAGTCCCCACCTGTAGTCCCAGCTACTTAGGAGGCTGAGGCAGAAGGATCACTCGAGACCAGGAATTTGAGGTTGCAGTGAGGTATGATCATGCTATTGCATTCTAGCCCATGTGACAGAACAATACCCTGTCTCCAAAAAAAAAAAAAAAAAAAAGAGGTAGACCCTTTTTCCAGCAAAACTATGACTTCACTAGTAAAAATTATAAAACAAAACACAATCATATAAAATCCCTGGAAATCGTTCTAAGGGAATAGAGCAAATGGAGAAATATTATTCAAGAAAATTTAAATCTTAGTAAGAACAACCAGTCTATGGCATTCCTTTCCCTCAGCTCCCCCAGTTCCTCGTTCTAAAAGCTTCACCAGTGAGCTGTATTCTTAATAAGAAGTTTCTTCCCAGCTCCCAGTCTCAGGGAGGGACAGGCTGTCAAGATTTCATCCCCTTCCCACTTTTCTGTGAACAGGCTCTATTCCAGGCAGGTTCCAACTCCCTTCCCTCACCCACCCCAGTCACAGGCCAGAGACTCTATTCCAGGCAGGCAGGCTGAGAATACTGGGGCCCCACCACTCTGTCTTCCTCCCCAGCCAGGGAGAGTGGAAGTTCTACACAAGGAGGGGCAAGGAGGGAAGGTCAGTGGCTTCCACCACTCCCCCCCACTGATCATTTACAGAGTTGGCTGTCACTCCAGGAAAAGTGGGGTCCCACCTCAACTCTGAGGCCCAGGGGTCCAGCTCAGGAGGAAAGGTGGCTTCAAAGGACAAAGAGCTTCTTTTTTTTGAGATAGAGTCTCACTTTGTCGCCCTTGGCAACCACCAACTCTTGGGCTTAAGCAATTCTTTTGCCTCAGCCTCCCAAGTAGCTGGGACCACAGGTGCCTGCCACAACTCCCAGTTTTTGTTGTTGTTGTTGTTGCAGTTGTCATTGCTGTTTTAGCTGGCTGGGGCCGGGTTTGATCCCTCCACCCTCAGTATATGGGACCCGGTGCCCTACCCACTGAGCCACAGGCACCCTGGGACAAAGCTTTAGAGCTCTGCTTGAAGGCACAAACTTTACTGGAAGAGAATCTGGAGAATGCTGCTGCCTAAGGGTGTTGCCAGAGGCCTTGAAAGTAGAGCAATTAGAAGAGGCTGGTAGCTCTATGATGCAGCAAAATGTCAGAACAGCTAGAAATTTAATAGAATACCAGGGAAACAAAAAGTGGACTCCTCCTGGAAGCGCATTCAAC
This sequence comes from Otolemur garnettii, assembly GCF_000181295.1. Classification (NCBI taxonomy): domain Eukaryota; kingdom Metazoa; phylum Chordata; class Mammalia; order Primates; family Galagidae; genus Otolemur; species Otolemur garnettii. The sequence goes on from NW_003852432.1 coordinate 452,614, forward strand.
ACTGGGGGACAGGAAGGCTATGTATATGTGTTTGGCTGCATGGGGGAGATTTAAAAATATTCCCAAGCCACACTCATGCCCATTAACAGAGGGCAAAAGATTTATTGGTACAGGGCCTTAAACAGAACTTCTTACCAAACACTGACCAGAGCAACTTCAAGGAGGCCAGGCTTTCTTTTTTTTTTTTGCAGTTTTTTTTTGGCCGGGGCTGGGTTTGAACCCACCACCTCTGGCATGTGGGACCGGCACCCTACTCCTTTGAGCCAGGAGACCAGGCTTAAAAGTAAAATCATACTCATCCCTGGGAGTAGGGGAGACTATGGGGTGCAAAGCTGCACTCTTATTATGAGCCACCAGAGAGAGAATTTTCAAGCAACTAGGCCTTGGCAAACCAAGGAGCAAAAAGATATAAAGGGAAATTTGATGCCAATGTCTCATCAAATAAAGTGTATCATGTACAATAACCAAAATGAAAAATTCACTAGAGAGATTCAACCGTGGATTTGATCCGTCAGAACCAGGAATTAGTAAATTTAAAGACTGATCAATCGAGATTATGGAATCTTAAAAACAAAGAGGAAAAAATGAATAAAAATGAACAAAGCCTCAGAGAGAGGTGGGACATCATTAAATGCACCAACATATGCATAATGATAGTTCGAGGAGAGGAGAGGAGAGATAATGAGACAGAAAACAATATTTAAAGAAATAATGACTGAAAACTTCCTAGCTTTGATGAAAAACATCTAAGATGTGGCCTGGTTTCTCCTTGTTGCTGATAGTAATATGCAAGAGGAAAGAAATAAATTGAAGAAGGAACCACAGCTTGATGATTTGAAAAGCTCCCAGCTTATCCACATTGCAAAAGATGAGAAAGGGTGCTCTGCAGAGAACATCAAGGATGTGGCAAGGCAACTATTTGCAAAAGAGACTAGGCAGATGACTGATGGATACGATCGACTATCTCAGCAGAAGCCAGGGCTCGGCGCCTGTGGCTCAAGCGGCTAAGGCGCCAGCCACATACACCTAAGGTGGCGGGTTCGCATCCCCAGCCCGGGCCCGCCAAACAACAATGATGGCTGCAACCAATGGTCGGGCATTGTGGTGGGCACCTGTAGTCCCAGCTACTTGGGAGGCTGAG
>NW_003852432.1:453843-466248 GCF_000181295.1 Otolemur garnettii
AAAAAAAAAAAAAAAGAAGCCAGGGATACAGTTATCCAGGAAGAATCTGTGAAGAGTCCTCGTGTCTAATGGTGTGAATTCCCTTAACATCACAGAAAACTGGCAAAGTTTTTGAGAATTTTATACCAGCAGAAATACTGCCATTCTAGACTGAAGGGTACAGGGGTGAGACAAAAATAGAGGAAGAATGAGTCTGAGGACAGATCCAGGGGTGCAGAGGGCACAGAGAGCAAAGCCATGAGCTGAGGGGTAGGGCTACCAAGGAGGGTCCAGGGGATAGAGCATCATAGCACAGAGGATTGCTCTCAGGCTTTGGAACCCACTGAAATTTGCCCTCCTGGGTTGTGAACTTACTTTAGACAGTAACTGCCCTTTCTTTATTCCTTTTAATTCTCTCCCTTGTGGATTGGGAACATTGCCTCACTGTTCTATTTAGAAAACAAATATCTTGTTTTCTAGGTTTAATAGATCTATGAACATAGAAGAGTTTCCCCCCAAGATTTCTATATACAGAGTCTCAACTAATTTAGATAATGAGATTTTTGGAGATGTTGATAGTTTAGTGAGATTTGACATTTAGATTGATGCTGGAACAGGTTAAGACTTTTAGGGGTCTTCTCCAGGGGTCTTGGGATGAAGATGGGTATAAATTTGGGGGACCAGAGGGTAGACAATACTAGGTTGAACAGTGTCCCCTCAAAATTCATGGCTCCATAAACCTCAGAAGGTGGCCTTGTTTGGAAATAGGGCTGTTGAAGATAAGTAGTTAAGTAGTAGATAAGATTAAGAAGGGTGCTAAATCCAATATGACTGGTGGGCGTTCTAAGAAAAAGAGAGGACACAGAGAGAGAGACACACAGGGAGAACACCATGTGACGATGATGGTGGAGCTCGAAGTGATATATCTATAAGCCAACAAATACCAAAAATTGCCAGCAGCTATCAGAAGCTAGGAGAGAGGCAGGGATACTTTCTCTTTTAGAGCCATCGGAAGGAACCAACCCTGATGACATCTTGATTTGGACTGCTGCCCTCCTGAACTGTGAGATTTAAAAAATTCGTTATTTTAAGCCACACGGTTTGTGGTCATTTGTTAGAGCAGCCCTAGGAAATAAAAACAGTGCCAACACCATTCAACAGGGAAAGAATAGTCTTTTCAACAAATGCTGGTGAGACAACTGGATATCCACATGCAGAAGAATGAAACTGATGCCCCACCTCACATCACAGACAAAAATTAACTCAAAATGGAACAAAGACTTCAGTGATTAAACAGAGGTAAAGCTTCATGATGTTGGATTAGGTGATGGTTTCTTACATATGATACCAAAGGCAAAAGCTACAAAAGAGAAAAATAGGTAAGTAGGAATCATCAAAAGTAAAAGCTTTTTTTAAATTAAAAAAATTTATAGTAAAACCAAGTGGAAATCCAAGGGGGGAGGAGAAGGAAAAGAGCAGGTATAATGAATATTATTTGGGTGATAGGTACATTTATAGCCATAACTCAAGCATTACAAAAGCTATTCATGTAACCAAAAACATTTGTACCCCCTTAATATTTTGAAAAAAATTTTGTGTGTGTGTACTTTTAAGGACCTGTCAGAAAGTGAAAGACAACTCACAGAATGGAAGAAAATATCTGTAAATCATTTATCTGATAAATGACATGTATCAAGAATATATCAGGCTGGGCTTGGCACCTGTGGCTCAAGTAGCTAAGGTGCCAGCCACATACACCTGCTAAGCTGGAGGGTTCAAATCCAGCCCAGGCCCGCCAAACAACAATGATGGTAGCAACCAAAATATAGCCAGGCATTGTGGCGGGCGCCTGTAGTCCCAGCTACTTGGGAGGCAGAGGCAGGAGACTCGCTTGAATCTAGGAGTTGGAGGTTACTGTGAGCTGTGAGGCCACAGCACTCTACCTAGAGGGAAAGCTTGAGGCTCTCAAAAAAAGAGCTTCTCAAAAAAAAGGCTTCTCAAAAAAAAAAGAATATATTAGGCTGCTGGGGTGGCTCATGCTTAGCACTCTGGGAGGCTGAGATGGGTGGATTGCTGAAGCTCAGGAGTTCAAGACCAGCCTGAGCAAAGAGAGACTCTGTCTCTACTAAAAACAGAAAAACTAGCTCAGGCTTGCCAAAACAACAATGACAACTATAGCCAAAAAATAACCAGGCATTGTGGTGGGTGCCTGTAGTCCCGGCTACTTGGGAGGCTGAGGCAAGAGAATTGCTTAAGCCCAGGAGTTGGAGGTTGCTGTGAGCTGTGATGCCACAGCACTCTACCCAGGGCAACAGCTTGAGGCTCTGTCTCAAAAAAAATAAAAATAAAAAAACTTGCTGGGCCTTGTGGCAGGTGCCTATAGTCTCAGCTACTCAGAAGCTGAGGCAAGAGGGTCACCTGAGCCCAGGAGTTTGAGGTTGATGCAACCGCATTCAACCCCAGGGTGACTGAGTGAGACTCTGTCTCAAAAAAAAAAAAAAGAATATATTAGAAATAATTCTTACAATTCAATAACAAGAAGACAAATAACCCAATTTAAAAATAGGGAAAGAATCTGAATAGACATTTCTCCAAAGAAGAGCTACAAATGACCAATATGCACATGAAAAGATGCTCACTACTAGTTATCAGTAGTCCCTGAAGGATGAATTTTGTGCTATTTGAGTTGTAGTTTATTTAAAAAGTAACTGTATAAAATAATATGTATAGAATTATATTTTGGGGCCTATACCATATGAAAATGTGATATATTTGACAATAACAGCACAAAGGAGGCAGGTGGGAGCAAAGCTATATTGGTGTAAGGAAATGACACCAGATGGTAACTCAACTCCACAGGAAGAAATAAAGAGGAACAGGAAGGGTAAATAAAAAGGTTACTATAACGAGCTCTATAAATACATACTTGCTCTCCTTCTCTGAGATTCCTTAGAAGTAATAAATATAGCACTGTATTGTTGGATTTATAACATACCAAGAAATAACATGTGTAATAACAATATGAAAAAAAGTAGAAGGGGGCTCGGTGCCTTTAGCTCAGTCGGCAGGGTGCCAGCCACATACACTTGAGCTGGCGAGTTCAAACCCAGCCCTGGCCTGCCAAACAACAATGACAACTACAAGCAAAAAATAGCTGGGCGTTGTGGCAGGTGCCTGTAGTCCCAGCTACTTGGGAGGCTGAGGCAAGAGAATTGCTTAAGCCCAGGAGTTTGAGATTGCTGTGAGCTGTGACGCCACGGCACCTTACCCAGGGCGACAGCTTGAGACTCTGTCTCAAAAAAAAAAAAAAAAAGAAAAAAAAAAAAAGAGAAGGGAACACAGATGTTTTAGAGTAGAGTTAATATATCTGACTGGAGCTATTTAAAATATAAAATACCAAATCAGAATTTCAGAGGCATGGCCAGGGCTTTCTTATTTCATACAGTATCTTTGTGTGGATTCAAAAGGCCCTCCTCTTTCTCCCATCAAATATGGCTCTGTACCAGGGCCAATGGCTTAGCAAGCAGAGTGTGAGCCAGACCAACTGCCCACTTACCCTTGTGCACCGAATAATCTGCACAATGGTATGACGAGGTGGTCCCAGTTTCCTCTAATAATTCTGAAGTACAACTAGAGTTGAGAACACTGTGTTAGGGAATCATTCAAAAAGAATCTGAAGTATCAGGGAACTAATTAAATGTGACAGGCTGGGCACAGTGGCATGCACCTGCTGTGCACCAGCTACTCGGGAGGCTGAGTCAGGAGGATCAAGTGAGCCCAGGAGTTGGAGGTTAAAGTGAGCTACAATCACGCCACTACACGTCAGCCTGGGGGACAGAGCTAGACCCTGTCTCTAAAATAAAAAGGAAAAATATATGAGAGATGATTTAGAGGGGAGACTGTCAGGTTTTTTAGTCCTAAAGACTGAGAAATTGGTAACAGAAATAGAAAAGGTAGAAGGAAAAGCCCAATTTGGAAGGAATGAGTTCTGTTTAATTATGTTAAATTTGAAACTTGACTTGCATATTGGTCATTTGTAGCTCCATAAACTTGTCATGGCAAGACATTATTATTATTATTATTATTATTTTTGAGACAGAGCCTCAAGCTGTACCCCTGGGTAGAGTGCTGTGGCATCACAGCTCACAGCAACTCCAACTCCTGGGCTCAAGCGAGTCTCCTGCCTCAGCCTTCCAAGTAGCTGGGACCACAGGCACCCACCACAACGCCTGGCTATTTTTTGGTTGCAGCTGTCATTGTTGTTTTGGTGGGCCTGGGCTGGGTTCCAACCCCCCACCTTAGGTGTATGTGGCTGGCGCCTTAGCCACTTGAGCCATAGGCTCCGAGCCGTGGCAAGACATTATTAAGGTAGGAATGTCTGGCTGACAACTGGTTGATTGGTTGAGAAAGATGGTTCTGAACTTAAAAACTATGTATTTAGGGAGCATCATATAGCATAATGAAAATAAACATCAATATTATGAATAAAGAGCCTACCCCATATTTTACCCAGTACTAGACATTGCGTATAAAAAATACAAGCAGCAATATGCATGAACTTGATGGAAGACAGCACTCACAAGGAGTTATTTATCCCCCAAACACATGTGCCTGGCCCGTGGCCTAGAATGTACCCACATGAAGGCGGGAGTCACAAAGCGAGGTGTGACTGGGAGGGTGCCGGTGGTCACACATGGGCTTTGAGGCCTGTAAATGGTGCTGATGATCTGCAGGTAGCTGAGGAGGGTGCTGCCACCTGAGGTTCCAGAGCGCTACCTTGGGACCTTGAAACAAGGAAGTCTCAATATTGTAACAAGTGGATAATAAAAACATCAATGGCTTCACAAGTTCCATGGCCAGCTGTCCTGAGTCTCATATGGAATAAGCCCCTTTCCCCCTTTCAGTACTACTAGAGCATGTCTGGAATTGACACTCACCAAAAGCAGAAGTCTGGGTGTTTTGGTGTCTGGGTCTACTGGACTGACCTGGGTTGGTATGATGGCTCAGTGCTCTAGAAATTGTTACGGCTTGGCTGTGGATAAATTCTTGCAGAAAAATAGGCATAAAGAAAAAGAGGAGGGTACAGACAGGATCAGACTCGGCAGCTTATTAGGAGAGGCCTGCAGCAAGCCCCACCCTATAACACAATATAACCATTATCTTATCTCTACGGTCATACACACACAGCTAGAGTTATCCCTATGGGCCTCCGTGCTATGAACATGCCCCAGGCAGGTTCAGGGCTTGGCCAGACTAGTTCACAGGTAGCTAATCTACTTTTTTGCCACACTGTGGGGCTACCATTTTTGTAAGATCATCTCCTTGGGCACCTGAACCGGTTTATGGCATCATTATGCTCAGTTCTTCCTGGAGACTTGCACATAAGTCAAATCTAAAGCCAGGAAGCAGAACGCCATGAAAGAGGGGCTCACTAACCCCTTCCTTAGCTGAAATGGCAGGTGGCCAATGCATGCCAGGGTCCTTCTCATTCCAAATGGTCTCATAAGAAATTGAGGAGAATGGATTCTCTGCCAGGGTCTTTCTGGCTATCTGAGGGTCACAAACCATTTTGAAGTTTCCCAGTAGGGCAAGAAAACAAATTGTTTTATGATTTTTCTTATCCTTCCCAGAACATGGGGTTTGGAGGGCCAAAAAATATGCAGGCAGGCTGGGTCCAGCCCCTCATACCTATAATCCTAGCATTCTGGGAGGCTAAGGCAGGAGGCTCGCTTGAGCTCAGGAGTTTGACACCAGCTTGAGCAAGAGCAATACCCTATCTCTAAAAAAAAAAACAGAAAAATTATCTGGGCATGATGGCATATACCTGTAGTTCCCTCTAATTGGGAGGCTGAAGGAGAAGGTACGCTTCAGCCCAGGAGTTTGAGGTTGCAGTGAGCTATGATGATGCTACTGGACTCCAGTCTGGGCCACAGAGCAAGACTGTCCCCTCCTCAAAAAAGAAAAGAGAAGAAAAAGCACGCACCCAAAGCAGGATACCATAAAACTACAGTCTTTGGTGCAGTATGAGGAGGAGAAAGAAGATACTGTTACTTGGTCAGCACTAGGAGAGGATGGGAATGGTCCTTACAGGCTCAGAATTATTGGCTCCTCCCACTGTAAAAACCAGAATTCACCTGTAGAAGGAGAAACTTTCTTTACAATGCCAAGTTAGTCAAGTGGAGCGGACACAGAGTGCCCATAAGCTTTTCCTTCTCGCCTCACTGGGAACCTCAGAGTTTGTGAGTTCGTTACTGAGTAACTGGTAGAGGCAGTTGAGTGACCCTAAGACCTTTCATAGAATCAGCACTTTAAAGAGCTGCAGCCAGACATAAGTCCAAGGTCAAAATTGAAGAGAAACCAGAGCCTGGGCTAAACTGCAAAGCCACAGGGCAGGGGAAACTGCATGTCCAATGCAGGTAATGCAAGAGGCAAGGGCATGGAGCAGAAGGGAAGAAATGCATTTGCGTAGGTTTTAAATCAGCCCTACCCAATTTTGTGCCCATAGAGTATCTATACTCACAGACCCTTCAGTAGATTATAAATTGTTATTCCCTAACTCCTCTTATCTTCTACTTCATTTTTTTCTTTTTTTTGAGACAGGAGCCTCAAGCTGTCCCCCTTGGTAGAGTACCGTGGCATCTCAGCTCACAGCAACCTCCAACTCCTGGGCTCAAGTGAGTCTCCTGCCTCCGCCTCCCAAGTAGCTGGGACCACAGGCGCCCGCCACAACGCCCAGCTACTTTTTGGTTGCAGCCGTCATTGTTGTTTGGAGGGCCCAGGCTGGGTGTACATGGCTGGCGCCTTAGCCACTTGAGCCACAGGCGCCGAGCCTTATCTTCTACTTCATGCCAGGAAAGTATGTTACTAATTTTATGGCTCCTCTGCAAAACCTCCCAAGGGGCCTACCTTCCTCTCCTTGTTCCTGTGTATAGATTTTGTGGGTCTCATGCTTGGCATTTAAGTGTGCGTCTTTTTTTGCACTTACCTTGCTCTATTTATTTGCATAACTTTCCCCTGGTAGGCTGTGGCTTATTGAGGGTAGAGTCCTTTCTTATTCAGTTGTACTTGTGTGAGCAGTGCTTGACTCAGTACTGGGTGCATAGGAAGTACTCAATACCAAGCCAGGGAAGGACTCAACCCCAAACTATAGGCACATATATATTAATCTGGTCCCCTCCTCTTTTGTAGTCTTACCTCCCATGCGTGCTCAGCTCTTACCACTTCCTTCTACCTGATGTTCCCAGCCAAGAACACATCCTGTGTGTCCCCGACTTGCTGCCTTTTTGACTTCTGTCCCTTCACTCCGGAATTCTCTTTTCCCTCTCTCTGCTATTGGACATGCAACTTCACCCTTACTTCTCCACCTCCTGGACTAGGAGCTTCTTGAAGGCAGGATTGTGGACTTATCTGTGTTTCCCATATAGCTGGACTGGTGCCTGGTACCCAGCAGAGGCTCAGTGTTTGCTCAGGGAAGGAATAAATTACTTTACCTTTCACCAAAGTGACTTTCTGGCCTCTACTATGCAGCTTCTTATTATGTCTTGGTTAATTACCAATTTTTTTTTTGTTTGTTTTTAAGGCATGCATGGAACAAAGTTACTGAGAAAGAGAAAGGTAGATTTACAGAGTAAGAACAAGATCTAGGCTTACAGAGCAAGATGTGTTCGCCATAGACAGTGAACGAGACTCCATTGCCAGGGCAAATAGGCAAAGAGACAAAGAGGCCATTAATTACCATTTGTTTAGGAGGATTTTCTCAGGAGAAATAAGGTGAGTAACTGACTAACCAGTGAGAAAATTCAGTGTTAAATGGGGCTTTGGGCAGGAGTAGTTTGAAAATCATTGGCATGATCAAGAGTGGCCAGCAACATCCTGTTTCACTGTGGCTATTTAATTAATAGCATGAAGCCATCTTGTATTTGCAATTGGGAGCTCCTGGCTCCCCCTTATTCTACAAGAGCCAAATGGGTTTGAGAAAAAGAGCAGTTCTGAGAGACATCTCCACTTGGCTCCCTACTGCCTCTTCTTCCTGTCCCAGCCCTGGAACAATGCCAGATCTACACCAAACTACAAAGTGGTTAAAGTTTGGCTTTGTCTGTGTCCTATTGGTGTGCCTGTTTTCCCTCCTTGTCTCTTTCTGACTGTTTCCCAGTTTGTGGGCTAAACGTTTCTCTTCTGTTCCCATCCCTCCAGGATGGAGGAAAGAGAATTTGATTAATCAGTAACCAGGGGTGAAAAAAGCAAATGCTTGCAGAGGCCAAAGGAAATAAGCCAAGTTGGCAGGATAGGGACAAAGTGACCAGGCCCTGATTAAAGGGGCAGCTGCCTCCCTGCTCAGCTAGATGACTATTCACAGAGACGTAGGGTCCAGGGCTACTTGATCTTGTGTTCTGCAAAATCACCCTATGAGCTTCAGCACTGTCAGGAAAAATTGTCCAAGATCAGGCAAAGGGCAAAAGAGATTATAGGGTGTCCTTTCAGCGGCTTGCAGGGTGTAGTCTTGTAGATTCTGCAGGAATTATCTGACTCTATAGGAGTTTGCACTGCTGATGGATCTTGAGATGGGGAGATTATGCTGGATTAGTCAGGTGGGCCAATGTGATCGTGGAGGTCCTTGCAAATGAGAAAGGGGGGCGGGAGAGTCAGAGTCAGAGGACATCTGACGATGGAGGCAGAGCACCTCAGATGATGCTGGGTGACAAGAACTCAATCAACCTTTACTGGGTTGGAAGTGAAAGAATGGGACCATGAACCAAGGAATGTGGGTGGCCTCTAGAAGGTGGAAAAAGCAAGGCAATGGATTTTCCCTTAAAGCTTCTGGAAGGAACACAGCCCTGCTTTGATGTTAGCTGAGTAAACCCATTTAGGACTTCTAACCTCTAATTGTAAGATAATAAATTTGTATTGTTTTAAGATACTGAGTTTGTGGTAATTTTTTTATAGCAGCAATAGAAAATTAATAACAAATTGTTTTACAGCCTGTAGGCGAAAAGTTACATTGTTATTGAGAGCAATACAAACACTTCTTGTTCATAGTAATGCAAATGATTTCTGTTTATGGATCTTTAAAATACTTCCTCCAGTGGGGAAATAAATCTCTCTAAATCAAATTCTCATTTGAATTTATTTTAACATCATGGATTCTTTTCATTAATTAATGAATTGAATAAAATCTTTAATGTGTGTTAATTTTATATTTGCATAATTTCATGTTATTAACTTTAAAAAACTATACTTTAACAATGAAATACTCATATTTTGTACCCCCTGTGCCTTTGAGTTAAAACTTTAGTCATACTTTTAAATCCACTGTGACATCACTTGCTAATTTGGTTTCTATTTTTCAAGCAGATAATTATCACAAATTTCAAAAAGGCATGTGTTAGCAAGGGTTGCAGGTTTGGATCCCAGTGGGAAGGTGCTATATTTACCAAGATTTTGGTCATGATGAGCTACTGGCATTCACATTTGGGGAATTGTCAAATAGTATATATTTTTGATAGCTTAGGCTTTAAGGAGTCCTTCCTTCCTTCTTCCCTCCCTCCCTTCCCTCCCTTCTTCTCTCCTTCTTTCCCTTCCTCCCTTTCTCCCTCCCTCCCTTTCTTTCTTTCTTTTTTTTTTTTGACAGAGTCCCATTCTGTCCCCCTGGGTAGAGTGTCATGGCATCATAGCTCAAAGCAACCTCAAACTCTTGGGCTCTAGAGATTCTCTTGCCTCAGCCTCCCAAGTAGCTAGGACTATAGGCACCTGTCACAATGCCTGTCTATTTTTTAGAGATGGGGTCTTGCTCTCACTCAGGCTGATTTCGAACTTGTGAGCTCAAACAATCCACCCACCTAAGCCTCCCAAAATGCTAGGATTACAGGTGTGAGCCATCATGCCCAGCTTGGGAGTATTTTCTACTGAGGCAACAGATGTGCCTTTTGACATTTCTGATAGCTCATACTAACATCGTCCATGTTATCTATTGCTGACCGTATTTATCGATGGGATGGGAAGATCAAATGCGCACAGAAACGGGTATGGACTATGTGAGGGACAGAGGCTTGTACCATACAGCTGCTGCAGGTGCAGTGAGACACAGTAGCTGCCACTGCTATAGCATACAGAGGCCAGCTTCATAGCTGGGGTCATTAAGGCACAAAGATATTAAATGGCTTGCTTAGCGTCTCACAGAGGATGAATGGCTAAGCGCCAAACCACATCTTCCCTAGTCCAAAGCCCAGCTTCTGGGTCTCATTCCATATTTCAGATATTAATGGAGGTGAATAATGATCATAATTAATTATCTGGGCCTAAAACCTAACTCTTTCTGTGCATGAGTACAGAACATTTTTTTATATATTTTAAAAACACAGTTAATTTCTCTAGAATACATCTACCATGTAAGTTAAAAGATGATTGTACTTCATTTTGTTCACAATTGTACCTAGAGTCGCTCATCAATTAGAAAATCATGTCAGGGACAACCCCATGGGGGATTAGAGTTGTCAGTACAACGACTTAGTCTGTGGCTGTTTAAATTTACAGTAAGTTTGTTTTAAGGACTAAGTATCTATTAGTCCATTATATGTTCCAGTATAGTCATTCTCAGCACTTATTATTATTTTATTTATACCTATACTGTTATTCACTATTAATTTGTAATTATAGTAATTACCTATTATAAATTATTATCCTTTTATTTCATTGTTATGCCATAGAGGCAATATATTGATTATCTTTTTTTTTAGAGATGTAATCTCTCTGTGTTGCCCAGGCTGGAGTGCAGTGACTAGTCACAGGTACAATTTGAACTCCTGGGCTCAAGTGATCCTCCCATCTGAGCCTCCCAGGCTATAGGTATGCATGTCACCATTCCTGGATTGATTCTCTTTTTAAATAAATTTTTTTTCTATAAAATTATAAATTTAATTTATTGTAGTAAAGGAAATCGATACAAAATATTGTTATAAAGGTGATGGGGTTAAATGAAGTTGAGAACCACTAAGGTGGAATAAGTATTTGGTCAGGAAATTGCAAAACTTTCAATGAGAATCTTGGTTCTGCTACTAATTTTGAGCATCTCACAACCTTCCTAAGACTGCTTCCTCCTCTACAAAACAAGCATAACCTTGGGCGGCACCTGTGGCTCAGTGAGTAGGGCACCGGCCCCATATACTGAGGGTAGCGGGTTCAAACTTGGCCCCGGCCAAACTGCAACAACAACAACAAAAATAGCCAGGTGTCGTGGCGGGTGCCTGTAGTCCCAGCTACTCAGGAGGCTGAGGCAAGAGAATTGCTTAAGCCCAGGAGCTGGAGGTTGTTGTGAGCTGTGACGCCACAGCACTTTACCAAGGGTGATAAAGTGAGACTCTGTCTCAAAAAAAGAAAAACAAGCATAACCTCTGCCTTTTACTTTTCAGAGTACATGTTGCATTAGCCAAATTCTGTATAGATTTAAAGACTTTCATGTAGCCCTGACTAGAACTTGCTTATTTGGGGATTAAATTGAATACTTATCATTCATAGTGGGTAAATTTAGGTTTTAAATTGTTTGCCTAAAAGCCTTGAAAAGGCAGTTGACAAAAAAAGATATCTAAGCAAAATGGCTGATAAGCTCCTGAAAAGGTGCTTTAGTCATTAGGGAAATGGAAATTAAAACCACAAAGTAATACTATTACTCATATACCATGATGATGAGAATAAAAAATAACATATTGATTGTTGTCAGAAACATGAAACAATGAAAACTCTCACACACGGCTGATGAGAATGTAAATTAGTGCAACACTTTGGAAAGCTTGCAGAATCAATTAAAGCAATTCTACGACCCAGCAATTTCACTCTCGTTATAAAGCCAACAGAAATGTGTACATATTTTTCCCCACAATTTTCCCAACAGCTAAATACGAAAATATTCAAATAAGCACTCTTATAATAGCTCCAAACTGGGACCACAACAATAAAATGGATAAATTGTGGTGTATTTCTACAATTGTAGAAATGGCATATGTAACTGTGAACTAAAATGAAATCTTAAGCTTGCTCCCCTCACCCACAGCCGACTGAATGGAACCCGTTCTGGCTGAGGGGACCCCAGAAACACCCTAAACCTGAGTTTCTGGCCATGAGAAGGGAGGTTAGACATGCTTCTTCAAGCTCTTCAATTTTCCTTCCTGGAGATACAGTGAGTCATTAACAGGTCTGAGGATATGCCAGATAAAGCTTAAGCCACACCTGCAGGTCCTCAATTTACCCAATAGATCTGGTACATCTAAGTTGGGTGAGTTGTCTCTCATCAGCAGATTTCCTTATCTTAAAACATAACAAGTCTTTCAACCAGAGATTTTCAACCTGTGTGTTACAGCACACTGGTGTGCCTTGAGACGATCTTAGGTGTGCTGCAAAAATTTTTAAAGTTTATTAATTACATTATTTTCAAAA
>NW_003852432.1:466591-467634 GCF_000181295.1 Otolemur garnettii
CTCCAACACCTGGGCTCAAGCGAGTCTCCTGCCTCCGCCTCCCAAGTAGCTGGGACCACAGGCGCCCGCCACAACGCCCGGCTATTTTTTTGGTTGCAGCCGTCATTGTTGTTTGGCGGGTCCGGGCTGGGGATTCGAACCCGCCACCTTAGGTGTACGGGTTGAGCTATAGGCGCCGAGCCAAAGCTTCATTTCTTTAACCAATTACAAAGCAAAGAATCCCACCTATAATTTGTAATCCATCCCCCACCCCCCGAGATGTTCCACCTTTTTTAGTTAAACCAATGTATCGATTTATGACTTTATGTGTAATTCCTGTCTCCCTGAAATGTATGAAGCCAAATTATAAACCCAACCACAGAGAGATCACTTGCTCCAGGCTTCTTGGGTTTGGCTCTAGGCCACAGTCACTACTTGGCTTATAATAAACCTCTTTAAATTATTTTTCAGAGTTTGAACCTTTTTGTTTCTTTGCTTGTTTGTTTGTTTGTTTAGCAGGCCCAGGCTGGGTTCGAACCTGCCAACCCTGGTGCACAGGACCGGTTGCTCTAACCATTGCGCCATAGGTGCCCAGTCCAGAGTTTGAAATCTTTTCCATTGACACACAACATAGATTAAGTTCACAATGTTCAGCAAAAGTCATATACATGAATACATGCTGCCTGATTCCTTCTATATGAAATTCAAAAGCAGGCCAGGTGGGGTGGCTCATGCCTGTAATCTTAGAGCTCTGGGAGGCCAAGGAAGGTGGAATTTAAGGCCAGCCCAAGCAAGAGTGACACCCTGTATCTATTAAAAAAAAAAAAATAGCCAGGCATTGTGCTGGGCACCTGTTGTCCCAGCTACTGGGGAGGCTGAGGCAAGAGGATCTCTTAAGTTCAAGAGTTTGGGGTTACTGTGAGCTATGATGCCACATCACTCTACCAAGGGTGACAAAAGTGAGACTCTTTCTCAAAAAGAAAGAAAGAGGCTTTGCGCCTATAGCTCAACCGGCTAAGGCGCCAGCCACGTACACCAAAGGTGGCGGGTTCGAATCCCCAGCC
>NW_003852432.1:468024-483905 GCF_000181295.1 Otolemur garnettii
AAAAAAAAAAGCAGACAGAATTAATAATTAATCTATGATGTTAAGAGCAGCAGTTATCTTGGGAGTGAGTTGTGTCTGAGGGAGACAGGAAGGTGGTATTAGGGAATGCTAGTCATGTACTGTTTCTCGATCTGGATGCTAGTTACTTTGTAAAAGTAGGTACACTCACTTTGTAAAAATTACCTGAATGGTACATTTATGATTTGCACATTTAAAAATTTAATTATAATATTATTAATTTTTAAAAATATGAAACAGGCTCGGCACCTATAGCACAAGTGTTTACGGCATCAGCCACATACACCTAGGCTGGCACATTTGAACCCAGCCCAGGCCAGCTAAGCAACAATGACAACTGCAACAGAAAAATAGCCAGGCATTGTGGTGGGCACCTGTAGTTCCGGCTACTTGGGAGGCTGAAGCAAGAAAGTCGCTTAAGCTCAAGAGTTTGAGGTTGCTATGAGCTGTGACACCATGGCACTCTACTAAGGGTGACATAGTGAGACTTTGTCTCAAAAAAAAAAAAGTGTGCTTAAAGACTCCCTGATTTGTAATTGGTTAAAGAAATGAAGCTTTGTCTAAAGCAGTGATTTTTGGCTCAGTACCTGTAGCTAGGGCACAGGCCACATACCCTGGAGCTGGTGGGTTCGAACCTGGCCCAGGGCCTGCCGAGCAACAATGAGAACTATAACAAAAAAATAGCCAGGCATTATGGTGGGTGCCTGTAGTCCCAGCCACTTGGGAGGTTGAGGTAAAAGAATTGCTTAAGCCCAAGAGTTTGAGGTTGCTGTGAGAGGTGATGGCAAAGCACTCTATTGAGGGCAACATGGTGAGACTCTGTCTCCAAAAAAAAAAAAAAAATGAAACAAACAATAACTGGCAGCTTCATGCTGCTTTGCTCTCTCTTCTTGTGACAAAGCCCCAGTAATTTTAAGCCTCTACTTGTTTGTTTGTTTGTTTAGAGTCTCACCCTGTTGCCCAGGCTAGAATGCCTTAGTGTCAGACTAGCTCACAGCAACTTCAAACTCCTGGGCTTAAGCAATCCTCCTGCCTCGGCCTCCCAAGTAGTTGGGACTACAGCCGTCTGCCATAATGCACTGCTAATTTTTTTATTTTTAGTAGAGACGGGGTCTTGCTCTTGCTCAAGCTGGTCTCCCAACTCTTGAGCTCAATGGATCCTCCTGCTCCCACCTCCCCAAGTGCCAGGATTATAGGTGAGAACTCTTTGACCTCAGAGCAAAACGAAGCTAATGGGTCCCTACAGGGGCCAAGGAAGTGATCTTTTCCAAAGTAACTGGTCCAGGAACCTAAAATAAGGGTATGGTCAGGCCTACCCTTGCACAAATGCTGGTACAAATGCTAGAAAGGCATTTGAGAATTTTTTTCAGTTTTTATTTTATTTTTCCAGTTTTATCCTTCTCATTTTGGAAAAGAGGTAATGTGAAAAAGGAGTGAGAATGGACCACGTGACAAACAAAGGTAATAAAAAAAGACGCAAGAAGAATGTGGGCTGCTGATATCTTTTTTTCCTCCTCTCTTGCTCCTTGGATCTCAGAAGACTGGGTCTTCGGTCTCTGCCTCCGCCTTGAGTTTGGGTCCCCTAGCCTGGCGTCGTCCTCCTCTCCGCCTCAAGAGGGCGATGTGACCACACTGAGCGGGACCATAGCTGCAGCTTTGAAAGAAGTCAGAGCGCCTGAGGGGTGCCCTGAATTTAACCTAGCTTTGAGGGCCTGACTCTCAAACTGGTCATTCGCCCGCTCCAACCCTCAGCCCAGCCATAGAGAAACTGTGGAGCAGGAAGGCACAGAGGCATGAAAGTGTTGCATTTCATTTCTGGCATATTGAGTCTAGGTCACAAGGTTAGGAAATTTGGAGGTGTTTTTTTCTTTTTTTCTGTGGGCTCATGGGGGAATAAAATATGCATTTCCTTTGCAAAAGGCTTGGACACCAGCACCAGGAATCTGAGTTTTTTTGGACAAGGGTCATGAGGGCTTTCCAAAGGGGAATAATGACATGACAGTCTTCTCAAAAGACTCCCCATCAGTACTCTCCCCCTGCTGAGCGATTTTCTCCTCCACGTGTCCTCTGCCTATAATCCTGCAGCAACTCCATCAACCCCACCTGAATGACACACCCCAGGCCCAAAGGGACCTAAAAGACCATTTGCTCCTGTGCTTCTCAAATTATGCCCAAGAGTCACCAACATTAGAATCAGCTGTGCTTGTTAAAAATGCAGATTCCAGGTCACAGACTTACTGAGTTAGAACCACTGAGTGGCCCAGAAATCTGGGTTTTTAAACAGGCACATTCTCCCTCCACTAGACACTTGTGGTTACTGATGACACTACATTTTTGAGTTCTTGTTTATTTCAGCCTCCTGTATTTGCAGAGGAAAAAAATAAAACTCAGAGATCAGGTGTCTTGCTCAAGGTTACCCAGCTGACTGGCAGCAGCATCTCTAGGACTTAAAGCAAGACTCTGAACCCTGACCTCACACCAGTAAGTTTTTACTCCATGTTCTGAGAGTCCTAGAGTTTTGAAGAGGTGCTTCAGAGGTTCTGCAAATATTTAATTACAAGGTGACTTATTTAATAGGGAGAAATAAACTGTTAGCATATGTAACTTCTTATGATGTGAATCCAGATTTGAAAAAATATTGTGTCTACAATTATCATCTTCACCTTTAGTACTGACTGACTTAAAAAAAATGAACTACTGGCCAGGTGTGGCTTACGCCTGTAATCCTAGCACTATGGGAGGACAAGGTGGGGGAGATTGCTCAAGTGCAGGAGATTGAGACCAGCTTGAGCAAGAGTGAGACCCTGTCTCTACTAAAATAGAAAAATTAGTTGGGCATTGTGATGGATGCCTGTAGTCCTAGCCATTTGGAAGGCTGAGTTGTGAGGATCTCTTGAACCCAAGAGTTTCAGGTTGCTGTAAGCTATGATGACACAATGGCACTCTACCCAGGGCAACAAAATGAGACTCTCAAACAAACAAACAAAAAAAGAGGCTCGGTGCCTGTGGCTCAAGTGGCGAAGGAGCCAACCACATACACTAAGGTCGTGGGTTCAAATCCAGCTCAGGCCTGCCAAACAACAATGATGGCTGCAACTTAAAAATAGCTGGGTGTTGTGGCGGGCACCTGTGGTCCCAGCTACTTGGGAGGCTGAGGCAGGAGACTCACTTGAGCCCAGGAGTTGGAGGTTGCTGTGAGCTGTGATGCCATAGCACTCTACCCAGGGGGATAGCTTGAGGCTCTGTCTCAAAAAAAATAAAAATATATAAAAATAAAAAAAGATTGAAACACCATCTTTATCTATTTTATGTATCGGAATTCTATGTAAAATTTCATTTGATGGGACAATACTACTGCTCTATATAAAATTTATTGTGCAATCATTAAGCTCTGAGAAAACAGTGTTAAGCATTGTGGAAATAAACAAAGACCACCCAAATGAGAAGAAACAGAAGCTGTTTATTAGAGCTTGCTTTAGCCAGGGATTTGGGCCACCATTATTTGTATTTGGCAGAGATTCAAAGGCAGGCAGGGATGTGGAAAGCTGTGGTGAAAAAATGGAAGCCTTCAGGTACACCCTGACTGGAAGTTGTTGGCATAAGAAAGTTGGAGGTGGGCTGATTAGAAATGGAATATCCTATGTGATTAGTTTGGGAAACACATTTGGCTTTCTTTGCTTGGTCTTGAGTTGGAAGTGGGGGCAAAAATTAGGGAAGTTAGCACTCATTGATTTGGTCAAGTCCTGACCAAGACGGCAGATTGCTGCACAGTTTGTGGTTTGGCTTCCTGGACTGGTTGTTGCAAAGGTTGTAGCTCAAAGTTGTATGGTCATATATGATCTGGCCATTGTCTGTCTGCACGTTGGGTCTCTTGGTGTTACATGCATTACTTCACTTAAGCATCATCACAACCCCATGAGATTAGTAATATTATTATCTCAGCTTTATAAGTGAGAAATAGAGTTGCAGAAAAGTGAGGTGACTTGCCCAAGTCAAACAGTTATTAGGAAGTAAGTTGGGACGTGAGCCCAGGCAGATGGACCTCAGAGTTCTGAGATTTTTTTTTTTTTTGAGACAGTCTCACTATGTCACCCTGGGTAGAGTGCCGTAGCATCACAGCTCACAGCAACCTCAAACTCTTGGGCTTAAGTGATACTCTTGCCTCAGCCTCCAAGGAGCTGGGACCACAGGTGCCCGCCACAACGCCCGGCTATTTGTTGTTGTTGTTGTTGTTGCAGCTGTCATTGTTGTTTAGCTGGCCCAGGCTGAGTTCAAACCCGCCATCCTTGGTGCATGTGGCTGGCTCTGTAACCACTGTGCTACAGGCACCAAAACTGAGATTTTTTTTTTATTATTAGTGAACTATATTTCTGTATCGCTTTACAGCAAGAAAGATTATAGATATTGATAATCTGTCTAAAAATTCACATGAAAATGCAAAAGACCTAGATTAGCCAAAACAACTTTGAAAGAGAATAACAAAGTTGAAGGGCTAACCCTACCTGACTTTAAAACAAGAGTCATTTTGATAACATGCTATTAACATCCAAATAACAGATCAGTGGAACTGAATAGAAAGTTCAGATACTCATACACGTGCAATCTGTGACTTGTCTTTTCAAGAACAAAAGTTTTTAACTTTAATGAAGTCCAGTTTATTATATTTTTGTCTCAATTGCACTTTTGGTGTCATATCTAAGAAACTTGTCTAATCCAAAGTCACAAAGGTTTTTTTCCTATATTTCCTCCCATAAGTTTTATGGTTTTAGATTGTACACTTAGGCGTATGACTGATTTCATTTTGTTTTCTTTTTTTTTAGACCGAGTCTTAACTTTGCCACCCTCAGTAGAGTGCTGTAGTGTTTTAGCTCACAGCAACCTCAAACTCTTCAGCTGAAGCAATGCTCTCGGATTACAGGTGCCCATCACAACACCCAGTTATTTTTAGAGATGGGGTCTCATGCTTGCTCAGGCTGGTGTCAAACTCCTGAGCTCAAGTGATCTACCTGCCTTGGCCTCCCAGGGTGCTAGGATTACAGGTGTGAACTACTGCACCCGACGATTATGACAATTTTTGTATGTGGTATAAGGTATGGAATGAAGTTCTTTTTTTTTTTCCCTTTGCATATGGCTATTCAATTGTTCTGGTCCTAAACATTAAAATTATTCATTAGGAACTATCTTTTTTTAATTGCCTTTGGATCTTTTTCAAAAATTAATTCCCACTATTGGTGGAAATGTAAATGATTGTAAAATGATAAAAACAACTTGGAAAAGAGTTTCACAGTTTCTTAAAAAGTTAAACTCACCTACTGTATGATTCAGCCATTTTATCTCTGCATTTACCCAAGGGAAAAGGAAGTGTATGTCCAAACAGAGACTTGAACACACACATTCATAGCAGCATTATTATCTCTTCAGCTTCACTGAGGTATAATTGACAGCAAGTTTATTTTTATTAGCCAAAATCTACGAACAATCCAATGTTCATGAATGGAAGCCAGGAGCAGTGGCTCACCCCTGTAATCCCAGCACTCTGGGAGGCTGAGGTGGAGGATCACTTGAGGCCAGGAGTTTGACATCACCTTAAGCAACATAGCAAAACCTTGTCTCTACAAAATATAAAAGAATTAGCCAGGTGTGGTGGTATGTGCCCATCGTCTTAGTTACTCCAGAGGCTAAGATGTGAGGTTACAGTCAGCTATGATTGTGGCACTTCATTCTATTCTGGCCAACAGAGTAAGAGTTTGTCTCTTAAGGGTGGCACCTGTAGCTCAGTGGGTAGGGCGCCAGCCACAGGTGCCAGGGCTGGTGGGTTCGATCCCAGCCTAGTCCTGCTAGAACAAAATAGCCAGGCGTTGTGGCAGGTGCCTGTAGTCCCAGTTACTAGGGCGGCTGAGGCAAAAGAATCACTTGAGCCCAGGAGTTTGAGGTTGCTGTGAGCTGTAATGCCACAGCATTCTACCAAGGGTGACAAAGTGAGACTCTATCTCAATTTAAAAAAAGTTTGTCTCTTTTTTTTTTTTTTGAGACGAAGTCTCAAGCTATCCCCCTGGGTAGAGTGCCATGGCATCATGCTCACAGCAACCTCCAACTCCTGGGCTCAAGCAAGTCTCCTGCCTCAGCCTCCCAAGTAGCTGGGACTACAGGCGCCCGCCACAGCACCTGGCCATTTTTTGATTGCAGCCATCATTGTTGTTTGGCAGGCCTGGGCTGGGGATTTGAACCCGCCACCTTAGGTGTATGTGGCTGGTGCCTTAGCAGCTTGAGCCACAGGTGCCAAGCCAAAAAGTTTGTCTCTTAAAAACAAAACAAACTGAAACGAACCTAGGTGAATGGATAGACCAGCTTCAGTATGATGGAATACTACTCAATAACAAGAACAGTTTTTTGCTAACAGCTTCATTGAGATACTCACATACTTAAAATTTAGCCATTTCCATGTACATTCAGTGGTTTTTATAACTGTGTATCCACAGAGTTAGGCAACCGTCACTACAATTAACTTGAGATTATTTTCATAACCCCTTAAAGAAACTTTGTGCCCTTTAGCAGTCTCTCCTTTGCCCTCAGGCACCCCCACCCCAGCCCTAGACAACCACTAATCTACTTTCTCTCTATTTGAGGATTATGAACATTTTATTCAAAAATGGAATCATACAATATGTAAGGATTTTTTGTGTCCAGCTTCTTTCATTTAGCCAAATGTTTTGAAGATTCATCTACAGTACTTTGTTCCTTGTTTCTGTTTTTTTTTTTTTTTGTTTGTTTGTTTGAGACCAAGTCTTGTTCTACTGCCCTGGCTAGAGTGCAAGTGGCATCATCAGAATTCACTACAACCTACTCCTAAGTTTAAGTGATCCTTCAGTCTCAGCCTTCCGAATACCTTGTCACTGCCCCCAGTTGGTAGAGACAGGGTCTCACTAATTGCCCAGGATGGTCTCCAACTCCTGGCCTCAAGAGCTCCTCCTGCCTCAGCCTTCCAAAGTGCTAGGATTATAGGTGTGAGCCACTGTGCCTGGCCTTTCATTCCTTTTAATGGATGAACAATATTCTACTGTATGGATAAGCTAAACTTGGTTTATTCATTTCTCAATTGATGAACTTTGGTGTTCTTCCTACATAAATAATGTTGCTATGAACATTCATTAACTAGCTGCTATTTTCATTCATAGTACATACTTTCATTTCTTTTGTGCGTAAACCTAGGAATAGAATTATTGGATCAAATGGTACCTCTATGTTTAATTTTTGTTGTTGTTGTTGTTTTTGAGACAGGGTCTTGTTGTATTACCCAGGCTAGAGTGCAGTGGTGTCATCATAGCTCACTGCAACCTCAAACTCCTGGCTCAAGCAATCCTCCTGCCTCAACCTTCTGAGTACTGGAATGGTAGCCTTCACATTTCCTTTCCAAGGAGTAAGACTGAGGAAAGGATGAAGATGGGAAAGGGGACCATGTGTCAGCTATCTGTTAAAGAAGGCTTCTGGAAGCTGCTGAAGAAACCTTACGTCCCCATGAGTAGAACCTCATGTTAGTTGTGGTCTGGGTCACCACACAACAGCAAAGGAGTCTGGGAAATGTAATCTTTATTCTTAGTCACGTATCTGCTAACAATTCTACTGCCATGTGAGAAGGAGGGCATTGCATCAGAGAGTAATGAGCAATCTCAACCATATAATCATAGAAAATTAACAATAAGATCAAGACATAATTGGTGCCTAACAAAAAAGGGAGTCTTAGGAATTGGCTGATTACATTAAAAGATCTAAAGAGGCTCGGCGCCTGTGGCTCAAACTGAAAAGGCGCCAGCCACATACATCTAAGGTGGCGGGTTCGAATCCCCAGCCCGGGCCCGCCAAACAACAATGATGGCTGCAACCAAAAAATGGCCGGGAGTTGTGGCGACACCTGTAGTCCCAGCTACTTGGGAGGCTGAGGCAGGAGACTTGCTTGACCCCAGGAGTTGGAGGTTGCTGTGAGCTGTGATGCCATGGCACTCTACCCAGGGGGATAGCTTGAGGCTCCGTCTCAAAAAAAAAAAAAAAAAAGACCTAAAGAAAAAGATCTATTTGTCAGAAAGGGTATTGGTTAGCATGGATTCTTGGAAAAGGATACTTCTGAGAGACGAACATAGGCAATCCAAGTATTGTCCAGGAGGCAGGAAATTGGAGCCTTTAAACCTGAGAAAATTACTCCTAATGTAGTTGTGGGACCAGGAAGTTGTGACCAATGGGCTGCGAGTATTTCTTCTAGTACGAGCACTTTTCTTTTAGCCTCGCTTGTTACCAGAGGGCTTCATTTAACTCCCCTGTGCTTTCCATGACTGCTTGGCAGCCAACCTTCTCATTTTCATGGGGAACTGCCTAAGAGAGAATGTGCCACAGAGAAAGACTCATAGAAGAGTAAATAGCTGACCCTGTAATATCCAAATTCTCATTGTCAGTGAGTGAATTGGCAGTCTGGTGTCCCCTCAGTCTCTGTGTCCTTTTTCTGAGATGAGTCCTCACAGTTTGGCTCTCATTGGGTATTGCCAAGGGCAGGCCTTTGGCCCTTCACAGTGGAAAAAAAGTCTGACCATGGAAAGTGATGGTTGCCCCAAATGAATCTTTCTAGCTTCAAACAATTTCCCATAGGTGATACCTCCATCTGCTCTCAACTGGTTTTTAGAATATGTAGAAAATAGTGTTAACACTAGCTGTATTTTAGTCTGGGCATTGTGGCTCACTCATGCCTGTAATCCTAGCACTCTGGGAGGCAGGAGGATCCCTTGAGCTCAGGAGTTCGAGACCAGTCTGAGCAAGAGTAAGACCCAACCTCTGCTAAAAATAGGTTGAGTAACCATCTCAGTTTGCCTGGGACTTTCCAGGGTTTGGTGCTGAAAGTCCCAAGTGCTGGAAAACCCCTCAGTCCTGAGAAAATGGCAATTGGTCATATAAGAACTGAAGGGCCATGGAGGAGTATGTACTCTCACTCTTGGGGGGTACACACCCTACATTTTCACTGCCTAATAACATTCATACAGAACCAAATTCAGGCCCTAACAATTTTTCTCCAATGAAACCCCTTCCTACCTCTAACCTAACTTTGCTTTTTTTTTTTTTGAGACAGAGCCTCAAGCTGTCACCCTACGTAAAGTGCTATGGCATCACAGCTTACAGCAACCTCCAGCTCCTGGGCTTAAGTGATTTTCTTGCCTCAGCCTCCCAAGTAGCTGGGACTACAGGCATCCGCCACAACGCCCACCCATTTTTTGGTTGCTGCCATCATTGTTGTTTAGCCGGCCTGGGCCGGATTCAAACCCGCCAGCTTAAGTGTATGTGGCTAGCGCCTTAGCCGCTTGAGCCACAGGCACTGAGCCATGGACACATCTGATGTATTTTTTTGTTGCTACCATAACTGTGGTATGTTAGTGACAGTCCGCAATGCTTGGATCAGACCTGCACAAGGAAGAATTGCCCCAAATGCCAGTCCTCTCCCACTGAGAAAGTCTTCTATAACGAATTAAAGGCATGGCTGTCAACCCATCTGCACATTAGGAGCAAGAAGTTTTAAAATATTAATACTTCGATTGGTGCTCCAGACCTTACTCCAGAGTTTCTAATTCATTTGCTCCAAGGAGGCACACAGGCATTTTTTTTTTTTTTTGAGACAGAGCCTCAAGCTGTCACCCTGGGTAGACAGCTCACATCAAACCTCCAATTCCTGGGCTTAAGCGATTCTCTTGCCTCAGCCTCCTAAGTATCTGGGACTGCAGGCGCCTGCCACAGCAACCGGCTAATTTTTTTTTGGTTGTACTTGCCATTGTTGTTTGGCGGGCCCGGGCTAGATTTGAACCCACCAGCTCTGGTGTATGTGGCTGGTGCCTTGGCCACTTGAGCTATAGGTGCTGAGCCAGCATTGGTATTTTTTAAAAAGTCCTCCTTATCAAAATGATTTTAGTGTGCAATTTTTGAGAATCAGAGTGACAAACACAAGAGTCACAGAGTCACAGAAGGTGAAGTCCTAGAAGGTGAAGTATTTGGGCATTGTGGGAAGAGGGAAATTGGAATATGACAGGCCGTAGAGAGATCTAGAAGGCTGGAGTACAACAATGAGGGCTTTGGGTTTATTCAGGGAAAGAGGCTCTGGGGTCTAGACCCAGCAGTATGGAATCAGAGCAGGTACATACTCAGTGGTATGTACTCAGTGCCCACAGAGCAGAGTGGCAGGGAAGGGGTGAGTCATGTGTGGATGGAAAGATCTACATTCTTCAGAGAGAAAGAGCTGGCTGGCTGGCAAGCACTTAGACTCTGGGAAGCAGGGAGACGGAGGCAGTGTGGTAAGTGTGACACTGGTCTCAAATGTTTGGCTGGTGAGATACCCAAGCCTTTGGTTTGTTTCCTACCTTGGCACCTCATTAGATACATACTGTACCTCCAGTATTTCAAAAGGTTGTTGGTTTATTCCAAATCTGTGAATTATTTCTAAATATCTCAGTAGGACCAGAAGTAATGGTTTGACTCCATATATTTCTAAAATTGTGTTTAATTACTTTGTAGTTGTTTCCACTGAACCAATTCCAAGGCACTTTCATGTTATCTGGTTCTTCTTGCTTGTAGGATGGGTAGGTGTTATGACCCCTTTTTGCAGGGGAGTCTAACTCAGGAAGGTAGTTACTTGGCTGGAATCACCAGGCTAGGAAGAAATAGTCTTGGGACAGGCATTAGGGGGTCTGATTTTAGGACAGCTCTCCCCCTCCTTTTTTTTTTTTACACAGAGTCTTAATATGTCACCCTGGTAGAGTGCCATGGCATTATCATAGCTCACAGAAACCTCAAACTCTTGGGCTCAAGTGATATCTTGCCTCAGCTTTCTGAGTAGCTGGGACTATAGGCACCTGCCACAACACCCAGTTAATTTTTCTATTTTTAGTAGAGACAGGGTCCTGCTCTTGCTGGTCTTGAACTCCAAGCTCTAGGGATCCATCTGCCTCAGTCTCCCAGAGTGCTAGGATTATAGGCGTGAGCCATCACACCTGGCCAGGCCAGCCCTCTTTCCACCAACCTGTGAGTGTTATTTCCCTAACCTCCATTCCTTCCCCATAGCCAGTAGGACTTTTTGCAATTGGAGGAAAGAGCTTTCATTTATCAGCCTTCTTGCACTACAGTTTGACCCAGAATACACTAGCAGTGATGCGTTGCTTACTACCCTGAAGTACAACAGCTACAGGTGTTGATGAACTGGATTAAGCATGAGTTACAAAAATTAATCTTGTTGGAAGAAAGCTACTTTCCCCTCCTATACATCTGGCTTCGAGAGAGGAAAGCTCAACTTGGGGGAGACTTGGAGAGTCATAACGCAGATGTGCAACGGTAGTTGGGTGGTATTTTTACTGGCCTGTGTTTTTTCTCTTCTCTTTCCTCTGGGTTCTCTGTACCATATTTCTTTTTTTTTTTTTTTTTTAAATGAATCTCACTTTTTTAATGTTCAAAAAAATTCAAACCTGCTCAGTGTTTTCTCACCCCAGTGCTTCACAACTATTCCTCAGAAAATCTTTGAACAAGGCTCTTTTTGCCTGTAGAGCATTAATTTGTGCTGTCATTATTCCACAGAAACTCATGGTTTCTGTTCACTGTCCTCCACTTCCAGCCCCTCCCACCAGTTTGAATTTGCTTTGCAAGTGAAATCTGGTGAAAAGCTGGCTATGACTCAGGGCAGCTCTGAGCTGGAGAGCCAGACAAAGGCAGATGCTGTCCTCAGCACGCAGCCTCAAATTGCGTTTAACTAAGGAAAGAGAAATTTGTGCAGTGTTGGGCTTATGGCTGTCTCAGGTTATGCAGCTGGAGAAATTTGGTCTAGATGTGCCCTGAGGATTAATTAATCAGGAGAAGTTGGGCCATAGAGGTTGGTGCTGTGCAGCTTTTTCTTGGCAAACAGCCACCAAGATTTAGTTAACACTGGGTCCTGACAGTTAAACTTCAAATTTATAGTGTCATTGTTTGGGAGAAAAAAACCACAACCCAGGGGTGTTGATTTTGATAACATATGCTTGATAAAACGTAAATTAATCATTATAATGAAAAATTCAAATCATATAAATCTTATTAATACATTCAACAAATCTCTATTTTGTCTCAGGCAAAGCAGTGGGGATGAGGGAACACAATCACTCTGTCTGCACGGAGCTTACACTTCACTAGAGGGAGCAAAACTACGAAAATATGGAATGTGTCAAGTGGTGATAAGTGCTATGAAGAAAAACACAGAAAAGAAGGCATAAACTACTCAAATCTCATCAGCAGAGATAGCCATCATTACCATTTTGTTTACTATTATTGCAGCCATCTCTTTGTCTACATACACATATATATTTTCATATCTATGACTATTTTTTACAGGGTGATTCACAACCTGTTTCTTTGTCTAATAATATTTTTCAGACATCTTATCATATCAATAAATAAAAATTGACATGATTTGTTTCCACTTTAGTTTTGTTTTTAACCTGGAAAATTTCAAACATACCAAAAAGTAGAATGGCATAGTAAACACATTTACTTATTCCCTATAAAACAACTCTTAACATTTTGCTATACTTGTTTTATTTATTTGATTTTTTGGCTTATATTTGTTAAACTCAACTACAGACATTATAAACATATCACCTATTCTTTTTTCTTTTTTTTAACTTTATTCAAATTAATATGAGGGTACAATATTTAGGTTACATTGTTCTCACTTCCAGGGCGACTTATAAAAGAGGCCCTCACCCAGGGGGTGTGTTATACACCCTCACAATGTTCATGTTAGGTGAGATCCCGCCTCATGCCCTCCCTCCTTCTGCCATACGTCCTTCCCTCCCTCACCCTACTCCCCCACCCCTTCCCTCTACCCCCCAAACTGGACTATAATAGTGTTTTATTGTTCTTAGGAACATGTAATTGTTTATATATTGATTTCATATTAGTATGGAGTACATTGGATATTTATTTTTCTATTCTTGCGATACCTTACTAAGAAGAATGTATTTCAACTACATCCAGGTAAATGTAAAAGATGTAAAGTCTCCTATGGGCATCAGCCACATATACTGGAACTGGCAGGTTCAAAACCAGCCCGGGCCTGCCAAAAAACAATGACAACTACAACCAAAAAATAGTCAGGCGTTGTGGTGGGCACCTATAGTCCCAGCTACTTGGGAGGCTAAGGCAAGAGAATTGGTTAAGCCCAAGAGCTGGAGGTTGCCATGAGCTGTGACACCATGGCACTCTACCAAGGGTGACATAGTGAGTGAGACTCTGTCTCAAAAAAAAAGAAAGATGTAAAGTTTCCATCTTTTTTAATGGCTGAATAATATTCCATAGTATACATATACCACAGTTTGTTGATCCATTTATGGCAGGCGTCCTCAAACTATGGCCTGTGGGCCACATGGAGCCTGCCTAGGACATTTATCCAGCCCGCTGGGTGTTTTTGCTGCCTCTGTCTGTCCTGCTTAGCAGGCAACTCATCCCAGGGCCTGCAGTCCGTCCCTCTAATGGTCTAAGGGACAGTGAACTGGTCCCCTATTTAAAAAGTTTGAGGACCCCTGATTTATGGGTTGATGGGCACTTAGGTTGCTTCCATGACTTGCACAATTATGAATTGAGCTGCAATAAACATTCTAGTGTAAACATCTTTGTGGTATAATGATTTTTGTTCTTCTGGGTAGATACCTAGCAATGGGACTGCAGGGTCAAACGGAAGGTCTACTTTTAGATCTTTGAGGATTCTCCATACTTCTCTCCAAAGTAAAAGGGTTGTATTAGTTTGCAATCCCACCAGCAATGTAGAAGAGTTCCCTTCTCTCCACAGCCACACCAGCATTTGGTGTTTTGGGACTTTGTAATGTGGGCTGGAGTTAGGTGGTATCTTAGAGTGGTTTTGATGTGCATTTCTCTGATGATGAAAGATGATGAGCACTTTTTCATCTGTTTGTTGGCCATTGTCTGTTATCCTCAGAGAAGTTTCTGTTCAAATCTCTTGTCCACTTATAGAGGGGGTTGTTTGCACTTTCTTATTGTTCAATTTGAGTTCCCTGTAGAGTCTAGCTATCAGGCCTTTGTCAGATTTGTAACATCGCAAAAATCTTCTCCCATTCTGAGGACTATTTGGTCTGTTTGTGGTACTCTTAGCTGTGCAAAAGCTTTTTAGCTTGATCAAGTCCCAGTTATTTATTTTTGGTGTTGCTGTAATTGATAGGGGGCTTCCTCATAAAGTTCTCCCCCCTCCCCAGGCCAATATCTTCAAGTGTTTTCCCTAGACTCTCTTCTAGAATTTTGAGACCAGGCGTGGTGGCTCATACCTGTTGACCCAGCACTGTGAGAGGCCGAGGTGGGTGGATTGCCCTGAGCTCAGAGGTTTGAGACCAGCATGAGCCAGAATGAGACCCTGTCTCTACCAAATAATTGCATAATTGCCGGGCATTCTGGCAGGCGCCTGTAATCCCAGCTACTTGGGAGGCTGAGGCTAGAGAATCACTTAAACCCAAGGACCCAGGGGTTGGTGGAGGTTGCTGTGAGCTATGATTCCACAGTACTCTACTGAGGGTCACAAAGTGAGACTCTGTCTGCATTAAAAAAAAAAAAAGGAAATGAAAGCAAAATAAAAAAAAATAGAATTTCAATTGTTCTGTGTCTTAAATTTAAATCTTTTATCCAGTGAGAATCAATTTTTGTCAGGGGTGAGAGGTGCGGGTCCTGGTTCAGTCTTCTGCATGTGGATAACCAGTTCTCTTAGATCCATTTGTTAAATTAGGATTCTTTTCCCCAGTGCATGTTTTTGTTAGGCTTATCAAAGATTAAATGACAATATGTGGCTGGGTTCATCTCTAGATTCTCTGTCCTATTCCATAGATGTGTCTTTATTTTTGTTCGAGTTATATCATCTATTCTGTTTCTACCCCCAACTGGGTGAACTGCAATTCAATTTTGACACTATTGACCCAGAGTTAGTTTCAGACTCCACAGGTTTAAAAGAAATCCTTTCTTCAGATGTTAGCCTCCATCAGGCAGTCTCCAGGCCACTTGTAGTTTTGCCTAACAGGCTGCAAATTCAGGGGTTCTCACAGATCCTTCATGTTTGATGATTTTTGAGACTGACTCATAGTGCTATCCTTAGGATTAAAGTTTTTTTTTCTTTTTCCAATGACAAGGTCTCACTCTGTTGCCCAGACTGGAGTGCAATGATGTGACTTTACCTCACTGTAACCTTGAACTCCTGACCTCAAGCAGTCCTTCTGCCTCAGCCTCTTGAGTAGCTGGGACTTTAGGTGCATACCACCTATTTTTTTAGAGACAGGGTCTTGCTCTCACTCAGGCTGGTCTCCAACTCCTGACCTCAAGCAATCTTTCCTCTTTGGCCTCCCAGAGTACTAGGATTAAAGGCGTGAGCCACCATGCTCAGCTCAAGTTTAGCTTTTTTGAGAAACTGCCAAACTATGTTTCAAGATGGCTGCTCCATTATATAATCCCATCAGCAGTGTCTGAGATGATTTCTCCACATTCTCACCAGCACTTATCACCTGTCTTTTTTATTTTAGGTATCCTAGTGGGCATGAAGCTGTATCTCATTATAGTTTTGCTTTGCCTTCCCATGATGACTAATGACATTGAGGATCTTTTCATGTGCATTTGTATATCCTCTTTGGATAAATATCTATTCAAATCCTTTGCCCATTTAAAAAACAATGTTCTTCGTTTTCTCATTGTTGAATTGTAAAAGTTCTTTATATTTGCTGGCTAGTAATTGCTTATCAGATATGTGGTTTGCGAAGTTGTTTTCCTATTTGGTGAACTGTCATTTCACTTTGCCTATGACATACAACAGTTTTTTTTTTTTTTTT
>NW_003852432.1:484124-494222 GCF_000181295.1 Otolemur garnettii
TAGAGTGCTGTGGCATCACAGCTCACAGCAACCTCCAACTCCTGGGCTTAAGTGATTCTCTTGCCTCAGCCTCCCAAGTAGCTGGTACTACAGGCACCTGCCACAATGCCCTGCTCTTATTTGGTAGTTGTCATTGTTGTATGGCAGGCCTGGGCTGGATTCGAACCTGTCAGCTCTGGTATATGTGGCTGGAGCCTTAGCTGCTGGAGCTCAGGCACCGAGCCTCAGGCTAGTCTTGAAATTATAAGCTCAGGCAGTCCACCCGCCTTGATCTCCCAGAATGCTAGGATTACAGGTGTGAGCCACTGCCTCTGGCAAAAGTTTTTAGTTTTGTTGAAGTCCAATTTATTTACTTATCCTTTTGCTGATTGTGCTTTTGGTGCCATACCTAAGAAACCATTTCCCAATCTACTGTTAGGAAGATATACTCTTGTTTTCTTCCAAGAGTTTTATAGTTTTAGCTCTTACATTTAGGTTCTATGCTTCATTTTTTAAAAACATGGTGGAAGGTAGGGAGTCTAACATTATTCTTTTTGCTAGCAGATACTTACATAACATTTTACACTGTACTGAATTGCTGATTTTTCTTTGCAATTAGATCATAAATTTCACAAGGGCAGAGTGGTCTTACTAAATCTTTCTCAAATGAATGAATGAATTAGGTAATTAAAACATTAGGTTTCTTTTCTCTAACGTTATTTCAAGGCTGTGAAGCAACTGTATTCGTCATGATGTTGCCAGTTGAAAACTCCTTGACAATAACAATTTAGAAGCAAGCTAATACACAGGATGAGAAGGATTATATGATTTAACAGGTTCTGGAGTGAAACTGATCTTTATTCCAACCCAAATTTTCATTTAAGAGCCGAGTAACGTTGGCAAGTTCTATTACCCATTTTTCATTCTTTAAACTGGGTATTTACCCTGGAAGTCTGGAGAATGTGAGCTTACCAGTGTTATTCATGTTCCATGATCAGAAATAGATATCTGCAATTCAAACTCAGAACCCTGATATTTGGAAGACATGGCCTTTTATTGTCCACCCTGGCTTCAGCATGCTGAACTAGAAGTGTGGATTCTATGCCTACCGCTGCTTGCCATGGAGATGGTGGATGGGGGATGAGTAGTTGCTACTCTGCTGAAGGCTGAACTCCACCAACATACATTGCAATTTACCAGTCAAGATTTTCCCTGGAAGCTACAAGTGTTCAAATAAATTCATGTGTTCCAAAACAATCACTTTAGAAACTTTCTGCTAATATAATTGCTGTCTAGGGAGAGAAGTAGATTCCTTGGTCATTCTTTCTATGCCTTTTTTTCCCTCTGTTGAATGGGCTGAGTGCAGTGGTGTCATCACAGTTTAATGCCACCTCAAACTTCTGGACTCCAGCAATCCTCCTGCTTCAGCCTCCCAAGTAGCCGGGACTACAGGTGTGTGCTTGGCTAATTTTTCTATTTTGTAGAGATAAATCTCACTATGTTGTCCAGGCTGATCTTGAACTCCTGTCCTCAAGTAATCTTCCTGCTTCAGCCTCCCAAAGTGCTGGGATTATAGGCATGATCCACTGTGTCCATGTAATATTTAAACATTACATGGTTTGAATATTTTATTTCCTTCCAGGTACATTTTCTGATTCTCTGATTGTTCCTTTTCTTGTTTCATGAGTGAAATATTTTTTTCTCTTAAGATGCTATATTATAGTATCTTTCAGGGTTATTCTGCTCCATGCATTACCTGTTTCCTTTGAGTCATTTTTACCTGTTTTTTTCTCTCTTTCCCAACAGAGGCTTTTCTGAAATCTCTGGTGATTTTTGACCATTTATTCATATTTAAGAGCAGAGTTCTAAAAGAATGATTGAAAGATGTTTTAGTTACTTCAGTACCATCCAATAGAAATACGATGTGAGCCACATATATAATTTCAGATTTTCTAGCAGCTGCTTTTAGAAGATAAAACAGATAAAATTAAAAATTTCAGGCTTGGCGCCTGTGGCTTAAGTGGCTAAGGCGCCAGCCACATACACCTAAGGTGGCAGGTTCGAATCTCCAGCCCGGGCCCACCAACAACAATGATGGCTGCAACCAAACAATGGCCAGGTGTTGTGGCAGGCGCCTGTAGTCCCAGCTACTTGGGAGGTGGAGGCAGGAGACTCGCTTGAGCCCAGGAGTTGGAGGTTGCTGTGAGCTGTGATGCCATGGCACTTTATCCAGGGGGATAGCTTGAGGCTCTGTCTCAAAAAAAAAAAATTAAAAATTTCACCCACTATACTCATGTCATTACATAATCAGTGTAAAAAATTATTGATAAGACATTTCATATTATTTATTGCATTGTCTCCAAACCCAGTGTGTAATTTATGGTTGCTGCCCACCTTAATCCACATACTAAATCTGCTGCTTCTTTTTTTTTTGTTGTTTAAGGCAGAGTCTCACTTTGTTACCTTTGGTAGAGTGCCATAGCATCATAGCTCACAGCAACCTCAAACTCTTGGGCTTGAGTGATTCTTTTGCCTCAGCATCCTGAGTAGCTGGAACTACAGGCACCCACCACAACATCTGGCTATTTTTTAGAGACAGGAATCTTGCTCTTACTCAGGATGGTCTTGAACTTTTTTTTGTGTGTGTGACAGAGTCTCATTTTGTCACCCTTGGTAGACTGCTATGGCATCACAGTTCATAGCAACCTCCAACTCTTGGGCTTAAGCAATTCGCCTCCCAAGTAGCCGGGACTACGGCGCCCACCACAATGCCCAGCTATTTTTTGTTGCAGTTATCATTTTTTTTTTTGAGATCACGCATGTTTTAATATTTTCTAGAAATATACTGGAGAATCATGCAGTGCTGCCAGCATTGGAGGCAATCCTTGGCCACAAGTCTGCACACTCCTTTGCAACTGGTCCTGTAATGGCAGAACCTTTCATTTCGCCTTTATTGTTTACTATGACCCCTGCATTGTCTTCAAAATAAAGAAACACACCATCTTTTCTACGGTATGACTTCCGCTGCCATATTACCACTGCTGGATGAACCTTCTTTCTGAGCTCTGGTTTACCTTTCTTAACTGTAGCCATCACCATGTCACCCACACCAGCAGCTGGAAGTCTGTTAAGTCATCCCTTGATCCCCTTCACAGAGATGATATACAGATTTTTGGCTCCTGTGTTGTAAGCACAGTTGATCACGGCTCCTACCGGAAGACCTAGGGAAATCCGGAATTTCGCACCAGAGAACCCACCACATCCTCACTTTGACATCTTGGACGACCCACAGTTGTCACTGTTGTTTGGCAGGCTCAGGCTGGGTTCTAACGCCAGCTCTGGTGTATGTGGCTGGCACTTTAGCTGCTTAAGCTACAGGTGCCAAGCCTACCCTGGCTATTTTTAGAGATGAGATCTTGCTCTTGCTCAGGCTGGTCTCGAACTTCTGAGTTCAAGCAATGCACCCACCTTGGCTTCCCAAAATACTAGAATTACAGGTGTGAGCCACCATGCAGCCTTTTTTCTTTTCGAGAGTCTGATAGTTTTTCTTTCTTTCTTTCTTTTTTTTTTGCAGATGTTGGCCAAGACTGGGTTTGAACCTACCACCTTCAGCATATGGGGCCAGTGCCCTACTTCTTTGAGCCACAGGCACTGCCCATGATGGTGTTGTCTTTTGTAGAGTGCTTTGAGTCATAGATCATAGAAACTTCAAATTCTTGGGCTCAAGTGATCCTCATGTCTCAGTCTCCAGAGTAGCTGGGGCAACAGGTACCTGCCACAATGCCAGCTATTTTTAGAGATGGGGTCTTGCTCTTGCTCAGTAGTGAACCTGGTGTAGAACCTGTGAGCTCAGGCAATCCACCTGCCTTGGCCTCCCAGAGTGCTAGGATTATAGGCATGAGCTACTGCACCTTGTCTAATAATAGGAAATCTTTAAAGAACTTTTTGGTAAGTCCAAATAACACTGGTAAAGAACTCAAGCTCAATAGCTTTATTATCTCTTTTTTCAGTCATTTCATGAAGTGATAATGAATATTCTGTAGCATTTGTACATATGTACTGACAAATTTTAACATCTGTATCCAGACTCTTGAAGTCTGCTTCAGAAAAACCAAACACAAATATTTTCAATATGTACTGTACAATGGAGTAAAGCAATGAGGGAAAAATTATTCTCTTACTTTAAAATTCTAATACATCTGGTCTTTTAATTTAATATAGCTAGAGTCTCATCTTCACGATAGAATCTAATTTTTCTTCTCTTACTTTGTCACCCTGTGTAGAGTTCCGTGGCGTTACAGCTCACAGCAACCTCAAACTCGTGGGCTCAAGCAATCCTCTTGTCTCAGCCTCCTGAGTAGCTGGATCTACTAAACTGTCCTAAATTTTTCCAAGCGCAGACTGGAAGATTTCTATTTTGTGAATTGTGAGACCACGGATTTTTGATTTAGAAAAAATGGTATGCACAAAAATACAATTCAATGTAAGAATAACCCTAAAGATGTGTGCAAAGTGCACTGGAGTTCAAAGCATCAGCAATAGATCCAAGGACCCTTTTTTGGGCACAGAACTTAATAGAAAGGCAAATTCTAGGCATTTTCGGTTTATTTCAATGTGGTACACATTTCAGGTCTGTAAAATAGTTCCTTGACTACATGACTGTCTCCTCCAGCACAGACAGCGTAGGAACAGTGTCTTAAGACATCTCTGGATCTTCACTACAGTAGGCATTCTATCGATAGTTGAATAGACGCACCCTGACCACTGGGGACAGTAAGGATCTCCGAAGAGGGATGGGGAAGTCGGAAGGGGAAGAATGACCTGGATACATTTCCAAGGCGAGGAAAGCATCTCTGGTATGGGGCACGTGTCAGTCGCAAAACTTCAGCTGGAAGCGAAAAACCGAGAGAACTACGTGGTACAGCTTCTTTCTGGCTCCCGGCCCAACAGAGTCACTTCCGGGAGGGGGCGGGGAGACAAGAGGAGGCGTGCCGGGAAGGAGGCCGTTTGTAGTGCACCAGGCGGAAATGTGGCTAAGGTATTGGTGCTGTCGCTTCCGGTCCGGGTAAACGCGGCTTAGGTACACAGCGTGGTTTGTGTCGTGCGAGGATAAGGTTCTGAGGGCAAATCACCGAGTGAAGAGGCGAGCACCGGAGTCTCGGAAGTCTGAAGTTTAGCAGAAACAGCTGAAAGGCCAGGAACCTGAATACGACTTTACTGGTGTTTCCGAGGGGCAACTTCCACCAGGAACCCCTCTGCCCTGGTAACGGCCAAAGAGGAGGAGATGGCGCCAGTCGGGGAGCGGTCGTGGCCGAGACAGTGAGGAAGCGCTAAGGCGGAGCAACCTAGGAAACCTCGGGAGAAGAATTAGAGGCTCGCTGCTGCCGCTGCCGCCACCACCATGGAAGGCGCAAAGCCGACATTGCAGCTCGTGTACCAGGCAGTGCAGGCGCTTTACCACGACCCAGATCCCAGTGGAAAGGAGCGCGCCTCGTTTTGGCTCGGAGAGCTGCAGCGTTCGGTGAGGGGCCCAGAGCGGCGGTTCTGCGCCGCGGGGCCGGGGCGGGTGGGACCTATGCTCGAGGGGCGAGCCTGAGCCCGGCGGTTGGCCTCGTGAGGTCCTTCTTGGGGAGGAGCTGCTGCCGTGGGGTGGGGCTGCGAAGCTACAGCTGTGCCGCTTTTTGGACGCTAGTTGCAGCTGATCGGTCCTGCACTGGCCCTTTCCCCACACCATAGAATCTGATTTGTAGGTCCTGTACTCCTCGGTTGAGGCATTATTCCAATCCTCTTTAAGTTCTACCCTTGCTGTTGCTTCTTAGGCTGTGCTTTTTCGTTTTGTCATCTTTCTGCTAACCCACCCTGTGTTTCTCCACCTTCCACTTAAGGATGCTTTATCCGTCTTTCCCCTCCGTGTCCAGGTGTTGCATCTGGTAATTTCTTCCTAGTCGTAACCTTACTCATGTCTCACTGTTCTTGCCTATTTTCGCTCCAGTTCGAGTCCTTTCTTCTCGAAACTTCTCTCGGGTTTCTAGATTCGTGTACATGTGAATTTCTCCTTGTTTTGCAGTGCAACACTATGAAGAAAACAATTTTGCTTTTAGAAACTCCTTGTACTTCTCATTTTGCTTCGTCTTGGTCTATCATTTCACTTAATTTTCGAACTCATCCCTTGGATACAAGATGGATATTATATCCGCCTTGCTAATTCCACGTAACTGTGAACCTCCAATGAGGTGTTTAATTGCACTTATTAACATTTATTGTATTTCCACATTCTTTGATTCACGTTTTATGATTCATCTCCTAACTTCCACATTCACTTTTTTTTTTTTTTTTCCAGTTTTTGGACGGGGCTGGGTTTGAATTCTCCACCTCCGGCATATGGGGCTGGTGCCCTACTCTTTTGAGCCACAGGCGCCGCCCCCACACTCACTTTTGCTGTGCTTTATTTATGTGTGAATGTGTGTGGTTGGTGATCTTGCTGACTTTCCTCCTAAATGTAAGATTTTATTTACGAATTGTGAAGTATTTTGAAAACAAAAGAGGTTTATGCAGACTGACAAAATACTCACCTTTACCTTTATTTTTGCATTTTTACTCAAAGGCATATATATTTTTTATTTGTCCTTTTCGTTTTTAGCAGTTTACTGTAACTCATAACTGATTTTTAAAGGTGGGCTGTCCTATGTATCTGCCCATTGGCTGCAAGTATATATTTTTAAAAATTTGCAACCTTGACTTTGAAAATTGCACATTGAAAAAACGGGGATCCAAGTCCTGGTTTACCTTCTTGGAAGATAAAGGAGCAAGACTCGCTCTAAGTTACACAAGAAAATCATTCACGTATGATCTCATTTAGTGTTTTAATTTCTGTGATCCATCTGGGGAGTTGCAATTTTCTGATAATTTTTCAAAGTATAAATAGGAGAAATGGTCCATGCTACCTCTATGCACAGAAGTCCCCTCTTCCCAACTAAACCTGCTTATTGTTATGTGTATTTTATTTTATTTTTATTTATTTATTTTTTAAGACAGAGTCTTAACTTTGTGGCCCTCAGTAGTGTGCCCTGGCATCATTGCTCACAGCAACCTCAAACTCTTAGGCTCAAGTGATTCTCTTGCCTCACCCTTGCAAGTGGCTGGGATTATAGGGGCTCGCTACAATGCAGGTTATTTTTAGAGACGAGGTCTCACTCTTGCTCAGGCTGGTCTCGAACTTGTGTGCTAAAGTGATCTGCCTGTCTCAGCCTCTCAGAATGTTAGGATACAGGTGAGAGCCACCGTACCCAGCCTGTTGTGTGTATTTTAAACCAATATTTGCTTACCAAGTGCCAGCCAACAACTGTGCTGGGTATTGGTATTTGGAAGTGAACCAGACAGAGATTTCTCCTTACCTCTTAGGGTAGTTGTGATGATTCAGTGACTTAATCTACAGAGAGCTTAGAAAATTATTGGATCATAGAGCTTAAACTATGTTAGCAATTTTTTTTTTTTTGGAGACAGAGTCTCACTATGTTGCGCTTGGTAGAGTGCCGTGGCATCACAACTCATAGCAACCTCAAACTCTTGGACTTAAGCAATTCTCTTGCCTCAGCCTCCCAAAAAGCTGGGACTACAGGTACCCGCCACAATGCCGGGCTATTTTTTGTAGCAGTTGTCATTGTTTAGCTGACCTGGGCTGGGTTTGAACCTGCTAGCTCTGTTGTATGTGGCTGGTGCTGTCACCACTGTGCTATGGGCGCCGAGCCTATGTTAGCAATTTTTAAAGTGTTGGTCACTTTTTTTTCCTTCCACTATACTCTGCTGCAACCTTATGTTGTCATACTACTATTAACAAGGTTCCAACAGGAACAGATGGCACACTTCACAGGATAATTAGAGGAGACTTTATTTTATGAAGGTACTCGTGTAAGATGCAGTTTAATGCTACCAGAAGAAATAGTGTAGTAACCTGTAGTAAGTCTGTTAAATTCCTAGGCCAGAAGTGATGAGTGAGGGAGTAGTTGCTTGAACTTGGAAGAGAATTATGGAATTGGCTCCCTTGAGAGGAGTGGTGACTATCTGATGAAGGCACTCAGTTAGCTTAAGGTGCTCTTACCTGGGTGGAGCTGGAGAGATGAAGATCCTAACCTTATTTTCCTAATCTCCTGCAAACCCAACCAGGAAGGGACACCATAACCTGATGGTAAAGTCTACACAGGTCAGTCTGTTAGAGTAGAAAACAAGGTACAGAAGGATGGAAAAGTGGGCCTGAAAAATAGCTAGTACACACATACCACTTTTAGGCATCTTCAACATGTGAGTTGACAGTTTAGCCAATGCTCTGTGTGGCCTTTTGATTCCTTCATTTTCTTTCTTTCTTTTTTGCCCTGGGTAGAGTGCTGTAGCTTAAGCGATCCTCTTGCCTCAGCCTCCTATGTAGTTGGGACTACAGGCATGGGCCATCATGCCTGGCTAGTTTTTCTATGTTTTTTAGTAGAGATGGGGTCTTGCTCTTCCTCTGGCTGGTCTCAAACTCCTGAGCTCAAGCAATACACCTGCCTTGGTCTCCCTGAATGCTAGGATTATAGGAGAGAGCCAATGTGCCCACTAGTTTCTTCATTTTCTTTAGCTATCTGCTTACACAGTCATATCCTGAGTCTTTTCAGTACTAAAATATCACCAATTCCCCCAAATCACTAATTCAGATATTTCTCATCACAACCCACTGCTTCCAGTTTGCTGGCTCAAGAATCTCAACCTCTTGTAGTTGTTTTTTTAAATCTTTTTTTTTTTGAGACAGAGCCTCAAGCTGTCACCCTGGGTAGAGTGCGGTGGCACCACAGCTCACAGCAACTTCCAACTCCTGGGCTCAGCAATTCTGCTTCTGCCTCCCAAGTAGCTGGAACTACAGGCACGTGCCACAACGCCCGGCTATTTTTTGCTTGCAGCTGTCATTGTTGTTTGGTGGCCCGGGCTAGATTCAAATCTGCCGCCTCAGGTGTATGTGGCTGGCACCTTAGCCACTTGAGCCACAGGCGCCGAGCCATCTTAAATTTTAATTTTAATCACAATTTTAAAATTTTATTTTCATTTATTTATTTTTCGAAACAGGGTCTTACTCTGTTGCCTGGGCAAAAGTGCGGTGTGTCATGGCTCACTGCAACCTCAAACTCATGGATTCAAGTAATCCACCTGCCTCAACTTCTTGAGTAGCTGGGACTACAGGTGTGGGCTGCTATTCCCAGCTAATCCTATTTTCTGTAGGGTAAGGGTTTTTTACTGTGTTGCTCAGGTTGCTCTCAAGTAATCCTCCTCTGTCTCTGCCTCCCAAAGTGCTAGGATTACAGGTGTGAGACTTACTGGGTCTAGCCCTAGAATTTTATTTCATTTCATTATTTTATGACAGGAGTTTCACTTTGTTACCCTTGGTAGAGTGCTGTGGCATCATAGCTTCCAGCAATCTCAGATTCTTGGGCTAAAGTGATCCTTCTGTCTCAGCCTCCAAAGTAGCTGGGACTACAGGTGATCACCACCTGCCCAGCTATGTTTTTAGAGATGGGGTCTTACTCTTTGCTCAGGTTGGTCTCCAACTCGTGAACTCAGGCAGTCCATCCACCTCAGCCTCTCAGAGTGCTAGGATTATAGGCAGAAGCCCCTGTGCCCAGCACTACAATTTTATATTTTATTTATTTAGAGACAGTTTCACTTTGTCCCCTCTATAGAGTGCAATGGCGTCATAGCTCACAGCAACCTCTAACTCTAGGGCTCAAGCTATTCTTTTACCTCAACCTCTTGAGTAGCTGGGACTACAGGTAGCTGCCACAATGCCCAGCTGTTTTAGAGACGGGGTCTCCCTCTTGCTGGTCTCAAACTGTGGGCTCAGGCAATCTACCCACCTCGGCCTCCCAGAATGACAGGATTATAGGCATGAACTACTGTGCCTAGCCTTTAGAATTTTATTTTTTTATTTTTTTAGAATTTTTAAAACAAAAGTCTTGTGCAACTTTTTTTCCTGTTGGTAATCAATACCTTTTTCTTTTCTTTTCTTTCTTTTTTTTTTTTTTTTTTTTTTTGAGACAGAGCCTCAAGCTGTCCCCCTGGGTAGAGTGCCGTGGCATTACAGCTCACAGCAACCTC
>NW_003852432.1:494369-498851 GCF_000181295.1 Otolemur garnettii
GTCATTGTTGTTTGGCGGGTCCGGGCTGGGGATTCGAACCCGCCACCTTAAGTATACATGGCTGGCGCCTTAGCCGGTTGAGCTTTAGGCGCCGAGCCTTCTTTTCTTTTTAAAAACTTCTTACATTTGCTTTATTTTCTGTAAATCTACACTAATTCATCACAAAATCTCTGGAAGTAATGTAAATATACCGGGCTTTGTTCAGACTGGTAATCTGTTTTCTTTTTTTGGCTGAAGGAAACATCAATCTTGAGAATTTTCCATCCCCCTGCTCCGTTGTGACTTGAGTCTCTAAGTCTGTTGCATAATTATTGTCTTGGGATCCCTGTTTTGACACTACCCTGGGGAATTCTCTTCACTTGGTGGTGGTTGAGTTGGATCCACTGATTCCTAGATTCCATGATCTATTCTTGGATCACTCATTTGATAGATATAATTGAGAAGGGAACTTTCACCCTTCTTTCTTTGTCTTTGTGTTCCATGGGCTGCTTTTATCTTGAGAGGAGTCCTAGTCTTCTGCCTAAGGATTAGGTGTTCTGAAGCCAGGTGGGGGCATGAGGCCACGGGATAGATCTCACTATTAAGTAGACTTTAAATTAATCTGTTTTTAGTATGATACTCCTATCTTTAGCTGAGTCTGTTGTCCAAGAGTCCACAGTCCCTCTACTTCATTCTTCCCACAGTAAACCTCAAGTCTTCTGTTATTATGGGAAAGTAGTAGCCTGGCTGCTCAAAGTCAGGAAGAAAATTTTGGGAGTCTGCCTGCTGCTTATACAGATTTTGAACCCACCCCTTTATTTATTTGTTCCACCTATGCCTCATCTTTCAGATGTACCTGTGCTTTTAATTTGCAGCTTTCCTGGGCTTTTGCAACATGAAGCGGTTTGCCCCCTGTCTTTCCCGTTCTTGTTTCATCTTCTCTTCCCACCTCCAGACACATAGAGCCATCCCACATCTGCTAAGACTGTTAACATTGTTCAAGTAGCTTTCCAACTTAAGTTTTGTTGTTATCTCTCATCTTTTTCCATTCTCTCCTTGTGAGTTTTTGCTTTTTATTTACTTATTTTTAAATCTCTTTACTAATCTACTAAATATTAGTGGATTTTTGGAAGGAACCTAAAAGCAAACAGATGTGCTTAATCAGTTCAGTCTTTTTTTTTTTTTTTTTTGAGACAAAGTCTCATTTGGTCAACCTTGGTAGAGTGCCATGGTGTCTTAGCTCACAGCAACCTCAAGCTCTTGGGTTCAAGTGATCCTTTTGCCTCAGCCTCCTTGAGTAGCTGGGACTACAGGTGCCTGCCACAGCACCTGGCTATTTTTTTTTTAGAGATGGGGTCTTTGGCTCAGGCTGGTCTCGAACTCGTGAGCTCAGGCAATCCACCCGCCTCAGCCTCCCAAGTGCTGCATGCAGTTCAGTCATCTTAAGCAGAAGTATCTGCATTAGTTCTCGAATTTCATTGAAACCCCAGTCCATTGATTATATGGTACTTTTTCTTTATCAGGTCTTCCTGTCTTTACCAAATTTGAATTCCAAGCTCCATAATTCTACTCTATTGAATATACTATCACTCTTCCCCTCTGATATGGCAAAACTTCAGCATGGGTATATCCAGTTACTTTTCTTCCTGTGAGATCTAGCTCAGCATCTCTTCTGAAATTTCTGGGATCTTGATGTTTTGATGTTTGGTTCAGCCCATGTCTGACCTGTATTTTTAGACTCCTTGTATGGTTGTTTTTTATTTTGTTTTGATAGAGATGGGGTCTTGGTTTCATCCAGGCTGGAGCGGGGTGGCACAGTCATAGCTCACTACATACTAGAATTCCTGGGCCCAAGGGATTCTCCCACCCCAGCCTTTTCCAGTAGCTGGGATTATAGATAATGCACACCATACCTGACTAATTTTTTTGTGGAGATAGGGTCTTGCTATGTTGCCCAAACTAGTCTTGAATTCCTCAAGTTAATCCTCCTACCTCTTCTTCCCAGACTGCTATGATTATAGGTGTAGGCCATGGTGCCCAGACTCCTTTACTGAGTCCTTTCCATCAACCTTCAAATAGCTGTAATATTTCTTATAGTAAGCAAAGGTCTTAGAGAGCAAGGGACATTACCTTTGCACACTGTTATTTCTTTAATTTCTTTCTTTTGTGCTTTTTTACTCCTTCCCAACCCTGTCTTTCCAAACCTGAAGAAACTAACCCACCTTTTCTTTTTTTTTTTTTTTTTTTTGAGACAGAGTCTCAAGCTTTCACCCTGGGTAGAGTGCCGTGGTGTCACAGCTCACAGCAACCTCCAACTCCTGGGCTCAAGCGATTCTCCTGCCTCTGCCTCCCAAGTAGCTAGGACTACAGGCGCCCGCCACAATGCCTGGCTATATTTTGGTTGCAGCCATCATTGTTTGGTGGGCCCAAGCTGGATTTGAACCCGTCAGCTCAGGTGTATGTGGCTGGCGCCTTAGCCGCTTGAGCCACAGGCGCTGAGCCTAACCCACCTTTTCAAAGCACAACCAAAATTCTACTTTAAAGTCTGAACTGATGTTTTTCAGCTAAAAGTAATTTCTGTCCCCACTGAATGCAGATCACTTTATTTTATTGCATTTGCCAATTTTTTAAAACCTTTTTGAAAATTTGTTTTGCACCCTCACTAGATACTTGTCGCATTTCCCTACATAGTTTAATACCCAGATTGAAGGAGTAAACTGTGATTATTAAAAAAAAAATCAAAGGGCTAGGCATGGTGGCTCATGTCTGTAATTCCAGCACTCTGAGTGATTGAGGTGGGTGGATCGCTTGAGCTAATGAGTTGAGGACCAGCTTGAGACACCACCTCTAAAAATATAGCTGGGGATTGTGGCAGGTGCCTGTAGTCCCGGTTACTAGGGAGGCTGAGGCAAGAGGATGATCACTTGAGCCCAAGAGTTTGAGGTTGCTTTAAGCTATGATGCCAACAGCACTCTACCAGGGGCAAAAAAGGAGACTGTCTCAAAAAAAAATAAACCCCCCAAAAAAAGAAATCAAGATGCTACACACAGGCTTTTGAAAATGTTTGTTGATAGAATATCTGCATGTAGGTACCTCTACAGGATGGTTGGAGAACTCAGAATTTGTCTTTATCCATAAATTGTATTTGTTTATTTATTTTTCATTGAGACAGATTTTCACTATGTCATCCTCACAAGATCTCTCTCATTCATGAGAGGGACCCACTTCCAACTCTCTTTGGAAGTGCTCTAAGCTTTCTCTTTGTTCTTGAATAAAATTTCTCTATGTTATATAAAAAAATAAGGCTCAAAAGGAAAGCCTAGAAAATAGAAAATGTTTGTGCATAATTTCTGTGGATCTGCTAGTTCAGTGAACATAGTAATAACTGTATGCCTTGCACTGATGGAAACTGGGAATATGTAAGTAAATAATAAGAACCAAAGGCCTGGTTTGGTGTCTGTGGCTTAAGCGGCTCAGGCACTAGCTACATACACTTCACCTGGCAGGTTTGAATCCAGACCGGGCCCGCCAAACAACAATGATGGCTGCAACCAAAAAATAGCTGGGCGTTGTGGCGAGTGCTTGTATTTCCAGCTATGTGGGAGGCAGAGGCAGGAG
Organism: Otolemur garnettii; assembly: GCF_000181295.1. NCBI lineage: Eukaryota > Metazoa > Chordata > Mammalia > Primates > Galagidae > Otolemur > Otolemur garnettii. Next base: position 497,967 of record NW_003852432.1, read on the forward strand.
AATGGCTTGAGCCCAGGAGCTGTAATGGCATGGCACTCTACCCAGAGCAGGGCGACAGCTTGAGGCTTTGTCTCAAAAACAAACAAACCAACATTAGGCCTTTCTCCCAGTTATCCAATATTATAATTAGTAGCCATGTGTGGCTACTTTAATTTAATTAAAATTAAATAAAAGTTAAAATTGGTTTCTTATTTCTGCTGTCCATATTCCAAGTATTGGGCAGTATAAATTTGAAGCACTTCATGTTTTGGAGTATTTGAGTTTGTGTGTGTGAATTTGTGATGATATTTCTGTTGCCATGGTAGTCTGTTATCTGGTGGCATTTCTCCATATTTGCATTAATTTATTTCTTGTCAGGCCTTGGACCAGAGTTGATAGTTTGATTCAGGATATAAAATTATCAGGGCACTGCTATGTTTTCTTATTATAACAGTTTTTCCAAAGCCTTTCAGATATTTCTTCAGCATTTTGTCATGGTGATTACACTGATGCTTATGGGGGAAACAGAAAGTAGGTTTTGTGGAATTTTTTTTTTTTTTTTTAGAGACAGAGCCTCATGCTGTCACCCTGGGTAGAATGCTGTGGCATCACAGCTCACAGCAACTTCCAACTCCTGGGCTCAAGTGATTCTCCTGCTTCTGCCGCCCAAGTAGCCGGGACTACAGGCACCTGCCATAATGCCTGGCTATTTTTTGGTTGTAGTGTCATTGTTGTTTGCTGGGCCCGGGCTGGATTCGAACCCACTAGCTGAGGTGTATGTGGCTGGCACCTTAGCCTCTTGAGCCACAGGTGCTGAGCCATGGGATTTTTTTTTTTTTTTTTGGATTTTTTGGCCAGGGGTGGGTTTGAACCCGGCCCCTCTGGTATATGGGGCCAGCGCCCTAC
>NW_003852432.1:498871-511665 GCF_000181295.1 Otolemur garnettii
GCTGGGTTTGAACCCGCCACCTCTGGTATATGGGGCCAGCGCCCTACCCCTTTGAGCCACAGGCATTGCCTGTGGAATTTTTTTATTGTGATAAAATATTCAGGATATAAAGTTTACCATTTTAATAATTTTTAAAGTATGCAGTTCAGTGGGATTAAGAACATTTACATTGTTCTGGAGCCATCACCACCATCCATCTTGAGAACTTTGTCATTTTGTCAAACTGAAACTATACCTGTTAAACACACCTTCACAAGCACCATTCTACTTTCTGTGTCTGTGAACTTGACTATTCTAGGTACCTCTTGGATGTGGAATTATACAACATTTAGCCTTTTCTGGCAGACTTTTCTCTCTCAGCATAATATCCTCAGGGTTTAGTCATGTTGTAGCATGTGTCAGAATTTCCTTCCTGTATAAAAGCTGAATAAATATTCCATTGTGTATATTTACCACGTTTATTCATCCATCAGTGGAAGCATGTTTCCCCCTTTATGAATATTGCTGCTGTGAACACTGCTATATGACTATCCTTGGAAGTCCCTGCTTTCAATTTTTTTGTATATATAATTTGCCCAAAGGTGTAATTGCTGGATCAGATAGTAATTTTATGTTTACTTACTTATTTTTGATGAACCACTATACTTTCCCCACATTTTATAGAATTTTAAGCTCTGTAGAACATAAAAACAAATTATATTTATAGAAAGTTGAGATAACTCAGACAACCGGTCCTGTATTTTGCCTTGTACCATGATAACTGAAATTACCAGAGTGTTTTAAGGCTCTACAGATGAAGCCCCAGAGAGAAGCCTTATTTCTTTTTCTTGGAAGTTCACAGTATTGCTAACGGGGATAATTTTGTAGTGTTTGGCATGTAGAACCTCTTAAAAGTATTGACTTAATTTTCCTTTTCTAGTAGAGTTTCTAAAATGAAAGTATTAGGAAACAAATACTATTCTTTTTGGCACGTATGACCGATAGCTACAAAGTTCAGCCAGAATTCAACTACAGAGGTCTTTATGACATAGGATTCTTTGAAAACACTTGGTAGAAGCCCTGAGATTTCAGCAGTAACTGGGGAGACCACTGTGTGCAGTGCTGTTGTGTGGCCTTATTGATTCATTCCTTTGAAATTAAAGTAGAACAGTGCACGTGGGCACTACGGTCTGCTGAAATTAATTTGGAGAGTTTTTGAGTTATTTCTCTTGGAGTGTGATGGGCTTATGTTTTAAATATTGTGTTTACCTAAGAATATCTTCCTTTTCATATGGAAATGATTTTTTCTTTTTGATTACCTATTCATTATAGAGATGGCTGTGAAAATTTAAGTTGGCTGAGCTTATCTCTATAAATGAGCTTTTTTGTTTCTAGAAAAGTTTTTTATGCATACAAAAGTTTTTTTTTTTTTTTTTTTTTGGTGGTGGTTCTGAGAGTTTATGATTATTTTTCTTTTTTTTTTTTTGAGACAGAGCCTCAAGCTGTCCCCCTGGGTACAGTGCCGTGGCATTACAGCTCACAGCAACCTCCAACTCCTGGGCTCAAGCGAGTCTCCTGCCTCCGCCTCCCAAGTAGCTGGGACCACAGGCGCCTGCCACAATGCCCGGCTATTTTTTGGTTGCAGCCATCATTGTTGTTTGGCGGGGCCGGGCTGGGGATTCGAACCCGCCACCTTAGGTGTACGTGGCTGGCGTCTTAGCCGGTTGAGCTATAGGCGCGGAGCCGATTATTTTTCTTTTACAACTTGTTTTGAAGAGTGGGAGTCCTTTACTTATTACTGCTGTGATGAAGATACTGGCTAAGTTTCTTTCCATCATGGTTTCTGTATTTCAGGCCATCTTGCGGAAGAAGCTATATTGAAAAATATTTTTAGGTGGTGATGATTATCTGTGCCCCTCAGCTTATATTTTTCTTAAATAATATCCTCTCAAACTGTCTTCTCTTCCCACTGTGGAAGAAAACCATCAGAAAGTAATTTGTTATGGCAAATCTAGCAATTTGTCTCAGATTTGTAAAATTCCCATAAAGGATTAGAATGAGAATTTAAGATAATTGATGATTTAAATTAGTTTGTTCTTGTTTGTTGAAAATGTTTTTTTCTTGATTTGGGAAATCCTGGTTTTCTAGCTCTGTACTATCTCAGGCCATGTGTCTAAAATGTTGCTTTGGCTGGTTTATAGTTTTCTTTTTAAGAGTTAGTTCTTTTTACTCTGCATTCTTATTTAGTCTTCCCTTCCCAAATAACTCCACCTGGTATGCTATAAATCTTTTCCAGTGTCTTCATTTAACAAATACAGGTATATTTAGTCACTGATTGAATTGCTTGAAACAAATGTGCAACCTGATACTTTTATGTTACTTTTCAAGTCTCATGAATTATCTGTATTTCCAGAATCTCATTTTCTATTTGCCAGACCTTTTAGATACTTAGTGAAGTATTTTAAGTAATTCTGCTTATTTCAAGGAGTTTTTGTGTAGGATTAGCTAGCAGCCCTAATCTGCTTCTAATTCTTGGCAGCTAATGAAGCCTCAGGCTCCTATCTGAGTATGTGCTTGTATTGTTGGGGCCCTGCTCAGTGATTTGGCAATTTTAGAAATGTTGCTGTAGAAGTGAGTCTTGGAGCAACAGTGCACCATTAAAGAAGAAAGGGGGCAAGTACTTTCAGGCTTTGCTGTGAACTATAATGAAGGACTTGAAAGCATGTTAGTGAAAGGATTGCTGGGCCATAGTCTGCCTCATATTCTTCACATAGTTATGGAAATACCTTTTGAAAAGACTGATATAAAGGCCTGTTCTGCTACTGCTTTGTGAAATGGAAGATTGGAATTAGATTCTTAAATGGAAAATGTTCTCTTGTTGCAGCCTCTTTGAAATGTGCTGCTAGTGGGAGCTGCAGCTTCCTCCTGCTGACTCTGAGCCCCAGGCTTCGGTTGAGATGGTCCTTTCAGAAATGTGAAGCTTAGTTCAAGCCTGGATTTCAGTGGGTAGCACCTGGCATCTCTGGCTAGGAAGTCCTATGAAGTGTAAGTGCTTTATTCTCTTCTTGTAAGAGTCTCTTTTCCTTCCTTGATTCTCTTCCTTCTTTCTGTCTCTTAGTGGACAGGAAGAACAGTAAGCAATGTACTGTAGTATGAGGATTTGGTTGTTATCTTCTTTATGACTTAGTGACCAGAGCAAGATTACTTACTACTTTTTGGATGTCACCAATTCTTAAACCCTCCTACAATTAAAAATATAAAGTGATAAATTATGACCCTTAACATTTAGTAGTGGCAAGTATCACCTCAAGTGATTTTTCATTGGCAACTTAGTAGCTTTACTTCTCAAGTTTGCTCAGGTTTTTTTTTTTTTTTTTAAAGCGGTAACTCTAATATTTATTTCTTATTCCAAAACAGAAACACAATATTTGAAAGGAGAGGCCCATTTGACCCATAGGTAAGGCACTATCAAGATAAATAAAATTACTTGAAATTAAAAGATAACTCCTTTTTTTTGTTTCTACTTGATACATTTGCACAAGAGTAATTCAGGAATTCTTCTAAGATCAATTCCCCATAGAACTGTCCTGGGAAATACATACAGCTGCTATCTATATTTTTGTTCAAAAAAACCACACACACACTGAGACTATAGATAATAATGAGCATTAGAAGATGCGAATTTTATATTTGGTTTAGTTGCCTGGATCCAAATATCATTCTCCTTTTTTCCTATTTCAGAAATACTGGTAACATTTTAAAGTAAGTGCATTCCAGAAGAGACTCATGGGTTTTTTTGTTTGTTTGTTTGTTTGTTTGTTTAGATTTTGGGGTTCCTGTCATTGAAAATTTTCTAAAGTTTCTAAATCTTCAGATTTTACAAAATGTTGATCTTCTTTTTATCACTAAAATATGTAAAAAACTCATTTAAAGAACCAAACAGAGGTTCCATCCTGGCAATGCCAGTGAAGTTCTGTAAATGTGAGGACTCAAAGAAAAATGTCTCATCTTCTCAGGACCATTGTATGTAACTTAAAGAACTGATTTGTTTGTTCTCTGTTGCCCTTTCTAAACATTTTGGATTTTGTCCTGATCAGGGTCCCCAAACCAGTAAGTATCTTAACTGTTTAGTAAAAGAATGGGCTTCACGGCTCGGCACCTGTGTCTCAGCACTTAGGCGCCAGCCATATGCACCAGAGCTGGTGGGTTTGAATCCAGCCTGGGCTTGCCAAACAACAATGACAATTACAACCAAAAACCAAGCGGGGCGTTGTGGCAGGCGCCTGTAGTCCCAGCTACTTGGGAGACTGAGGCAAGAGAATCGCTTAAGCCCAAGAGTCTAAGGTTGCTGTGAGCTGTGACACCACGGCACTATACTGAGGGCTACATAGCGAGACTCTGTCTCAAAAAAGAATGGGCTTCATGTTTGGGTGAACAAAGAGATGTACTCGACTTATGAGAGGATGGTTTATTGTCATTTGCTTCACATTAACAGTATAATATGTACCTGTTATAGCCAAAGTATTTATCTATGGATTTTGGGAGATGCAGAGACAATTAAGGTTGTGTTTTACTTTTGAATAAGAGAGCTTACCGTTTGTTGGAAAAAGATGAACAAAGACTCAGTTAAAGTATAAAGTTGACCTGTTAAAAGTCAAGGGTACCGGCTTAGTGCCTGTGGCTCAAGTGGCTAAGGCGCCAGCCACATACTCTTGAGTTGGCAGGTTTGAATCCAGCCAGGGCCCACCAAACAACAATGACAGCTGCAACCAAAAAATAGCTGGGCGTTGTGGCAGGCACCTGTAGTCCCAGGTATGTGGGAGGTGGAGGCAGGAGAATCGCTTGAGCCCAGGAGTTGGAGGTTGTTGTGACCTGTGATACCATGGCACTCTACCCAGGGTGAAAGCTTGAGACTCTGTCTCAAAAAAAAAAAAGTAAGGGTACCATGGTAGTAAGGATTTATTTTATTCTTGCTGGAGACATCTTTTTTATGTTGTTTATTTAAGTTTAGTTACAGAACAATTCAGACTAAAAGTTGATTTGTTTTTGTACTGTAAAATAAGAATTATTGTGATTCTGTGTTTGCCAGCTTTTTTCTTGCATAAGTTATATAGTTATTGGTATATTCCATGTCAGTGTCTTAAATTAACCTGTGGAAAAGAATCTTGGGACTTTTGTAGTAGGTGCATATCACCATGAGAACTGTTCAGCTATGTAGAAGTTGTGATCTGTAATCTTACCAATTTTCTGCTAATAGACATTTATGTATGTGTGTGTATGTATGTATGTGGAGGCAGAATCTTACTCTGTTGCCCTGGGAGGGTGCCATGGGATCATAGCTCACAGCAGCCTCATACTCTTGGGCTCAAGTGGTCCTGTTACCTCAGCCTCCCGAGTAGCTGGGACTACAGGTACCTGCCACAATGCCTGACTAGTTTTCTGGTTTTAGTAGAAATGAGTTCTTGTTCTTGTTTAGGCTGTCCTGAGCTCAAGGAATCCACCTGCCTTAGCTTCCCAGAGTGCTAAGATTACATGCCCTCCACCCGGTCCCAGACATTTTTTTAAACATGTTTTTCTTACTTATTTTTTCTTTTTTTCTAATGGTAGCAGTTCCCATAGTAATGACTCTAAACTTTTTTTTTTTTTTTTTGAGTCAGTCTCACTGTGTCACCCTCGGTAGAGTGCTGTGGCATCATATCTCATAGCAGCCTCATATTCTTGGGCTCAGGAGATCTCTTGCCTCCCTAGTAGCTGGGACTACAGGTAGGCACCACAATGTCCAGTTTTTTTCTATTAGTAGAGATGGTGGTCTTGCTCTTGCTCAGGCTGGTCTCGAACTCCAAGCAATTCACCTGCCTTGGCTTAAAATGATAGGATTATAGGTGTGAGCCACCTCACCCGGCCTACTCTAAACTTTATTGAAAGGTAATTTTCTTACATATTGTATAGTAAAGTATACCATCTTAAGTATATAGCTAGGCTTTTCGCTTTCTACGTTTAACTAATCACTAATAACATCAAAGCACATAGAACATTTTATTACTACTACAGGTTACTAAAAACTGAAATGCCTCTTCCAATAAATTATGCCCTCTTCCCAAGCAGCCAATATTCTGACTTATATCACCATCGATTAGTTTTGCCTGTTTTTTACAAAACAGTTTTAGTGAAATATTATTCACACAACTACAGTTCACTTATTTAAAGTATATACTTCAGTGGTGTTTTTTAGCATTTTTATAGATTTGTGCATCCATTACCACAATCAAGGTTAGAACATTTTTATCAGGCCAAAAAGAAACCTGTACTCCTTGGCCTGTCTCCTCCCTCCACCCAGAGTCTCATCCCTAGGCAGCCACTCATTGCCTGTTCTGGACATTTTGTGTAAATGGAATCACACAGTTTGTGTTACTTGGTGACTGGCTTCTTCCACATAGTATGTTTTCAGGGTTTGTCCATGTTGTGGTGTGTATCATCACTTCATTCATTTTTATGACTGAAGAATATTTCTATATGTATGCCTCATCTTTTCCATACATTTCTCAGTGGACATTGGGGATGTTTTCATTTTTTGGCTTCAGTGAACACATGTACAAGTGTTTGTGAAATTTTGAGGTTATAGCATAATTCTATTTTTAATCTTTCAAGGAATGGCATCCTGTTTTCTAAATTTGCACCATGCACCATTTTACACTCCTATTTGTAGTGTATTAGCATTCCTGTTTTTCTGCATCTTCACCAGCACCTGTATATCTTTTCGATTATAGCCATCCTAGTGAGTATGATGTCATGTGGTGTTTTCTTTTTTTCTTCTAGAGATAGTCTTGCTCTTTTACCTAGGCTGAAGTGCAATAGCCCAGTAGATAGGTTATGGTAGCCTGGAACTCCTGGGCTCAAGTGATCCTCCCACTTCAGCCTTCTGAGTAGCTAGGGGTACAGACGTGGGCCTCCATACCCAGCTAATTTAAGAAAACATTTTTGGTGGGATGGCTAATTTATGTTGCCCTAAACTGATCTTGAACTCTGGTCCTGCCTTGGCCTCCCAAAGTGTTGGGATTACAGATGTGAGCCTCTTTGTAGTTCTGATTTGCATTTCTTGATGGCTAATTGTGTTTTCAGTATCTTTTCATATGCTTATTTTGTTACCTTTAGAGAAAGTCATTCTGTTATCTTTAGAGAAAAGTCTATTCACGTCCTTGTGTCCATTTTTAATTTGGGATGTCATATTGAGTGCCTTCATTTTAGAATTTTCATTGGGTATAGGATTCTTGTTTGACTTTCTTTGTTCTTCTTTTTTAGGATTATATTTAGGTATATTCATGTCTTTTGGGATTCTCATTTCTAACAAGTAACTTTTTACCTTTGTTCTTCTGTACTTTATGTGTCCTTTTTTGCTACTTGCCTTCAATATTTTCTTCTTTTCCCTGGCTTTCTAGAGTTTGAGTATGATATATTTAGTATTTGTTCATTTGCTTGTTTGGAGCAAGTGAGGAGTAGGAAAATTCTCTATTGCCCTGATTTACCCTAGTCTTCAGAATTTCTGTTGTCCCCTGTTCTCATTGGTAGGGCTTTCTCGGTGATCCTTGCCTATACTGTGACATTTTGTGCTCTGCTGTGCATCTGGCAGGTATTGTGCCAACTACATTTCTCTTTCCCATTCCTCAGTGGTAGGAGACCTCCAGTGTTATTGGTAGTGTTATAAGCTTTAGACTGTTAAGGCCTATTCCCTAAGGATAGAGGTTTTTTCTTTTATTCCTAATGGGTCTTAACCTATCCAGGCGTCCTCAAATTATGGCCTGCGGGCCACATGCAGCCCGCCTAGGATATTTATCCAGCCTGCCTGGTGTTTTTGCCGCTGCTGCCTGTCCTGCTTAGCAGCCGACTCGTCCCCGGGCCCACAGTCTGGCCCTCCAACGGTCTGAGGGACAGTGAACTGGCCCCCTGTTTAAAAGGTTTGAGGATCCCTGAGTCTATGCTTGATGGGGTGACATGGTTTACTGGCTCTCCTCCATAGCCTAAAGCTTTTATTATATGGGGGAAAGGGTTCTGTCGGAGCTTTTTGCATTCCTCTCCCCCAGCTCCAAACCCCAAAGGAGGTAGTCTCCTACTGTATCCCCAGCCTCTTCTCTTGGGTATCCAGTGGAGTTCTGTGGAGATCCTGCAGCTGAAGGGAGTTCCGTCATGTCTGTGAACACCAGTGGTTCTGTATGCTCATGCTAGCCCACATGCAGGTTTTACTAACTTGTTAAAAATTTTAGCTGAATTTTTATTAGCTGATGATCTGGTGCCATTTGTTTCTTCCTCTGTTCTTCCATAGATGAGCCAGGGTTTGCTTCCTGTCACTTTGGAGAAATCCATCCTTAGATTTCAGTCAACTAGTTTGTCCTGGGACCTCAGCTTTCTGATGCAGTTAAGAAGAGTTATCTTGTAGTTTATTTGATTTTGTTTATTGTAACTTGTAGAAAGCAATGTTCTTTCCATCTTTCTACATCTTGGATGGATGTGGGACTCCCCTGGGGCATTTTTATCCTTCATAATTTTAAATCACGCCAAATGTTAATTGCTTTATATAATACTGGATTTACCCAATGAATACTTAGGGATTTACCCACATACTTAACTTTTCCATTCCTCTTTGTTCTTGATTTCAATGCTTCCATCCAGGATCATTTTCCTGAAAAACATCCTTTAGTATTTTCTTTTTTGTGCACCCTTTAGTATTTTCTTCTTTGTGAGTCTGTTGGTGATGAACTTCTTTTTTTGGATGGGGAGTTAAAATGTCTGTTTTTGTTTAATTTTGGAAGGGTATCTTCAAGGAATGTGAAATGGCCATTATAAGTTATTTTCTTTCAATACTTTCAAAATAAGATTTTTTTTTTATTGAGACAGTCTCACTTTGTCACCCTCAGTAGAGTGCTGTGGCATCTTAGCTCACAGCAACCTCAAACTTAAGCAATTATCTTGCTTCAGCTTCCCAGGTAGCTGGGACTACAGGTGCCCACCACAATGCCCGGCTATTTTTTTTGTTGCAGTTGTCATTATTGTTTTAGCTGGCTAGGGCTGGGTTCAAACCCACCAGCTTTGGTGTATATGGCTGATGCCCTGACCACTGAACCACAAGTGCCACCCAAGATAAGATTTTTAATTCCCATTGTGACTGTAAAGAAGTCAGTTATCAGTCTAATTGTTTTTCAAGGTAATAGTGATACAGGACAGGTGGTGTCCCAGCCCATCCTTTTTCATCTGGCTTTTATGATCTTCCTCTTTGTCTTTAGTTTTTAAGCAGTGGAGTGTGCCTAGGAGTTTTGCAGTGCTTCTTCAATCTGTGCCTTGGTATCTTTTGTCAGTTCTGAAATGTCTCAGTCATTATCTTTTTTTTTTTTTTGAGACAGAGTCTCACTGTGTCGCCTTCAGTAGAGTGATGTGGTATCATAACTCACAGGAACTTCAAGCTCTTGGGCTTAAGCTATTCTCTTGCCTCAGCCTTCCAAGTAGCTGGGACTACAGGTGCCTGCCACAGTGCCTGGCTATTTCTTTTGTTATTGTTGTTGTCCTTGTTGTTTAGCAGACCCAGGCTAGGTTTGAACTCAACCAGCTGCAATGCATGTGGCCGGCGCCCTAACCACTGAGCTACGGGTACCAAGCCTGCAGCCCTTATCTTTAGTGACTCATTTTTTCTTTTCCTTCTGGTATTTCAGTTGTATATATACCCTTTTCATTATGTCCTTCATATCATTTGATTGACTCTTGTGCTTCAGTCTTTCTGGTTTTTATTGACCTATTATCTGTCTAGCATAGTAATCTTTTCTTCAGTTGTGTGAGGTGCTATTTGGCTTTTCTAATTAGTTATTAGTTTCAGTAATTGTATTTTTTTTTTGTAGAGACAAGTGTCTCACTTTATTGCCCTCGGTAGAGTGCTGTGGTGTCACAGCTCACAGCAACCTCCAACACCTGGGCTTAGGTGATTCTCTTGCATCAGCCTCCCAAGTAGCTGGGACTACTATAGGCTCCTGCCACAATGCCCAGCTGTTTTTTGGTTGCAGTTTGGCAGGGGCTGGGTTTGAACCTGCCTCCCTCTGTATATGGGGCTGAGCTCCCTACCCACTGAGCCATAGGCACCACCCAGTCAGTAACTGTATTTTTTTAATGCTAGAATTTCTTTTTGATTCTTTTTATGGATTTCATTTTGTAGTGGAAATTCTCAAATTTGTCTTCTAATTCTTTGGCAGTATTGATCAGCTGTTCAATGTTTTTCCCAACTGTGTTTTTTTCTTTTTCTTTTTCTTTTTAAATTTGACTTTTTTTTTTTTTCTTGATAGTCTGACTTGCTCAAGCTAGAGGGCAGTTGTGTCATCGTAACTCACTGCAACATCAAACTCTTGGCTCAAGCAATCCTGCCTTAGCCTTTTGAGTTTCTGGGACTACAGATCTGTACCACCACCTTTGGCTAATTTTTTTCTATTTTTTTGTAGAGATGAAGTCTTACTGTGTTGCTCAGACTGATCTTGATCTCAGGCTGTCCTCCTGCCTCATCCTCCCAAAGTGCTAGGAGTATAGGCATGAGCCACTGTGCTTGGCCTTTTTTCTTTTATGATAGTGATATTAAAACACAAATCCAAGCTGGTGGTGGTGCATGCCTGTAGCCCTAGCTACTCAGGAGGCTGAAGCAGGGGGATGACTTGAGACTAGGAGTTTGAGGCCAGCTTAGGCAACATAGTGACACAGCTCTGCTCCAGTCACATAAATCTGGGGCTGTTTTGACTTAGTTTTTAATAGGCCCCACTTTTTGGATTTGTCTGGTTCTTTTCTCACAATGGCATTCAGGTTAAACATTTTCTGCAAGAATACTACAGGGATAATAATTTGTTTTTGGTAAATCACATCAGAAGTCCCGTAAGTGGTAAGTTTTATCACTTTGGTTAAGATTATTTTAAGTTATTTTATGTTATTGTTTTTAAATTTCAGATTAAAATGAGAATGCAAATGATTCGGTTACAATGTTTGAATTTCTTAGGTAAAAGCCCAGGAGGTGGGCTTTTACAGGTACACTTACATTGTGCCGTTTTAGTGGATGCACACCAGTCTCCTTACCCTCCCCAGCTTGAATTGAATTGAGTTTTTCTCTTGTGTAGGCATGTATTAGTTCATCTACTGGCTTCATATTAATATTGAGTATACTGAATACTTGCTTTTCCATTGTTGTGATACTTTACTAAGAAGAATGTGGTTAATTCCATCAAGATGTTAGTTATTTCAAATCTTTGTTAATTATAGTATCTAGATATGTTATTTACTATTATTTGCTTTTTCCTAGTTGTAGTTTTCCTGGTTGGTGTTTTTCTAGTTATTTAGTTTTGCTTTTGTTTAATAGATGTTAGATATGTTGTTTGTGAGAGTTGAAGAAATTATAAATGATGTTTTCCTCCGGGGATGATTTTCTTTTGCATCTGGCAAGTCTTTGTGATAGGGACAGATCTCTTTATTTCCAGAAGAGATCAAACAAATTCTAAAATGTGTTTCAATATTTTTTTTTTGATAAGGATCGCATTTGATCTGTAGATTGCTTTGGGTAGTGTTGAAATTTTAATACTGTAAAATATGTTACATCCTAAAAGTTAGTATTTGTTTAGTTCAAATAAAAGTATTTTAAGTTTGCAGTTCATTGGCATTGAGGATATTCTCATTGTGGTGCAACTATCAGCACTGTCCGTCTGCAGAATGTTTTCCAAACTGGAACTCTGAACCCATTAAACAGAAACTCCCATTTCTCCCTTACCCAGCCCGTTGGTAATTCCCATTCTACTTTCTGTCTCCGAGTTAGACTACTTTAGATACTTCATATAAGTTGAAATTGTGCACTTTTTAACTTCTAGTGATCAGCTTATTTCACTCAATATAATGTCCTCAAGTTTAATCCACCTTTTAATTTACATCAGAATTTCTTTCCTTTTGAAGGCTGAATAATATTTTTTTTTTTAGATAGAGCCTCAAGCTGTCCGCCTGGGTAGACTGTTATGGCATCACGGCTCACAGAAACCTCCAACTCCTGGGCTCAAGCGAGTGTACTGCCTCAGCCTCCCAAGTAGCTGGGACCACAGGTGCCCTCCACAACGCCCGGCTATTTTTTGGTTAAAGCTGTCATTGTTTGGCGCCCTGGGCTGGATTTGAACCCGCCAGCTTAGGTGTATGTGGCTGGCGCCTTAGCCACTTGAGCCACAGGCGCCAAGCCTGAATAATATTTTGTTGTATGTATATACTGCATTTGTTTATCCATTTATCTGTAGATGGACATGTTGGTCCCTTTCACCTCTTGGCTATTTTTCATGCTACATTTCAGTATGGATGTACAAGCATCCATATTAAAAAAATGGATATATACCCAGAAGTGGATTTCTTGATTATATGGTAGTTCTATTTCTAGTTTTTTAAGGAACCTCCATACTATTTTCCATAGTGGCTATACCACTTGTACTCCCACCAGCAGTGGGAAGAGTTCAACTTTTCCACCTTCTTGCTAACACTTAATATTTTCTGGGTTGTGTTTCTTTTCTGCTTTGTTGATAGGTGGTATCTTATTGTGGTTTTGATTTTTGTTTTCCTACTCATTAGTCATGTTGCACATCTTTTCATATTCTTGTTGGCTGTTTTTATGTCTTCTTTGGAGAAATGTCTATTCAAGGAATGTCATTTAAGAAATCAGTAGAATGGCAAGTAAAAATGCCTAAATTATTTTTTTATTATTATTTTTTAAAAGACAGAGTCTTACTTTGTTGCCCTTAGTAAAGTGCTGTGGTGTCGCAGCTCACAGCAACCTC
>NW_003852432.1:512659-516746 GCF_000181295.1 Otolemur garnettii
GGCGCCGAGCCTGTGTATAGTTTATGTATATAGTTTTGGCACACTTGTTGAAAATATTTGAACAGTAGACACGTGGGTTTATTTTTGGGCTTTCTGTTACATTATATTGGTTTATATGTTTGTCTTCATGCTAGTACTGAACTGTTTTTGATTATTGTGGCTTTGTAGTAAGTGTTGAAATCAGAAGTGTGAGACTTCCAATTTTGTTCTTTTTCAAGATTGTTGGGCGATTTGGGGTTTCTTGAGATTCCACATGAATTTTAGGGTTGATTTTCCTGGTTTTTTTATAGAAAGTATCATTGGGATTTTGATAAGGATCACATTTGATCTGTAGATTGCTTTGGGTAGTATTGAAATTTTAATATTTTAATCCATAAACATGGGATTGACATGTTTTCTCTTTACTGATGTCTTTAATTTCTTTCAGTTAATGTTTTGTAATTTTTAGTATACAAGTCTTTTGCCTCCTTGGTTACCAAGTTTATTCTTGAGTACTTTATTCTTTTTCATTTATGAACTAAAATAAAGTCTTAAGGCACCCCTCCACCAGTGGCTGACTTTCTCTCTTTGGCCAAAGGGATCCCCTAAAACTGAATTGCTAGGTGTGAGAAAAGAGATCAGACATGCCTCATCATGTCCCTCCCTTGTCTTTTTAGAGATGTCCTCTATGACTCATTTAGAGGCCTAAGGCTATATAAGACATACCTGCAGGTCCCCTCAGCATATACAACAAACTGCTTGAGTCTGGGCATGTGTCCTGCAGTTTGTCTCTGATTAACAGATTTTTATCTTAACTCAGAATTACTTTTCGTGGACTCCTGGTCTGTTAGAATCTAACTCCTTTAGTCAGTTGTCAACGAAAGACTCTTTAAACCCACCCCTAACTTGTGGACCTTTGCTTTGAGATGTCTCACCTTTTCAGCCAAATCAATGTATGCTCTCCATGTATTGATTTATGACTTTACCTATTATTTCTGTCTCCCTGACATGTATAAAATAAGCTGCAACCCCACCACAATGAGCACTTGCTCAGGGCTTCTTGGGTGTGGCTTAGGGTCATGGTCCTCAAATTTAGCTAAGAATAAACCTCTTTTTTTTTTTGAACCAGTCTTACTATGTCACCCATGGTAGAGTGCTGTGGAGTCACAGCTCACAGCAACCTCAAACTCTTGGGCTTAAGCAATTCTTTTGCCTCAGCCTCCAAGTAGCTGGGACTACAGGTTCCCACCACAATGCCTGGCTATTTTTTTGTTGTTGTTGCAGTTGTCATTGTTTAGCTGGCCCAGGCTGGGTTTGAACCCACCAGCCTTGGTGCATGTGGCCGGTGCCATAATCACTGTGCTACAGGTGCTGAGCCTCAGAATAAACCTCTTTAAATTATTTTATAGAGTATGGCTTTTTTTCCACTGACAGATTCCATGGAATCATTTTCTTATTTTTCAGATCATTCATGGGTAGTGTTCAGTAACAACTGATTTTTATGTTTTGCTTTTGTATCCTGAAACTTTGCTAAATTTGTTTATTAGGTCTAAGAGTTTTTTGGTCAGATCTTTGGGTTTTCTACATATAAGATCATTTTGTTGCTTCTTTGTCATTTGGGATGCCTTTTATTTTTCTTGCCTAATTATTCTGGCTAGAACTTCTAATAACATGTCAAATAGTATTAACAAAAGTAGACATCTCAGTCCTATTCCTGATCTTAAGAGCGTTTTTGTTTTTTCGAAACAGAGTCTTACTTTGTTGCCCTCAGTAGAGTGCTGTGGCATCATACCTCATAGTGTTTTTTCCCATTTGTATTCTATTGATATTCCTATGTTGAACCACCCTTGCATTATTCCAGCAATAAATCCCATGTAGTCTTGGTTTATAATTCCTTTAATAATGGGTTGAGTTTGGTTTGCGAGTGTTTTGTTGAGGGCTTTTCCATCAGTATTCGCTTATAAGGGATATTACTGGCCTATAGTTCTCTCTCTTTTTTTTTCTCACTTTGTCCTCAGTAGAGTGTCTTGGAGTCACAGCTCACAGCAACCTCAACCTTCTTGGGCTCAAGTGATTCTCTTGCCTCAGCCTCTCAGGTAGTGGACACTACAGGTGCCCGCCACAACAGTTTGCTATTTTTAGAGATGGGATCTTGCTCTGGCTCACTAAGGCTGGTCTCGAACCTATGAGCTCAGGCAACCACTTGCCTTGGCCTACCAGAGTGCTAGAATTACAGGCATGAGTCACCGTGCCCGGCCCTGTTGTTTTCTTTTTTCTAAATCCAATTTGATATTTTTAAATTGACAGATAGTTTTCTTATAGTATCTTTGGGTTTGGTTCAGGGTAATGCTGGTTTCATAGAATGAATAAGGAAGTGTTTCCTCCTCTACAATGTTTGGAAAGAGTTTGAGAAGGATTTTTTTTTTTTGAGAGCCTCACTTAAATGCCCTTAGTAGAGTGCCTTGGTGTCACAGCTCACAGCAACTTGTCTAGGCCTCCTGAGTAGCTGGGACTATAGGCATATACCATAATGCCCAGCTATATTTAGAGATGAGGTCTCGCACTGGCTCAGGCTGGTCTTGAACCTGTGAGCTCAGGGGATCCACCTGCCTCAGCCTCCCAGAGTGCTAGGATTACAGGCATGAGCCACCATGCCTGGCCAAATTTTAGTCTTTTTAAGACTAAAATTTATTTTATTATTTATTATTTTTTTTGTAGAGACAGTGTTTCACTTTATCACCCACGGTAGAGTGATGTAGAGTGATGTGGTGTCACACAGCTCACAGCAACCTCCACCTCCTGGGCTTAAGCAATTCCCTTGCCTCAGCCTCCTGAGTAGCTGGGACTACAGGCGCTTGCCACAACACCTGGCTATTTTTTTGTTGCAGTTTGGCCAGGGCCGGGTTTGAACCTGCCACCCTTGGTATATGGGGCCGGTGCCCTGCCCACTGAGCCACAGGTGCCGCCCGGACTAAAAGTTAGTTGTGTATTTATTGTTTTCTTTACTGGGTTCCAGCGGAAAGTTTGGAGTATTTACTCCTCTTTGTTGGTGGGCTCTGAATTTCAAGTTTTCATTTTTCCCAATCTTTTGAGATGCCCGAGGTCTATCAGTTTCTCAGCCTCCTGTCTTCACTTTGAAATTGGCAAATGCTGTGAGGTGTAATTTAAAGTCAAATAGTCAACTGGGCTCTCTGTTCTTCCATTCCCTTCTCTCTGGGATCTTGGCCTGTCTGTTCTGTTTGTCTCACTAGTAGAGTGCTGTGGTGTCACAACTCACAGCAACCTCAAACTCTTGGGCTTAAGTAATTCTTTTGCCTCAACCTCCCAAGTAGCTGGGACTATAGGCACCTGCCACAATGCCAAGCAATTTTTTGTTGGCGTTGTCATCGTTTAGCTGACCCGGGCCAGGTTCCAACGAGCTAGCGTTGGTGTATGTCGCTGGCACTGTAACACACTATGCAATGGGCACCTTGAGCCTAGGTTTAATTCTTGTGTGTTAAAAAGATTAGCTACCTTTCAAAAAAATTTTTAATAGAATCTTACAAGATCTGTATGATTTTTTAATAATAAAAATTGTATACCTTGGAGATCTTTACATATTAAAAGTACATATTCTCATGTTTTAAAGGGAATTCTAAAGGACATTTAAATTTTTAAATTTTTTAATTTTCTTTTTGGAGACAGTCTCATTCTGTTGCCACAGGCTAAAAGTGCCATGGCATCAGCCTAGCTCACAGAAACCTCCAACTCTTGGGCTCAAGCTATCCTTTTGCTTTTTCATCCTTGCAAGTAGCTGCGAGGTGGGCCTCACAATGCCCACTGCAGGTGGGCCTCACAATGCCTGGCTAATTTTTTCTGTTTTTAGTAGTAATAGGTCTTGCTTTGTTCAGGCTAGTCTCAAACTCCTGAGCTCAAGAGGTCTCTTACCTTGGCCTCCCAGAGTGCTAGAATTAGAGGTCTGAACCACCACACCTGGCTTGGGCAGTCCCACACTTTGTAGTTGCTTTACTGTTTTGTTTCTTATAAAATATTTTTTAGGCCCAGTGTGGTGGCTCATGCCTGTAATCCTAGCACTCTGGGAGGCTGAGGCGGGTGGATTCCTTGAGCT
>NW_003852432.1:516835-530297 GCF_000181295.1 Otolemur garnettii
CAATAATAAAATAATATATGTATAGCCGGGCATTGTGATGGGCGCCTGTAGTACCAGCTACCCTAAATAAATTAAAATAAAGTATTTTTTGAGTGTCTTTTAATTCGCAGGTTCCCATTTTCTGTGGTTTGTTTATCTGTTGAGGAATGTAGGCCATTTGACTTGTAGAATTTTCCACAGGGGATTTTGCTGACTATTTAGTTGTAATGCAGTTCTCCTCTTCTCTGTATTTCCTGCATATTGGTAGCTGGATTCAGAGGTTTGTTGAAACACAGAGTTGATCCCCTTGTCATTATGATATCTTGTTCTGTCATCAGTAAGGTGTATAATATCTGGTTGTCTCTCTGTTTTGATTGTCTACTACTGTGAAACCAGATTATCCCAGAACTTAGTGACTTGCAACAAAACTATTTCAAATGGTATCTTACAACTTGGTAGGTCAGGAATTCAGCAGGGCTTCGTGGCATCCAATTTGGTAGTTAGGGTCATCCGGAGTTTCTCAGATGCTTCCAGTTACATGCCTAACATTCTAGTAAGAATGGATGGAAGGCTAGACTCAGCTGGGCCCTTTGGCTTTCTTTGTAGTCTCTGGGCCTTCCCATACTGTCTTTCCAGTAGAGTAGTCTTGAGTTCTCACATGGCAGTTGGCTTTCCTCTGAGTGTTGTTCAGGATACTAAGATAGAAGCTCCAAAGCTGCTTTTGACCTAACCTTGGAAATCCCAGAATGTCCCTTCTGCCATGTTATATCATTTAATCAAGTTACTAAGGCCATGTGTAGGGAGAATGGAAGTAGATTTTATACTTCAGTGTAGGGTTAGCACTGCATTTGAAGCTAACTTTAAACCACCCATTTTCCACTTTTTTTGGTGATGTAATCAGCTGTTGTTGTTCAGTGCTTAGATCTATTGTTTGTGGGTTGCAAAGTGGTGATAATTCTAAATGTGTCATTTCTTTTTTATTTATTTGCTAGAATACTTCTATAAAGAGACTCTTCTCATCTACCCCATAGTACAGTTTATATTGGAAAACCAGGATAAATGCATGATTCTTCCCTTGTAAGATAAAGAGTTTATGTCTGATCATAACCTGTCTCCTATGGTGGCTAATTTTTTCTTATAAAAAGATAAAACTTTATCAGTTCTTGTGAATTTCAGTATATGTGATAATCCAAGTCCCTCGCTGAATCCTAAATTACTGTGTCTTTGGCCAGTGAGGCCCTTTTCTCAGTTTTACTGTTTTATAGAGGCTAACCTGTTGCATAGCTGTCAGATCTCTCTCTCTCTTTTTGAATTTATTAATAGTTTATTTATCACTCATATTCATAGCTCAGGAACACAGGTCAGTGACAAACGTCTATGTAAATCAGCCCAAAGAAATTCTTTATATTTCAAAATTATTTTATGCTCTGAAAGACACCAGTCTTCCTCATCTCCCCAAAATCTTTCATAGAATCATAATTTCCGTACAAATCTCCATATGCCTTCTTTCTTGGTTCAGCCACAGCAAACTTATAGAAAACTGCAACCCCCAGGGATACAACAAATGCTCCAACAATATGAATCCGTAGGTGCCTGGCCAAGAGGCCATACATCTGAGGTTTGGCCAAAGCACTGGAAGCCATGGTAGTTACTGTCCTTGGTGGATTGCCAACCTCAACACGTCCTTCTTGGGCTGAGGTACACACAACTGCCCAGATCTCTTTTACTTACCTGCTGTTGGATTGGACAACACCTCTTCCATTTTCATCTTCAGTCCTATCATTAAGTTGACTCCTCATTACATTTGAAAAATGGCTCTAGTGGTCATAGCTTCTGTCCTTTCTAGTGTGACAGGATATATTCAGGGCTCATCTTGTGTGTTTCCTTCTTGAATCTGTAGTTCTTCAAAAAGCATTGGTTCTTTTTTTTCCCCCCTGATACAAGTTCTCACTCTATTACCCAAGACTCTGTTACCCAAGCTAGAGTGCAGTGGCATCATAACTCACTGTAACCTCATGCTTCTGGGTTCAAGGTTCAAGTGATCCTTCCGAAGCTTTCTGAGTAGCTGGGATTACAGATGTGCACCATCATGCCTGGCTTATTTATTTATTTATTTATTTCTGAGACAGAGTCTCACTTGGTTGCCACAGCTCATAGCTCACAGCAACTTCAAACTCTTGGGCTTAAGTGATTTTTTTTGCCTCAGCCTCCCAAGTAGTTAGGACTACAGGCACCCACCATAACGCCCAGCTATTTTTTGTTGCAGTTGTTTTAGCTGGCCCGGGCTGGGTTTGAACCTGCTACCTTCAGTGTATGTGGCTGTGCAGTAACTACTGTGCTACGGGTGCTGAGCCTGGCTAATTTATTATTATTATTTTTAGATATGCAGTCTTGCTGTGTTGCCCAGGCTGGTCCTGAACTTCTGACCTTAAGTGATCCTCCTGCCTTAGCCTCCCAAAAAGTTGGGATTGTAGGCATGAGCCACTATGCCTGGCTCTGGCCTCCTATTCACCTTCTGTTTCTTTGAAGACGTTGTCTGATGTGTTTAGTGACATGTAAAATTCTTCCTAGTCTTCATTACTGATGTGATTTTTTTCCTCTTTAATTTCTGATTTTTCCTGAATTCTTTCATCTAATTTCTGTAAATTTTAGTTCTGTTCACTGTATCTGGAATCTTCTTTCAGCTCATTTTGAAATAGTAGGCTAGTTTTTAAAACCTGTTTTTCTGGTGGTCATTTTTTATAGGTATGTTATTCTGCTCATTCTCTTTTTCCCCTCAGAGCTATGTATGACTTTTGACTTCAATTACTTATTTTTACAAAATTAGTTTTTCTGAACTTTTAGAAGATGGCTTGGTTAAGAGTAACATTTCTAACTTTTTTTTTTTTTTTGAGACAGAGCCTCAAGCTGTCACTCTGGGTAGAGTGCTGTGGCATCACAGCTCACAGCAACCTTCAACTCCTGGGCTCAAGCGATTCTCCTGCCTCTGCCTCCCAAGTAACTGGGACTACAGGTGCCTGGCCCAGGCTGAGTTTGAACCTGCCACATCCAGCATATGGGGCCAGCGCCCTACTCCTTTGAGCCACAGGCACCTCCGAAGCCTCCAACTTTTTAATAGAGCTTATTTTCTGTTGTTTTCAGGTAGTATTTGCAAATGTGATGGTTTGATTTCTGAGATTTCCTAGTTTTGTAACCCTCTGTTTTTATTCCTTTGGCTCTCTTATAGGGGTCCTGTATAATTTTGATTCTGTTAGCAGCAATTTCTTCTCAATATGAGGCCCTTTTCTCAGTCTTCAGTTTTAAGGTTTTATGGAGGCTAACCTGTTCCATAGCTGTCAAATCTCTTTTACTTACCTGCTAATGGATTGGACAACAACTCTTCCATTTTCATCTTCAGTCCTTAAATTTGCTGCCTGTACTGTCTGTTGAAATACCTATTGGCTCTTTTGGTGGTCCTCTGTTCTTAGATCTATTAGACACCCTATTGTTTACCTTTGCTTTTGTGTGTACTGATGCTGAAACCCCATAAGTCTTAATAGATGTTATTGCTTTGTCTCCATCCCTTAGAGATAGCCAGGTAATACCTAGTTATGTAGTAAATGTCTGTTAGTGTTTTGGTTTTGCTGTCTAATGCTTTGTTTTTATGAGAGTATTTGTGGAGATTCCAAATCAATTTGTACAAAATAAAGATGTTCTGGTGGCATATTAACTTGTAGATGTGCTTGGATTATTTATTAGATAATGAATGACTAGAAACTTTGTGACTAGAAGCTTTTTTACTTGATGGAGGAAAATTGGTGTTAATAGTAGTACATTAATTTATTAAATTTTTTTTTTTTTTGCAGTTTTTGGCCTGGGCCGGGTTTGAACTTGCCACCTCCGGCATATGGGGCTGGCGCCTTACTCCTTTGAGCCACAGCGCCACCCCAATTTATTGAACTTTTAAAAAAAATTTTCATTTTGAGACATAGTCTTACCTTGTTGTTCAGGGCTAGAGTGCAGTGGCATCATTATAGTTCACTGCAATCTCACACTCCTCAGTTCAAGCAATCCTCTGGCCTCAGCTTCCCAAGTAACTGGGACTTCAGGCATATACCACCATCCACCATGCCCAGGTGATTTTCCTGTTTTTTGTAGAGATGGGGGTCTCACTATGTTTCCTAGGCTGGTTTTGAACTGCTGACCTCAAATAATCCTCTTGTCTCTGCCTCCCAAAGTGCTTAGACATGAGCCACCATGCTTGGCCATCATGAAACATTTATTGAGTATTGTGGAGACACTATGCAAACAAAATTAATAAAAGATAGTGTATCTGGAAGGAAGCTAATGCTTTATGCTTACTGTTTACCAACTTGTTTGAAAGCTAAGTTTTATGACAGTAAATCTATGATTATGAAATTCAGAGTCTCTACTTTCCATTTACTTTAGGACCTTGTACAGGCCATTTATATTCTACCAGTTTCTGCGTCTTGTCTTGATGCTTATCTTTCTTTGGAAAGTCTTTTTTTTTTAAGAGATAAGGTTGTTCTGTTGGCCAGGCTTGGAGAGCAGTGGTGTCATCACAGTTCACTATCATCTCCCAATTACTTAGGTTCAGTCGCTCCTGCTGAGTCTCTGGGACTGTAGGCACATGCTACCACACCTGAATAATTAAAACATCTTTTTTTTTTTTGTAGAGACAGGATCTCTGCTTGTTGATCAGGCTGGTCTTGAATTCACACCTCAAGTGATCTTTCTGCGTCGGCCTCCCAAAGTACTGAGGCATGATGACCCATAGCACCTGGGCCTATTTTTAGAAAGGTCTCGAAGTATAATTATGTATTACTTATGAAGTGTTCTATGTTCATAAAAAATTGATCTCTGCTCTATTCCTGAATCAATATTGAAAATTTTATTGTCAGTCCATTTAACCCTTCTACCATGAAGAGGCAGTTTAGTGTAGAATTGGATTAGAATTAGAATTAGAATTTGTGAGTCATTAATTAGTTGTCTACTGTGTAGACATAATTTCATTTTCAAATTTATTTTTAAAGTAGGACTTTCTTTTTTCTTGAGAGGATTTAAAAAATATATAAAATGGGACTTCCTTTTATAATGGTAACTAGCCATTAGATACAAAATTTTATACTTTTGTTCTTTGTGTTATTTCTATAGGTAAGGTTTTCTCCCATTAAAAAGATTTTACTAAGCTAGGTGTGGTGGCTTTCACCTGTAATTTTAGCACTTTGGAGGCCGAAGTGGGTGGATTGCTTGAGCTCAGGATCAGCCTGAACCCCATTGCTAGAATTAGCGCCTGTAGTCCCAGCTACTTAGGAAGCTGAGGCAAGAGAACTACCTGACCCCAAGAGTTTGAGATTGCTGTGAGCTAGCACTCTATTGAGGTGGCAAAGTTAGACTGTCTCAAAAAATAAATAAATACATAAAGATAAAAAGATTTTAGTAGAACGTGTAGCACTTTGCCAAATATAAATACATCAGAAAATAGTTGAAATATGTGAAATATTTACTTGGGCCAAGATAGTTTTTCTGTTATTTTATTAGGAACTAAAGATCTAAATGTAGACCCACTGAGACCAGTACATTCTCCTATTTATAGATATGACAGCTTTGGGGCTTAATTCGCAGAGTAAACAAAGTTTATTTAAGTGGGAAAAGGGAAGAAACCCCCAACCTATAGGTTATGGTTGGAAGGTATACAGTGACATTTTAGTTTCAAATCTTCAGGGGCATTTTTCTTCATACTCTACCCCCCACACAATTGATTCTAATCAGCAGGATTATATCTATTAATTCAATTGATAGCTCTTATTCCTTCCTAGAATGAGTCAGAGAGATCTTAGGAAATAACTTTTGTTGAGCAAGGCCTCCAACAATGTAGTTTGAACTATTGGCTGAATTAATGGGTAATTTAGTTTGTCATATATTTCTTCCATTATTCTTTGGTCTAAATATGTTTATATGTTTATATAAGTATTGAGGTTGTATGGCATTAAAATTACTTAGAGAAGCAGTATTTTTTAAGACATCTTTGTCTAATCTGCTTTCAGGTTCATGCGTGGGAAATTTCCGACCAATTGTTACAGATCCGACAGGATGTGGAATCATGCTATTTTGCTGCACAAACCATGAAAATGAAGATTCAGACCTCATTTTATGAGCTCCCCACGGACTCTCATGCCTCTTTACGGGACTCATTGCTAACCCATATCCAGAACTTGAAAGACTTGTCACCTGTCATTGTAACGCAGGTAAATCCTGTGCTTCTTGTTAGGAAAATTTGGAGGGCCATTTATATTTACAAAGTTTATTTTAATTGACTTTGCTAGGCCATGTGAGGTAATGTTAACAACTTTTTTAGAGATGCATTGTTATATTCTTACAAATGAATAGAAAATGACAATTTTAATCTTTTGTATTAATCTTAGAGTTCAGTTGGTTTTAAATAAACTTAAATACCAGAAATGGCAAAGGTGAGTGTATGTTTTCACAGGTATGCATATGACCTCTACTGTTAAAATTATAAGATTAAAATATATTATGGGCCTGGTGTGGTGCTTATTCCTATAATCCCAGCACTGAGGCAGGAGGATTGCTTGAGGCCACGAGTTTGAGACCAACCTGGGCAATGTAGAAAGACTCTGTTTCTAAAAAAATAAAAATAAAAGAATTAGCTGTGCATGGTGGCATGTACCATAGTCTAGGTACTTAGGAGAATGAGGCAGGAGGAATGCTTTAGTTCGAGGTTACAGTGAACATTGAGTGGCCCACTCTACTCCAGCCTGGGAAATAGAGCAAGACTCTCAAAAAACAAACAAACAAACAAACAACTATACGCACAACCAAAACTACTATGTGGTTTTATTCTGGCCTTATTGTCTGGTAAAGGTCTCATCGTCAATGAATGAAACTCAGTGAACCAGAGCATCTGGCCTTCCCTCTTAGGGAAATATGTGAGTTAGAAAGGAAAATTGGAAGCTTGGGTGAATTCATACTTACACATGTTCTCTGCCTGGCATAGAAGTGCCCTTGAAGAGAAGGCTTTATGTAAGGCTTCAACATGAGAAATGGAAAGAGAAGGGAAATGGCAATCCAGTACTTGAGAACTGAGTCAAAGGTCTTACTTTGTCAGTAGCTTTGGCCTTTTGGCAAAGTATAATTTATCTGTCCATGAAGTTCTGTGATATTGCCAATTAAATGTAAGTATTGGTATATTTTGAGGAAATTCTGTAGACTCTTATTTTTGTTTTTAATTTATAAAGGTTAACTTTTAAATCCCAGCAATTTGTAGCCAATCCAGGAGAGTTTACACGATATATATATATACACACACACACACATATATGTATGTTTGTGTGTGTGTGTGTGTATGTATGTATATGTAGGGATTAGGAAAAATGGGGGGGGAATCAGTCTCAGTTGTCATGTCATTTGAAAGAAATTTAGTTTCTTGGCTTTCCAATTACTGTTGATGGTAACACTATATTTCTGTTCATCAGTTCTCAAGAGATTTATTTAATCTCTCTTCTTATTTAGCTGGCTTTAGCAATAGCAGACCTTGCCCTACAGATGCCTTCCTGGAAGGGATGTGTACAAACATTGGTTGAAAAGTAAGTAATTTGTATCCACTGTATACTAACTAGACTTTGACATTATCATAAACTTACACAGAAATTTGTTAGCAGTAGCTGGACAGTTTCCCTGAACTCTTAGTACAGAATTATGTTATTAACACTTGTCAAATTAAAATTTATCTAAAATTTAAATACTACAGAAATATATCATGTGGGGGATGTACCCTTGTAATTTATACACATGTACACAATACTACAGCAATGTCTTTTATTGCCTTGTGGGTCATGCCCACTAACTGGTGTAAGTGATTTTGTAAAAATGTTATAGGAGTTAAGATTATATTTAATTGAAGGTTGTTATGAATATATGTTCTTATTGACTGCGGTTTGTTTTGTATCTATCAGAGAGACAATATTCTTTTGAGATACATGTAGACCACTATTTTAAATAAAATATTTCCTCATGGTCCTTGGGAAGATAATGTTGATATTTACTTGCGTTTTGGCATTTCATTGGGAAATTATTTTTTAACAAAAGTGAGTATCTTTTTATACTTTCAAGTATAGTGTATCATTAAAGAGTTTATATGGAGCTTAGTTTTTTAAGTAAATTTTGATTGAGAAGTTAGCACGTGATCCTTGAAAAAATTCTCACAGTATGAAGTTTTCAAAGTACAGTGTGAACACCATTTCCCTTACCCTTGTATTTTGTAAGTAACCACTATTAACAATTGGCTATATGGTAATACAGACTTTCCTTTATGCATTTTATGAGAGTGCACTATGTATGAAAGTGTATTTTATTATCCTACTAAAGATAATACAATATGTGTTTATCCTTACATTGTGCATATATATTTTAATATGTCTATGTATTTTAGTATACCTATATATTCACTTATATTTAATATGTTTTATATACTTTTTTAACTTACTACATTGTGACCATTTTTTCATGTGATGACTTAAAGACAACACTTTCATTATAATAGCCATGTAGGAGGGATGTCAAAAGTATCCAGATGCCTATATCTCCTTTTTCCATAGTACACAGATGGATACTTTCCAGACAGCCCTCATATGTTCCATTGTATAACTGTAACCTTTTTTATCCTACTTAATTATGGAGAACATTTATGTTTTTCCCATTGGTTTTGCTGTATAAGAAAGAATATAGCATTCTTTCAACTTTATATATTAAAAAAAAAAACTATAGTACACATGTGTTTATTTATCTTTGCCTGTATATATGAGTTTTTCTTTGAAAGAGAAATTGCTGGAAGTGAAACAGCTAGGTCAAAGATTATGCAGTTTGAAATTTTGATTGGGTGATCTTTCCAGATACTTTTCCAAAAGACTATACCTATGTATAAAAGATAATGTCTCTTTTCTCCCCCGTAACAATAGTGGGACTGCCTCTTTTATTGCCATAGGTTATTCTGATGGATGCTATCTTATGCACTTGTATATTTTCTGTTTTTAAATAACTTATATCTCTTCCCTTTTCTTTTGTAGATATAGCAATGATGTAACTTCTCTGCCTTTTTTGCTGGAAATCCTTACAGTGTTACCTGAAGAAGTACATAGTCGTTCCTTACGAATTGGAGCAAATCGGCGCACCGAAATTATAGAAGATTTGGCCTTCTACTCTAGTACAGTAGTGTCTCTATTGGTAAGTTAGTTTGAAATACTAAGTTGTTGCCCAGAAGCAGAAAGCCATGGTGGTTATTTTGTAATCCAGTTGCATTATCATGAAATGCTTTCTTTGCAAAATTCAGTGATGATAATTTATGTAACACTTAACAATTACAAAATACTTTCAGAACCTATACTTTTCAAACTTCTGTGTAACCCTAAGAATGTGATGTTATCTCTGTTTTATGAATGAGAAACAGGCTTTAGTGTTACATGACTATTACTTCAGAATTTGAACTCAGGTTTTTTTTTTTTTTTAAGAGACAAGAGTCTTACTTTGTCTCCCTCAGTAGAGTGCTGTGGTATCACAGCAACCTCTAGCTCTTGGTTTAGGCAATTCTTTTGCCTCAGCCTCCTGAGTAGCTGGGACTACAGGCGCCTGCCTGGCTATCTTTTTGTTGTAGTTTGGCCAGGGCTGGGTTTGAACCCGCCACCTTCAGTATATGGGGCTGGCACCCTACTTGCTGAGCAACAGGCGCTGCCCTGAACTCAGGTTTTGAACCTTCTGGTTTTATATCCTGTGCCCTTCTACTTTATCCTACAAACTGTCAGCTCTTAGTGAAGGACTGTGCTGAATATAATGCATATAAACTTACTTGACTAAGGAAAGGATCCTTTTTAATTGATATATAATAATCATGCATTTGCTACCTTGTTTGGGTTTCTTATATATTCCTGTTATTAACCCGGTAATTAATAGTGATATTTTTATATAAGTATACAATGTATAATGATTAAATCAGGGTATTTGGGATGGCTGTCATCTCAAACACTTAATCATTTCTTTGAGTTGGGAACATTCCAAATCTCCTAGCTATTTTGAAGTATATGATAAATTATTAATTATAGTCACTCTCATGTGCTGTTGAACACTGGAACTTTTTCTATACAACTGTATTTCTTTCTTTCTTTCTTTCTTTTTTTTTTTTGGTGACAGAATCTCACTATGTTGCCCTTGGTAGAGTGCTGTGGCATCACAGCTCACAGCAACCTTAAACTCTTGGGCTTAAATTATTTTTTTGCCAAGTAGCTGGGGCTATAGGCACCTGCCACAATGCCTGACTATTTTTTTGGTTGTTGTTACTGTTATTTTGGCAGGCCTGGGCTGGGTTTGAACCTGTCAGCCCCAGTATATGTGGCCGATGCCGTAGCCACTGAGCTACAGTTACCAAGCCACAACTGTATTTTTGTACTTGTTAATCAACCCCACTTTATCCCCTTCTCCCTCTAGTCTTCTCAGCCTCCAGTAACGACAATTCTATTCATTATATCCATGAGATCAATATTTTGTTCTCATATGAGTGAGAACATGTGATATTTATCTTTCTGTGCCTGGCTTACTTCATTTAACATAATGTCCTAAGTTCTGTTCATGTTGCTACAAATGACAGGATTTTATTTTTTATGACTGGATAATATTCTTTTGTGTGTGTATACTATATTTTCTTTATCTATTCATCTGTTGATGGGCATGGATTGATTCTATGTCTCCGCTATTGTAAATAGTGTTGCAATAAACATGGAAGTACAATTGTTTCTTTCACATACTGATTTTCTTTCTTTTGGCTATATACCCACTAGTGGGATTGCTGGATTATATGGTAATTCTAATTTTAGTTTTTCAAGGAACCTCTATATTGTTTTCTATAGTGGCTGTACTAATTTGCATTCCTACCAACAGTGTACAAATATTACCCTTAATCTACATCCTTGCTAACATTTGTTATTTTCTGTTTTTTGGCAATAGCCTTTTTAATTGGTATAAGACAATATCTTGTAGTTTTGATTTGTATTTCTTTGGTAATTGGTAATGTTGAGCATTTTTTTCAAGTACTTGTTGGTCATTTGTATATCTTGTTTTGACAAATGTGTTTTCAGGTCTTTTGCTCATTTTTAAATTGGATTTTTTAGATATTTTGCTACTAGGTTGTTTAGGTTCCTTATATATTCTGGTTATTAATCTGGTCAGATAGATAGTTGCAAATATTTCTGGAGATTGTCCCTTCACTTTGCTAATTGTTTTCCTTGCTGTGCAGAAGCTTTTTAGCATGATATGTCCTATTTATCAAATTTTGCTTTGGTTGCCTGTGCTTTGGAGGCCTTACTCAAGAAATTGTTGCCCAAATCAATGTCCTAAAGCATTTCCCCAGTATTTTCTTTTAGAAATTTAATAGTTTGGGTGGTACCTGTGGCTCAGTGAGTAAGGCGCTGGCCCCATATACCAAGGTTGGCAGGTTCAAACCTGGCTTCGGCCAAACTGCAATAAAAAAATAGCCAGGCATTGTGGTGGGCACCTGTAGTCCCAGCTACTCGGGAGGCTGAGGCAAGAGAATCGACTAAGCCCAAGAGCTGGAGGTTGCTGTGAGCTGTGACGCCACCATACTGTACTGAGGGTGACAAAGTGAGACTCTATCTCTAAAAAAAAAAAAAGAAATTTAATAGTTTCATGTCTTATATTTAAGTCTTTAATCCATTTTTATTTGATTGTTGTGTAAGGTGAGAGATAGAGGAAAGGATTCCCTTTTAAAGATGAATTGAAATTTTGATAGGCAGTAGAAGACTTTACTTGACTTTTGAGTGATATCACAATTACAGATTTAAAAAAACCAATTATAGATTAGTTAATTTAACCTCATTTGCAGATATAGGTGGAATTAAATCCTTTTCATTTAGTTGGAATTTTTAATACTCTAGACTAGGGTGGGTAAATTTATGGTCTACAGGCTGGCTGCCTATTTTTGCAAATAAAGTTTGATTGGAGCACAGCTACACACATTTGGTTATATATTGTCTATGTCCATTGTTTTGGACTACTCAGAGGAATTGAATATTTTTCCCAGAGACCATATGGCCTTCAAAGGCTAGAATATTTACCCAACCCTTTATAGAAAATGCTTACTGATTCCTGAACTAGATGGTATTAAATTGATTATCTAGCCCATATCTCATTTTTAGGTCTTTATAGTCCAGCTTCATTTTTTTTTCTTTTGAATATTATTAATGACTGAAACAAAAAATATCTAAACCTTCAGTTTCTGGAAGAACCGCTTATTCTTGCCCATCTTGTATCCCTCCCCAATGCCGAGCTGTTTCTTTCTTTTTTTTTTTTTTTGGTCTTAGTTGTCATTGTTATTTGACAGGTCTGGGCTGGGTTTGAACCCCAGCCTGGGTGTATGTGGTTAGATCCCTAGCCACTGAGCTATAGGCGCCAAGCTGCATTTTAGATATTTGGATTAGAGATTTTTCAGCGTGTAATAGATTATTTTTCAGAGATTTGTTTTAGTACTTCTATAATATTATACATCTTTTTTTTTAAAAGAAAATTTATTTTAAATTCAGTTTGGTATTAGAAATTCATTGGAAAATTATCCTTTTAAGTTAAATGTATGTTTAACTTTTCCCTTAGCCTTTTCCCTTTTTCTCTCTCTTTCCTTCTTTCCTCCCCTCCCTCCCCTCCATCTTACTGTTACCTGGCATAGAGTATAGTGGCATTGTGGTAGCTCACTGCAACATCATACTCCTGGGTTCAGGGGATCCTCCTGCTTCAGCCTCCTGAGTAGCTGGGACTAAAGGTACATGCCACCACACCAGGCTAATTTTTTAATTTTTTGTTGAGATGGAGTCTGGCTTATGCTCAGGTTAGTCTTGAACTCCTGATCTTAAGAGATGCTCCTGCCGTGGCCTTCCAAGGGGCTAGGATTATAGGTGTAAGTCACCATACTTGGCTGATTTTTTTTTTTTTTGGCGATAGGGTCTCATTCTGTTGCCCAGACTACAGTGCAGTGGTGTTATCACAGCTCACTGCAACCTCAAACTCCTGAGGCTTCAGCAATCCTCCTGCCTTCGCCTCTCAAGTAGCTGGGACTACAACTGCATTGCCACGATGCCTGGCTAATTATTTCTATTTTTGCAGAAACGGGATCTCACTTTTGTTTAGACTGGTTTTTGAACTCCTGACCTCGAGCAGTCTTCTAGCCTTGGACTCCCCAAGTATTGGGATATAGGCATGAGCCACTGCACCCAGTCCTATTTTAAATAAATAGTGTTGTAGGAAATTAGAAAAGATAGACAAGCACATTATATACCTACCATCTGGAGATCATATTTTTAATCCTTTAATACATATTTCTCAATGGACATTTTCTCTGTGAACATTATTTTGGCCCAAATGAGATCATACTCTACCTGTTCTTTTGTACCTTGCATTTTCAGTTCCC
>NW_003852432.1:531133-537412 GCF_000181295.1 Otolemur garnettii
GTCCTTTTTTTCAGAATGACATGACTTGTTGATGAAATTGTACCAGTTGTTTTATAGAGTATGTTACCTTTTCTGATTGCCTCCTCTTTGTTTCATTTAGTTGATCTCTAATTAGAAGTTACTTATAAAGCAGCCCTTCTCAGTAGGAGTTCCTCAAGAATTAAGCATTAATTCTTATATGATGGTCTTATATCATCCATTGTAAAATTATCTGCATTGTATTAATAATGGCTATATGCTGTCCTTAGCATAACTGAGAAAATAGTCACTCAGACCATTATATGTAGGGCTTAATTCTTTCCTAGAATCTTGGTTGAGAAAAAGTGAGAGGCTTAATGGATTGGATTCCCAAAGCTAAACATGTTTGACTAAATAGGTGATTGGTACTTGATGCTGCATCATATCAGAAGGCATACACTCTTTGGTTTATCTTCCTCTAGTCATGTCGGGATTGATCACTGAATTAGGATGACAGTCTGATCCTTCCATTTATGAAGTTTCTTTTCCTCCTTATAATATAATGTAATTTGTGCAATGGTAGCTTGTTATTTTATAAATGTTCAATTCTCTATTAACCTTTTGTCTAATTGTTTGAAATTCCAATAGATAATCTTTTAATAATTTAATTATGGTTTGCAAAAGGATCTTACATCCTCATTTAGAAGTGAATTATATTTGTAATTTCTCCTTCATAATAATGTATTTTAATATCAGGTGTATCCAAATTAAGCAGAATGATTTTGAAGTATTTCTTCTCTTTCTATTGTCTATAAGATTAGGCATGATCTGTCTTTTGAAATTATCTTTTATTTTTATTTATAAATACTAGTTGTCTTTTTTTGAGACTTTGGGGAAAAAATAAGAAGTCAATTTATGACACTATACTGAATTTCAGAGTCAAAGCATTCTATAATAGACATACTCTTAATTTGACAATGTGAATGTTACTTTCTTTGCATTACTATTATTATTGCTTAATACTTCATTGCAGAGGCTCGGTGCCTATAGCTCAACTGGCTAAGGCGCCAGCCACGTACACCTAAGGTGGCAGGTTCGAATCCCCAGCCCAGACCTGCCAAACAACAATGACGGCTGCAACCAAAAAATAGCCGGGCGTTGTGGTGGGCGCCTGTGGTCCCAGCTACTTGGGAGGCGGAGGCAGGAGACTCGCTAGAGCCCAGGAGTTGGAGGTTGCTGTGAGTGTGATGCCACAGCACTCTACCCAGGGGGACAGCTTGAGGCTCTGTCTCAAAAAAAAAAAAAAAATACTTCATTGCAGCAATCGTCTGATTTCTTTTGCAAATGTGTATTTATCTTCATTCATTCTTTATGAGGTTTTTGTTTCTGGTCCTTATCTTAATGAGGTTTTTTGTTTCTAATCCTTATCTTAAAATTGTTATTGTTGTTAAATTTTAAGCCTTTTTGATTTTGTGTAGGCAAAAAGTGGAAACCTAGTAAACACATGTATATGTAAAAAAAAAAATAATTTAATTATGGTTTGCAAAAAGATATTTTACTAATTTTGTTATTCCTTTTAGTTAGCCATTATTAACTCATTTTAGTTGGCATTCTTCTGAGTTCCTACCAGGGACGGCTAGGATGAATCTTTTTTTTTTTTTTTTTTTGAGACAGAGCCTCAAGCTGTCACCTGGGTAGAGTGCAGTGACATCACAGCTCACAGCAACCTTCAACTCCCAGGCTCAAGCGATTTTCCTGCCTCTGCCTCCCAAGTAGCTGGAATTACAGGTGCCCGCCACAATGCCTAGCTATTTTTTGGTTGCAGCCGTCATTGTTTTTTGGCGGCTAGGCTGGATTCGAACCTGCCAGCTCAGGTGTATGTGGCTGGCGCCTTAGCTGCTTGAGCCACAGGCGCCAGCCTAGGACAAATCTTAATTATATTTTAATTTCCTATTTTCAAAATAAGGATTTTTTTTTAAGTTGCCTAAAATGTTATTTTTTGGGGGGGGGTTCTCTTTTTGAGGTATTGTGAACTTGTGGATTTTCATTTATTTAGAAACTCCACTAAAATCATTCTTTTGGGGCGGCGCCTGTGGCTCAAAGGAGTAGGGTGCTGGAGGTGGCGGGTTCAAACCCAGCCCTGGCCAAAAACTGCAACAACAACAACAAAAAATTATTCTTTTGATGGTCAAAATGTCATAACTTTGGTCACTGGAACATGTCTTTGCTTCCCATTACAAAAAGATGACTTATAACATTGTTACCTCAGATGTGGAATCATAGTTCTTTTTATTAATAGTATCAGTTTCACAGTGTTTCGAATGAGAGTGTAAAGAAGTATTAACTATAACAGGATGTTATAGTAATGCAGGATTGTCTAATGAGAAATAAAGAGAATTCTAAAGAATACAGAAGAGTTATAACAATGACACCATTGCCTTCTAGCCAGGCAACAGTACAAGACTCTGTTTCAGAGGAAAAAAAAAAGGATACAGAAATAAGTAGGCATGATCATTAACCCTAGGGCTGAGATAGATCTTCTAAAGAAGGAAGAGTTCACCTTCCTTCCAGGGCTGACATGCAGGTCCTATTGGCGAGGGCATGGCCATGGCTTACTGGGTTATAGGGAGTTCACTGTAGTGCTGAATGCTGCTGGAAATCTCAAATTTGCTGAAAATCTGCTTTCTAAGAAGCCCAAGACCAGAGGCACTTTACCACACATTAAGTCCAAAATCTCCAGGAAGTATGTTTGTATCAGTTAATTTGGCTCAATCAAGTGTTATATATATTCTGTCTTCTTTTGGTCTAATACCTCAGTATCTATTCCTACACCCTTCCCTTGGTTTCTTCACATGCATTAATTCTTTTGGTGTGCATCTTATTTCCTTCTGTGGTACTTGTAGACCTAAAACGTGCTGAGGATTGATCCTGCTTATGGGTCTAGTGACAATAGGGTGTGATTGCAGTTAGTCTTGAAGAGAATGGGTATCTACTTTTAAGGTGTCGCAGGTAAAGTTATCACAGGACTTCAAACTGAGAAAGGCTAGTTTCTACAGGCACTGGAGGGCAGGCTACTTCCACTGAAAAGGGAAGCTCAGAGTGACTTGGGAGTTTAAAATTATCGATTTCATTTGGGTCTAACCAGATTTCACCACTCCAAGATTCAGAATTCCATTCCTGAGATTGTGAATTTAACTGTTTATAATTCAGCAAACCACAGAACTAAGTTTTTTATATGAATTTCAGCAACACAGCCCTATAGCTACAAAAAAATAAGAGTTGTTTTTAGAGCTGGAAGTTGTCTGGTTCTCAGACTGTGACTTGAGCTGAAAGTTAATATACCTGAGGTTGTTATTTTCTTTTTGTAACCATTCAAGAATCCAGGGCACATCTTAGTCATTTGTGTCATTGTTATTGCCACACTGGTCAACTGCAGCAGCCACTTGGACTCCCAAGGCACATGCTTAACTTGGCACTTCTCATAATCAACCACAGATACCTTGACTGATTGTGATGGACACTGAAAAATATATTCCCTGTGGTGCTTAATAAGGTCTCTAATTCTGTCTTGTATCCTATCATCTTATGGAACCCAGAGGATAAAATTAGTCTAAAATGCCAAGAAAAAATAAGCATGCATAATACTAGTTCCCAAAGGCCTCTTAAACCCTTTCTCAATCAGTTTCCCTACCACTTTCCTTTATGGTTGCATTCTATCCTATTTCTTGTTAATACTATACTTTTGTGGTTTGTCCTAATGGAGTCATTCCTAAACATGGTATTAAATTTTTAATATTACTCTTCTTCCTCTCAGAGCCTGGTTCTGGCCTCTAATATTTTTCTCTCTCCATTCTCTGTATTGTTAATCCAAGATCTCAGTTCTTATTTATTCTTATTGTATTTTTATTGGTGAACTCTTCTGGACTCTGTATGGTACTGTAGCTTTTGATGTCTTACTTTAAGAGACAGATTTTTTTAAGATACAGTTTTCAAAGAGGAACTGAAGATAACTCTTAATTCTGAAGCTTTATGTGTTTAATTACCAGAATTTCATCTCTTCATAGCCATTAGTTTGTACAGAGTTTTTTTCAGAAGTCTGTCCTTAAGAATGTACAAGCAAGTCCGTCCATTTGAAAACAAATTGAAATGTCATGTAGGAAGCATGCAAGGCCAAGCAATTGTGTAATGAGTTTGCAGCAAGAGTTTCAGAAATTCAAATGGAGGGGGATATCTGTCAACTCTTAAAGGGATATCTCTCAGTGGCTCCAAGTTACGTTATTATTACTCCATACATTTTGCTTCTTTTAGCCTTGAACCATATTAAAATAGGTGCCTACTGTAGGAATTCTTAGGTGCAGTCATTAGTTTACATATATTATGTATATTTACATTTTATGGAGGATTAAACATACTTGCTACAACAGTCACCAATATCATAACTCATTTGAAGAATTACTGAGAACAAGACATTCTCCTGGCAAACCTGGAAATCTCTTATTTGTGCAGTTGTGACAACATTTATTGCATATATTAGTGTCATAGTTCTTTCTAAAGACACTGGGCATTTTAGTGGTCCCAGGCAACTATCTGGCATCTCAGAATCTTTGTTTCTCTGATTTTTAGGGAACAAAGGGCATTCGAAAGTCTTAAAGAATAAGTAACTAGAAGAGCTTGTTGGAGGTAGAACTACATTTATGACAGTTTCTCTTCTTCATGGTGTTTTCTGGTGACTTCCCACAAGTACTTTCCCTTCTCTGCCATCCTTCCTTCTATAAATAATTGAGTATTTGCCATTTACCAGCAGCTGTGGTTTTAGACAGTGACATTGGTATCCAGATACACTCATCGGTATACCCGTGGTTATGTGGACAGTTTCCCAGCCGGTTAGCTGTGTGACTCCACCCTTTTCCTGCTAGCATTATAATGCAGTGCATACAAAAGAAGTGAATCTGTGTTAAGGTAGCTTTTTTAAATAAGTTGTGAAGCTGGGTGTGGTGGCTTACTGTGATCCCAGCACTTTGGTAGCCTTGTGAGAGGATCACTTAAGCCCAGGAGTTCGAGACTACCCTAGACATTACAGTGACATTTCATTTCAACTGTGGCTCAAAGGAGTAGGGCGCTGGCCCCATATGCCAGAGGTGGAGGGTTCAAACCCAGCCCTGGCCAAAAGGAAAACAAAACATTTATTTTTTTTTAAGAGTAGTGAGAAGGGGGAAAAGAGTAGAACAAGTTCAATTTGTAACTGACTGAACAGTCGGGTGAGATAACTCACTATCTTTGGACCAGCCTCTACAAAATTGTTTTTTAAAATTAGCTGGGCATGATGGCATGTGCCTGTAGTCCCAGCCATTTGGGAGGCTGAGCTGGGAGAATCTCTTGAGCCCAGGAGTTGGAGGTTGCTGTGGGATATGATTGCACTGCTGTGCTTTAGTCTAGGTGATAGAGCCAGACCCTGACCCCTCCCCCCCCCGCCAAAAAAAAGTAATAAAGAAAATGAGTAGTCAGGTTCTGATTATTATTACCGTGTTTCCCTGAAAATAAGACCTACCCCCAAAATAAGCCCTAGCAGGATTTCTATGCATTTGTTAAATATAAGTCCTATCCCATAATAGGACCTAGTGATGGGCGTGGCTATGCAACATATCTTGGCTATGCATGCATTTTGGTGCAGAGCAGTAAGGAAGACTAGAATACCTTTTATCTGCCACAGCTCCTTTTTCCTAGCCGTAGG
The DNA here is from genome assembly GCF_000181295.1 of Otolemur garnettii. NCBI lineage: Eukaryota > Metazoa > Chordata > Mammalia > Primates > Galagidae > Otolemur > Otolemur garnettii. Next base: position 536,823 of record NW_003852432.1, read on the forward strand.
CACTTGCGCAGGTGCCCGTGTGGTAACTGCAGTCCCAGGCATCCTATTGGGCATGTGCAAAGGGCTAGGGGAAAGGAGTTCACACATCACTAGTGCCAGCCCCACCAACAAGGTCAGCTCCCCTGTCAGGTTCCAGAAGATGACTTAACTGTATTTGAATAAATGTAGATTGTTGTATTATAAAATAAGACATCCCCTGAAAATAAGTCCTAGTGTGTCTTCATGAGAAAAAATAAATATAAGACAGTGTCTTTTTTTCCGGGAAACATGGTACTTACAAATTAGTATTCAGTTAGCATTAGCATGGAGGTTTAGCTCAGTGGTAGAACATTTGATTATAAACTAACGTGCTTACAACTAGTAAAATATTAGGTTGATGCAAAAGTAATTGCAGTTTCAGACAATTAATTTTAAATCATAACTAGGCTTAAACACATTTTTATTTTTATTTATTTATTTATTTATTTATTTTTTGAGACAGAGCCTCAGCTGTCCCCCTGGGTAGAGTGCCGTGTCATCACAGCTCACAGCAACCTCCAACTCCTGGGCTCAAGCGAGTCTCCTGCCTCAGCCTCCCAAGTAGCTGGGAC
>NW_003852432.1:538963-542250 GCF_000181295.1 Otolemur garnettii
GGCCCGGGCTGGATTCGAACCCGCCACCTTAGGTGTATGTGGCTGGCACCTTAGCCACTTGAGCCACAGGCGCCAAGCCTGCAAAACTTCTTGAACCACTATTGCACTGTATGTTTGCTAGCAGTTCCTGGGCCAAATGTGTTGATGTTGCAAGTTGTCTTTGCTGCTTTATCACCTATTTTGAACTTGAATAAGAAAATTGTTGGAATTTGCTTTTTGTCTAACATCGTTTCTATAGTCCAAGATAAATATAAACAGCAAGTAATATGTCATTAGCAAAAAAAAAAGGGGAGGTAAGAAATGCACATTAAAATGATGTATAACCTAACCACATTTATTTAAGAATGTATTCCAGTATCCAATGGAAACTTTCAACAAGGTAAAAACCTCACCACAGTTACTTTTGCATCAACCTGGTAATTGGTTAATGTGTGATAGATGATTGTTTCCCCTATGCTCTTAATATTTCCTGGCACTCTTACTAATCACTTCATGTATATTAGTGTATAGATAGTTAACACTTTAATAGTAATTATTTATAACATTCATAAGATCATTGCTACTCCCTTTAGAGATTTTTGAAATATAAAAAGTTCTTGATAATAGGATATTTGTTCTGTATGTATAAACAAGGCCTTTGGGAGGTAGCTCTGGTGTAGTGGTTAAGATCATAGACTTTGAAGCCAGGCTTCTTAGTCCTTGCAATGATATTTACTAGCTATGTCATATTGGGTCAAGTTATTTGACACATCTGCCTCAATTTTCTCATCTTTTTAATGGGGATAATAGTATCTGTTTATACTGTGGGGATTAAATGAGTTAATACACACAACTCATGTAAAGCTCTTAAAATAGTGCCTGGCATGTAGTAAATGCTCAGTAAATGTGTTGATGACAGGTCAGCTTATTATTAGTTATATGCTTTTCTTGATCTGCCTAAAACATAATGGCAGAAAGAGATGAGAAAAATAGAAGGAGCCAGGGCCATTCATATGCTACTAGTACTTCCTTTGTCTCTTCTTTTGTTATGTCCTTATCAGAAAAGGTTGGCTTTAAAAAAATGGTTCTTGACTCGGCGCCTGTGGCTCAAGCGGCTAAGGCGCCAGCCACATACACCTAAGGTGGCGGGTTGGAATCCCCAGCCCGGGCCCGCCAAACAACAATGATGGCTGCAACCAAAAAATGGCCAGGCGTTGTGTTGGGCGCCTCTAGTCCCAGCTACTTGGGAGGCTGAGGCAGGAGACTCGCTTGAGCCCAGGAGTTGGAGGTTGCTGTGAGCGTGATGTCATGGCACTCTACCCAGGGGGGATAGCTTGAGGCTCTGTCTCAAAAAAAAAAAAAAATGGTTCTTAAAAAAAAATAGCTGTTATTATTGTCTTCCTTCTCGTTACTTATAAGATGATTGTAATAATGGTTTATATATAAAAATTTACACTATTTTACTTTTTCCTTCTGTTCAGATGACCTGTGTAGAAAAAGCAGGAACAGATGAAAAGATGCTTATGAAGGTCTTTCGCTGTTTGGGAAGTTGGTTTAACTTGGGAGTTTTGGACAGTAACTTTATGGCCAATAATAAGTTATTAGCACTCCTTTTTGAGGTTTTGGTAAGTAATGACTTTATTTATCAGAGTATTTCTGACATAGTCACTTTTGTAACTAACCTGCTGGGACATAACAATGTTTTCAGTTTATTGCACAGTGCCTGGAAAACATATAGTAAAATAGCCGTGTCCCTTCCTTGCTACTGAATAACAAATTAAAGGTACTAGTTTCAATACTTAGAAAGGAATATAGTTCTATAATATTTAAGAGGAAAGCGGTCTTACATGGTAAGAAATGATTTACATATTAAATCCAAATAATAACCATTGGTGTCTTTTTCCTTATTTCAGTGAGGGCAAATTATATATATATACAAAATGATGTGTTCTTAGTAATAGTCATTAAATCTCAGATATTACCATGATCTAATTACATGTTAATGTTAATCAGAAATTTAGAAAATACAGAATAGGTAGAATTAAAAATTATTTTTGCATCTGGAGACAATTATAGATTAGAATATTATCTTTGTAGTTGAGATAGTTAAACAGCAGTATATATACAGAATGAATTTGGGGGTTTTGAGATTAGTAGAATAAGTGGTAATGTTTCTTTATATACTTGTGCATTTCTTCTCTAAGCTTTGAAAGTAGTAATGGTTGGTAATTCTTAATAACTTGCGGTCAGTGAGTGCTTAGAATAATACTACATTTTAGAACAAGAAACATGGCATTGTCCCATGCACAAATATTGAGGATGTTTTTGACTCTTTCTCCTAGAAGGTTTCCTTTAATGAAGATGTATTAGTATGGAAGCTCTTTGTATACTGGATATATGATGATGCACTATTATTTAGAAGATGGTAGTCTGATGCTAGGTTGATGTTACTGTGAATTAAAGAAAAGGAAAGCACTTTCTTCAGGGAGATAATTGACATTTTATTGTTGTTACTGTATTCCTACTGTCATTCTTACATTAGAAGCTAAGCCTTAGGAAAGTTAAGATGTGGATAATTTCGTCATTATCTTTGCCTCCATGTCTCTTGATGCCTACCTTAATAATGGTGCTTTTGATTCTTACCTCACCAAATTATGTGAAGAAGTCATTGTAAATAAAGTCAAGTCCCACTTTTGTTTTGAAAAGTTTATCATGATTACATATGAATGGCAGGTAGTTCAGTATATACATCACACTTAACAATGGTGACTTCTAGGAACTGGATCGGAATAAAGAAGAAGGGAAGTAGTATGCCAGGATTATATTGTTCTTTACTGATGCAACCCCTCTTGTAAGAAGAGTATTTATTTAGAGTGAGGGTCAAAAATTTTCTCCTTTTTACATTCATTTATTGGTTCAAAATCATGCTACGTTTTGCTTTATGTTTGGACCATGACTTTCTTGTGCAGCTTTCCCCCCATAGTTCTTTTTTAAAAAAACAAAAAATGTGATGTGGACAGAATAATACATTTAAACATTTACCTAACTTTTATAACATTGTAATATAAGGACTGTCTTTAAGCCCATCATTCACTCTAAGTATAATCTAATGAAAAGTTTGTTACTGTGTGTTCTCCCAAACCTGCTTATGTAACTTTTTCACCTGCCGGAGTTTCTAAATGTTCTTATATTTTATTACTGAAGCTAGGCTAGGCTCGGCACCTATAGCACAGTGGTTATGGTGCTGGCCACGTGCACTGAGGCTGTCAGGTTCAAACCCAGCCCAGGCCAGCCAAACAACAATGGCA
>NW_003852432.1:542488-546911 GCF_000181295.1 Otolemur garnettii
AAAAAAAAAAAAAAAAAAGATAGGTTAATTTTCCCTCATTAAATTTATTTTACCTTTCCAATTTACTCTCTTTAAATGAAAGCCCTGGAGTCTTCTTCTCTTGAACCTTCTGATCCACTCTAATTTGCATCAATTGTTCTTTAAATCTAACTCTCCAGCTGTCATTTTAGGACTTATCCTTTACTATGCTTTGTGAGTTGGATTAAGTTTTTTCAAAACTTCTCAAATAACTACCTCGGAAAAGATACATACATGGAAAACAAACTTGGAATTCTTATGTGCCTAAGAAATGTTTTTATTTTTCTTTTAGTCTTGATGATTTGGCTATGTGTAGAGTTCTAGATTCAAGAGGCCTTGCTCTCCTTTACTAGCATGTTATCATTCATTATTGATGAGAAATTTGAGAACTCTGATTTTTGTTCCTTTCTGTTACCTCCTCTTTCCCCCAGAAGCTTTGAGAACCTTTGTTTAACCTTTTCGTATTCTGATATTTCACAGTAATGTTTTTAGGTATGTATGTTTGGTACTTCTTGAGCCCTTTCATTTTAGGTAGTGTTGGAATATCAGAAAAAGGATGGAAAAGATTTTCATAGACTTAAAATAAGGCAGGGAACACATGCTTTGGGAGGGCTTGTGTAAACAAAAACATGGAGATTAGAAATCATATGACTATGGTTGTGTAGAGAAAGGCTGATTTGCTTGGCATATAGAGAAATAGTGAGAAATAGGATTGGGAAGATTGATGGATGTTGACTCTTAGGCAGCCATGCCCAGGCTACTATATGTTTAAAGTACATGTTCAGAACAAGGCTATCATTGTTACAATCCCTCATACTGGGGGAATTGGTTTCAGGACTGCACCCCTTCCTATTGAATACCCAAATCTGAGGATATTAAATTCTTTTATATAAAATGGTATAATATTTGCATAAATCTACACACATCTTTCTGTATACTTTAAGTCATCTTTGATTACATATAATACACAATACAATGTAAAATTTGTATTTTTATTGTATTATTTTTGATTTTTTTGAAGATTTTGTACCCATGGTTTATTCAGCCCATGGAATTGGAAGGCCAACTGTGCTTGGCTTACACACCTTAGTGATCATACTTCTTGCTTCCCTATTCCTGTTACCTCCCAGCAACAGGATAAGACCTCTTCTAACCTACATGAAGCTGCTTCAGACTGTGTGTGCTCAGCTCTCTATGCCATTGAGAATGTGGAGACTAATTTGCCATTAGCCATGCAACTATTTCAGGGAGTCCTCACATTGGAGACTGCCTATCATATGGCTGTGGCACGTGAAGATTTAGACAAGTGAGTAATTATTTAAGCCTGGATCCCTGGGTTTGCCTACAGCGAGTGTTTTTTTAAGTCACTTTTTATTCATTTATCATTTGTGATTTTCAGTGACTCTGTAAATATAAAAACAGTGCATCCTAAAGATGCTCTGTTATTCTCATTTGATTGTAGAGTGACATATTGGATGTAGAAGGAGAGGTTGTAGATTTACCAGTCGTGGAAAATCGTAAGTTTTTGCACTTACAAAGGGTAAGGCTTTAGGAATTAGGGACAAACTTTAAAATATCAAGTGTGATTTGATGGGAATTTTTATTCACATAGTAATTGAGAATTTGCTCAACAAGTCATTTCGCTTATATGTGTAGAAATATATGGTCTAAGTAAAGGTGTCTGCCATAGAGATTGTGATAACAGCCTAGTAGTAATCACTAGATGTTCCTTAGGTTGAAAGATCTTTTATTTGATTCACTGTGACTGTGGGTTTGTACATACAATATCCAAATTTCTGACATAGTGCTCTCATTCCTCTTCCTTCTGCAGAGTTCTGAATTACTGCCGTATTTTCACTGAACTGTGTGAAACTTTTCTTGAAAAAATTGTTTGTACTCCAGGCCAAGGGCTGGGGGACCTGCGAACTCTGGAACTGCTTCTTATCTGTGCAGGGCATCCTCAATATGAGGTAGTGTTTAAATTATGCTAAGACCATCGTTCTCCAAGTTGTATGTTGCATGTTGTTATCTATATTCCACTGCTTCATGCTACCTTTTTATTCTTAAGAAATACAGTTTTGTTTTTAATTAAAGTGAAATGGGGGTTTTCTTTGTACTGGAATTTTTATAAAAATCATATTTGAGTTTCTGCTTTGAATCCTTCATAGTTAGCTAGGCTAACTATTGTAGGCATCTCAGAGAACCCATTAGAAAGAAAGCCCAGTTCTTTCTACTGAGCCCCTTGTCTAAGTTCCACTTGTTCTAGAGCTTTACAGCTAAAAAACACCAAATCCTAACTATACCTCCACAAGTCTTTACACCTCAAATTTTTCTTCAAATGAGCGTTGCAATCAGAAGAGGGATCAAAAAGACTTAAGGGTCTACATTGTTCAAAAATCTTTAAGATACACTGCCTCTTTTTAAGTTTGCTAAATTTTTAAAAATCTCATTTATTTGGTAAGTTTTACCTGTTTATAGTATTAGAAGTAAGCAAGAAGTACTCCCAAGTTGGGTATTGTTTTCAGTGGCTCCATTTTGGATCCTGGTGGGAAAAGTACGACAAAGACTCTCTTAATATGCCTACCCTTAGGCTTAGTAGTCCTGTGATTCTGAACCCTTTTTCTGTTATCACATACAAGATAGTGTTGATTTGTTTTACATAATCCTGTGAGGATATCTAGACTTGGGTAAAACTGAAAACATTTTTGGGAGCAGTATAAAGCCACATACTAATTATCATTCCTTGAAACAGTGCCGCTGAAAGGTTGGCTGTGAGTAAAATCCCAGGCTTTTTCTTCCTTTCTTTCCCACTCAAGAAAGCAGGTGAATAAAAAAAGTAATATGGGGCTAATTCAGTTATGTTCAGGGAATTACAGATGGTTAGCCAGGTAAGAAATGTTCTAATTTCAAACATCTAATGAAATGATTTCAGAATTAAAAATACATTAAAAGAGAGTTCCATTTCTGTATCTTTTTCTCTAAATTAAGAATCCAGTATAACATTTGGAGAAGTTATATCAGGCCTAACAAGGGACTAAAGAGGATTTTGGGCCTAATGTGGGAAGATAATTTGGAGGGGTAATAATCTACTATAGAAAAGATGACTTCTTCTGGTTCCAATTATACTTTTTATTTAATTAATTAATTATTTCTGAGGCAAGATCTCACTTTGTCACCTAGGCTAGAGTGCAATGACATGGTCATAGCTCACTGTATCCTACCTAGGCTTAAGTGATCTTCCCACCTTGCCCTCCCAAAGTACTTACAATCAATGAGCCTCTGCTAATATTATTTAAAAGCATATTTTTTGCTGGGCACAATGACTTGTGCCTGTCATCTCAGCTACTTGGGAGGCAGAGGTAGGAGGATTATTTTGAGTCCAGGTGTTTGAGGCTACAATGAACTATGATCATGCCACTGCATTCCAGCTTGGGTGACAGCAAGACCCAGTCTCTTTAAAAAAAAAAGAAAGAAAAGAGTATATCCTCTCTAGTAATCAAATTGTTTCTTCCATTTCTTTTTCATTCAAATAAATTATTTTTTCTCTTTTAATCTAATAGGTAGTAGAAATTTCCTTTAACTTTTGGTATCGACTAGGGGAGCATTTGTACAAAACTAATGATGAGGTTATTCATGGCATCTTCAAAGCTTACATTCAGAGGCTACTTCATGCCTTGGCTCGGCACTGCCAGCTGGAACCAGACCATGTAAGTGCCCTTCTCTGTTTTTTCAAATCTTACTTTCCTCCTTTGTCAGTGCTAATTTGAAAAGGAACTGAAAAGATAAATAATAAAGCTAATGGATTCTGCAGGTTTTGTCACTCTATAGCTTCCACTGGAGAAGCAGTCCCAATATAATGAAGGTATTAGGCCTTACGTAGGAAAAAAATGATTCCAGCTAAACCAGTAATTCTTCTCCTAGGAATTTGTGGTAAATAACTCTGCAGAAGAACAACTATTTTGTGTGCAAAGCATTATCTGTAAAAGTAAAAATTGATAAACTCATGTACAGCAGTATAAGAAGAGTTACATAAATTATGATATAGCAGCTTGATGGACCATTATGGAGCAGTTAAAAGTAATGACTGTTAAAGTAATGATATGCTAAGTGAAAGAAACTAGAAGGTAAAATTTCATACTGTTTCTTAATAGTGTAAAGTATGTGGTTAGATAAAAAATAATAAAGTGAAATGTTTGTGTGAGGATTTTGAAAATTACATACGACTCCCCCCAGACATACACATTTTTCATTATTTTTTTAACTAATTTTAAATTTAAAAGAAAATGTGGAAGTCTGCGTAGAAGAAAACATGCTAAAAATATTATAAAATGGCTTGGCGCCTGTTGCTCAAGCGGCTAAGGCGCCAGCCACATACAACTAAGGTGGCGGGTTTGAATCCCCAGCC
>NW_003852432.1:547057-549095 GCF_000181295.1 Otolemur garnettii
AAAAAAAAAAAAAAATTATAAAACAGTCCATTGGATCCCCCATGCTTTGCTTAGTTTCTTAAATTTTGTCATATTTGTTTTGTCCTTTTTGCTGTTGGGTTGGTTTAATCCTTACTCTTTAATCTAGGACCTGGAGTAAGTTCAGTTGCTTACAGAATGCTTTTCTCTTAATTTTAATGTTAATGTGGTATTTGAGTCATGGCAGTTTGTGTCTCCACAGCACCTTAGTAATGATATAGTCTCTGGGTTTCGGACTTTTTTTTTTAACTGAGGAATCCTATCTCAACTACATCTTACTTGGAAGCATGATTTGTTTTCTAATATTTTATTTTTATTTATTTTTTTCTTTTTATCTCTTCCAAGTGCCATATGGAACTGATTTGTAATAATAAGAGGAGAGCTGCTCTGGTTTAAATGGCTTTATGCTTGATCTCCTTCCCTTTACTAGCTCTATGGCACCATTTTCCTTGTAGGTATTTCCTTATAACTTTATCCATTATTTTGTCTGAGATAGCCATCATTTCCTCCTCATTACCTAACCTTTAATTCTTCATCTTTAAGTAAGGAGGTTAAACTAGATCAGCAGTTCTCAATAGTATTAAAGGCTTTTTCCAGGTATTTGGGTCCAGAATTCTTAGACATGCCTCTAGCATCCCACCGTTGGTAACCCTTTGTTTATTTACAGAAGTGTGCTAGAATAGGAAAGTATGAAATGTGAATGATCTCTAAATTGTCTAAAGAAAGATGTTATACATACAGTAACAGGAAATAATTTTATAGTGAATATCTATATCCTTAGCACCTAAATTCTGCCATTCATATTTTACTAAGTTTATTTTACCTATATGGAGTTTGCTGGGGTTTCTTTTTTTTTCTTTTTCTTTTCTTTTTTTTTTTGAGACAGAGTCTCACATTGTCACCTTCAGTAGAGTGCTGTGGCATCATAACTCACAGCAACCTCAAACTCTTGGGCTCAAGCCATTCTCTTGCCTCCACCTCCCAAGTAGCTGGGACTACAGGAGCCTGCCACAATGCCCGGGGCTATTTTTTTTAGAGATGGGGTCTTGCTCTTGCTGAGGCTGGTCTCAAACTCCTGAGCTCAGTCTACCTGCCCCAGCCTCCTAGAGTGTTCAGATTATAGATGTGAGCCACTGTGCCTGGTTTTTCTTTAAGTTAAAAATGAAAAATTCTATTTTCTGTGTGAAGTTATTGTGATAGTGGTTGATTTTTGGTATATCTTAAACTATAAACCTTCACAGGCTTGTTCAGTACTAAAGAGCTGACCTTGTCTAGATAGGCTTATAATTTAAACTATTTCTTCTAGGTCACTTCTCACCCCACCATGCTGCATTTTTTTCAACAATAAAATAAGGCGTAGCTTAGAAATACATCTTACACACACACACACACACACACACACCCCCAAAAAGGTAGAGGATAGATTATATTGACTTGACATACCTCATGGTTTGGGAGACTCTCTATCTCTGGTAAAATACCCTTGTGATTTAGATTAACTTTTATTCATTGAGACTTGACTGCTTAATGTTTTTTCTTTTTTATTCTGAATTTTATAGAGGTCATTGAAAACCTCAGTGAGTTTGAAACAAATATTATCTGACTTGAAATTTTAGGAGGGGGTTCCCGAGGAGACTGATGACTTTGGGGAGTTTCGGATGAGAGTATCAGACCTGGTGAAGGACTTGATTTTCTTAATTGGGTCTATGGAATGTTTTGCTCAGGTAAGCCTATTTGGAGATTCTTGTCACTTTTACTGATCACTTTAACTGTATTTACTTCTATGTCTTCTGAAAATGTTCCATTTTATTACTTCAATATCAGTGATTAAATGGGATAGTAGATATGCAGGTGTCTAGCACACTGCCTGGCATATAGTAGCTGTGTTTATTTAGCATCTTGCAAGTGAATTGTAGTGGATGATTCAGTTATGATTTACTCTGTTGACTCGGTGCCTGTGGCTCAAGTGGCTAAGGCGCCAGCCACATACACCTAAGATGGCAGGTTCGAATCCAGCCCT
>NW_003852432.1:549290-553759 GCF_000181295.1 Otolemur garnettii
AAAAAAAAAAAAAAAAGATTTACTCTATTATTCTTGCTAATGAGGGCTGTTCCACTTATGCAGCTGGAATGGGAGATCACAGATAAGCATTAAAGCCTCCAGGATATTACAGGGAATTCAGACCTAGCCAGGAAAAATAGGCAAGTTTTTCTGCCTTAATAGTTACATATCAGCTCCTGGCAATTCTGTTAGTTATTTGGCATTTCCTTTGCCCACACTTATGGTTAGATTCCTGGGTACTTTCATCTCAGAGGTGACTATAGTAGAGGAGAAGATTCATAATCTTGTGATCTTTCTGACAGTAGCATTTTACCTCTTAAGGTTATAGTCCTCATCATTCCATAGTACTTATCGTCAGCATAATTTTAGGTGGTTTTCATATTGCTGGATTGTCTATACTCTCATGAGCTCTGCAATACTAGTTAGAATGCTTTATCACAGCAATACTGAGCTAACCTAAACTTTTTTGGGGGGTAAATCAGCCATTTTGTATATATCTGGGCATAATCTGATCTAGGAAATAATAAAATTATAATCTTTTCACTGTATAAGCAAAACATGTTTATTGATCCATCTATGAAGGGTTAGGGATTCTTAGAAAGTAATTTCAGTGAGCTCTCTGGATCATAAGCAGATCACCTGTGCTCACATTTCAGTTCTTTTCTCTCTGGGACTATGGTGTTGAGCAAGTTCCTTTATCTTCTCCAGACTTAAGTTTACAAATTTATGTAAATGATCAATGTTGTCAAAGATGTAGTCTGTGGAACACCAGCCCCATAAGGTGTTTTATTTGGCAAAAGAGAAAGTTCTGTCATTAATTAAAATTGGGAAGTGATTCAAATAGTATATTAAAGGCTCTGAAATCATGTAACAAGAGAGTTGTGTAATTTTGCTTTCCCTAGCAGTGTCTATTATTTGACCCCAGAAATCTTATTTAGACTAATACACAGTCACATGCTATAGAGGGATATAATATAGAAAGTTCTGAAACAGAACATTTATGCTAGACTCCTCTTTTATGAAAAATATTCTGTGTGGATATGGTATTGTGATAGGTGTTTCAAAATAACTACTTTTCTATGAGTTTATATTACCAGTGTTGATGCAAATAGCTGAAAACAGTAGAAATACACAGTGAGTGTATATATGTGTATAGAGGATTTACATTGCATCTTTAAGTATGTTTATGTATTTATCAGTAATTAATAGGAGGAAAAGACACTCTTAAACTATGCTTTATTTTTCCCATAGTACTTATTTTCTGGGGGCAGGTGATTATCTTGGAAAACTCTTGGGCATCTAAATGATTTATTTCAAATATGCATATATTAAAATAGTAGTTCTAGTTAGTGAGAATGAAAATAATACTCTTGCCTGTCTATAAAAGGTTATCAGAAGTAAGGGGCTGGATTTATTTTAACTGACAGGAGTTTTTGGTTTATTTGATTCTGTTTTCTTTTAATGGATCCATAATCCACCTCTTCTTCTCTAGTTATATTCTACTCTGAAAGAAGGCAACCCACCCTGGGAGGTGACAGAAGCTGTTCTCTTTATCATGGCTGCTATAGCAAAGAGTGTTGACCCGTGAGTGTCTAAATAAGTCTTTTGCTGGGAACTCGAAATATCAAGAGGAAGGAAAATGACACTGTTTTTCTCTTTTGTGGTGTATGCTTGGGAACTCTTAGGACTTCTAACTTCTCTAGTGCTGTCCAGTTTTCTGACTTCTAGAGTCTAATCCATGGTTAGTTGATGCTAACCACATTTCCTAGAGTTAAAATTTTTTAATTCTGATGTTTGGAATAGAATGCTTATTTTTTTATCTGAGGCTCCCTTGTAAAAGTTGATATGATCAGGAATTTGTTAGCCTGTTTTAAATTGTTGGTACTTGATTAAAAACAATGGAATAGGCACTAATTTGGGTCTCCAGCTTTTGTGACCTTGGGTAAGTTATCCTTATGAATATTTGATTATACTGTTTTCATTGTTCCTGTCTTAGAAAATCATTTGTGGGTTTCAGAGAGGCAAGCCATCGGCACTATTTCACCTAAAAAAGTAGCAAAATCTAAAAAGAAATCATGGCTTTTTATTGCTGTTGAAAATTTTTAAATTATTTGACTTCTAAATGTGTAGCATAGAAGTTTTACTTAAGATATAAATATGTAAAGACAGAATTTAATTTCTGCCATGAGTTTATAAATTGATGTTAATATCTGTCACATTACCTTGAATTATTAATTTGATATCTGCAATTAGCTCTCTATTCAGGGCCTTGAGTGGAGAGATAGTTAAGGCAGGTATTTCTAAAAAATACAGTGCTTCTTTCTTAGCTGCCTTTCCCTTATCAAGGGAATCTGACATAGTTTCTAATCCAGTAAATATTCAAGGAAATAAGAGTAGGTTTATTTTTCTCTGTTAAGAAGTTCTGGTTCTTAGGCATCATCTGTGGCTCAGTGGATAGAGTGCCAGCGCCATATACCGAGGGTGGTAGGTTCAGACCCGGACCAGGCCAAATTGCAATAACAACAAAAAAAATTAGCTGGGTGTGGTGGCAGGCCCCTGTGGTCCTAGCTACTTGGGAGGCTGAGGCAAGAGAGTCGCCTAAGCCCAGGAGTTGGAGGTTGCTATGAGCGGTGATGCCACGGCACTCTACCGAGGGTGACAAAGTAAGACTCAGTCTCTTTAAAAAAAAAAAAAAAAGAAGCAGTTCTGGTTCTTAATTACATACTATACTATTTCCTCTTAAACTCATTGGTGTCTTTTGGAATCCATCCATGACTGTCTGAAAATTATTAAAATCATTAATATTCTAACTGATATCTTTTGGCTTGAAAAATGATGGTAGATGTCTTCAATAATTGGCTTAGTATCTCTAGGAAGCATAAATGAGACATTTTGTATATATTTTTGGGCTACATTTCAAGCCAGCTACATATTTTTTAGTTCATATAAAGGACTTAATAGACCTAGTTTGTCGACAGGGGGTGCTGTTACTCTGATCCAGGATATTATTTATATTTTAAACATCTTTCTGGATTAAATTCTGCCATTTGAGGGGCATTCTCATTCTGCTCAAAAGAACGTTATCTGGTAAACCTGAGGGGTAGGAGGGAGAAAAGGAAAGGGAAAAAGGAAATTCATGGAAGGCTATGGGAAGTGTTTGGTGAACTTTAATTTTCTTTTATGTTCCAAATTGGAGCAACCTTAACCTACTCCTGCAGCTTGTTTATTGTTTTTTCAGTTAGTGAACTGGTCACCCGTACTTTCTCGTTATTAAAATTTCCAATATCCAGCTATACAAAATCTTTTGGAGAATAACAACTAATAGAAAGTAGTCTATAAGAATTAGTCATTTATTTAGCCATTCAGCAATATTGAGTGCCCACTATGTGCCAGGCACTGTTCTAGGTACTGCAGATGTAGGAATAAATAAAACAGATCCTTTAAAAGAAGACATTCATCCATAGTAAATGTCTGCCTCCAATTTAATGAGCCTTTATTTGATAGCATAATGTGTCTTTAGACGCTTTACTGGCATTCAGATGATTAAGGAGCAATATGCTTCTAAAGCAATGACATCTTTTATTTCTATCTTTTTCCCTTTTTTAAAGATCTGAAAACATTATACACTTAACATAAGGCATTTTTTTTATCTGTATGGTTATTTAGAAGGAAGCCCTTTAGCATTGCTGTGTATAACCACAGCCTGTTATTTGGCCAGAATATAACCTCTGGAATCAGTAACTGTAAGTACTTTCCTTCTATACTCAGGGAGAACAATCCAACGCTTGTGGAGGTCCTAGAAGGAATTGTCCGTCTCCCAGAGACTGTACATACAGCTGTGCGATATACCAGCATTGAGTTAGTTGGAGAGATGAGTGAAGTGGTTGATCGAAATCCTCAGTTCCTTGGTAGGTGTGGACTCTTCTCTTTGCTGCTAACTTCTGATTTTTCTGATCTCTTAGTTTTGCATTTGTTTTCTTGCTTTCCATTTTTTACCAAGTAGAAAGTTTATAGTCATTGGGAATAAACAATTTTTTATAAATTACCTAGTTGATATAACATTTATAGTCTGTTCTGGGAGTAAGACCTTTGAAAGATTGTATCTCTAGATAGGGAAACAGTTTGCTTTTAGTACTCTGTGTAAGCATGAATATTTCCTTTTTTTTTAGTCTTTGGCATATGCTTGAGGTAATCAAATTCTCCTTTAATTCTAACCTAAAAGCTTCAAACAGGCTAAAGAAAAGGAGAGAGTTTTTCAGTGTTAAATATATGCTCCATTTAAAAACTAAGAATTGGCTCGGCGCCTGTGGCTCAAGCGGCTAAGGCGCCAGCCACATACACCTAAGGTGGCGGGTTCGAATCCAGCCCAGGACCCCCAAACAACAATCATGGCTGCAACCAAAAAATAGCCAGGCATTGTGGTGGGCGCCTGTGGTCCCAGCTACTTGGGAGGCTGAGGCAGGAGACTC
>NW_003852432.1:554339-560504 GCF_000181295.1 Otolemur garnettii
TGGCCGAGGCTGGGTTTGAACCCACCACCTCTGGCATATGGGCTGGCGCCCTACTGCTTTGAGCCACAGGTGCCACCCTGTTTCCTTGGTATACTTTTATCAGTTTTTAATTTTATTTTATATATGATTTTAGTAACCTTTCACTTGCTAAAAAGAATGATTATTTTACTTTTTCTTGTTTCTGTATATTGCACATATGATAGCCACAATCACATCACAACTGACCACTTTCCAAGTTCAGCCTACCATTTTAAAGTGTTTGCAAATGCTTTTGTTTTTCTTTTCTTCCTTTCCGTTGTTGTTATTTGTTTGTTTATTTGTTTGTTTGTTTGTTTTGAGACAGAGTCTCTGTTGCTCTGGGTAGAGTGTAGTGGCATTATCCCAGCTCATTGCCATCTCAAATTCCTGGGCTCAAACAGTCCTTATGCCCTCGCCTGTGAAGTAGCTGGGACTACAGGCCAAGCCAAGATGCTGTCTAATTTTTCTATTTTTAGTGGGTCTTGCTCTTGCTTAGGTTAGTCTCAAACTCCTGAGTTCAAGCAGTCCTCCCTCCTTGGACTCCCAGAGTGCTAGGACTACATTTGTGAGCCAGTGCACCTGGCCTGTTTTAGTTTAATACCTTCAGTTCATCTGCAGTAAGCAGCAAAGCTAGATTGAGCTACACATGCTTATTAAGACTTATTCAGTACCATCTTATAGTATCTGACTTAGATTTGTGTCTTTAGCAGTAGACAAATGACTGTGTTCATACTTCAGATGTCAAAACAACAAATGATCAATTTGAGAATCACAAAAGTCTAACAGTTTTAGAGTTGGCTTAGACTAGGTTCTAGATTCCAGGTCTTCTCATTTCCTAGGCTGAACATGTTTGAGGTGTTTGCTTTTGGTGGAAAGGGATCAGATTATGCATTGTATGGGTCTTTAGACTAAAGATGGAGATTGCAGTTTTAAATGGGCTTTAAGACATTCGTTTGCTCCCATTTTTTTCATGGTTTGCTTGCTACAGGGTCACTCTAAAGTATTCAGAATGTGCTTTAACAATACACAGCTTTTCTTAGAGTTTTTCCATAGAAAAATACCCTGAAGGTAAAGAAGAGTAGAATTTGCTCTATAGCAATTCACCTTTATAATCAACTTTCTAATGCCTGGCACAGTGCCTGGTACTTACAGTCCCAGCTGCACAGGAGGTGAGGTGGGAGGATTGCTTGAGCCCAGGCGTTCAGTTCCAGCCTGGGCAATGAATATGGTAAGACCATGTCTCTTAAAAACAGAAACAACTCCATCTTTCTTGGAACTCTTTATGTTTGGTAAAATTAAAGCATAGTGAAATAATTGATCTAGAAGAGCTAAAGATGGATATTTTTAAGGATTTTTGAAACTAGAAAGAAACACGTATAAAAGCTTTAGACAACTATCATGTCCTGATATGTGTAGGCTCTTTTACCAGGTAATGTGTCTCTGGGTAAAATTCTAACTCTGAGCTTTGTATACTTTCTTATACTGCCATATCCTATACTGCCATATACTTGCGTGGTTTTCAAACTGTACTCTGCAAATCCCTAGGGTTACAGGGAATAGTTGATTGCCACGAGAGAAGAAATGGAAGGTAAAATAGAACTCAGGGCCTCCTCAGGGCCTCACTGACACTGTGTCAGTGAGATCAGCTCCATTTTTATATATTTTATATGTTGTCATTCTGAACACATTTTAATTTTTTTTAAAGAGTTCTTTAGCCGTCAAAGGTATGCAGACCTCTGTTCTAACAATCTAGAAATTTTTGTTACATTTCAGGTATATAATCACTACTTGACTTTTCTTCCCAGACCCTGTGTTGGGCTATTTGATGAAAGGCCTCTGTGAAAAGCCCCTGGCTTCTGCTGCAGCCAAAGCCATTCATAACATTTGCTCTGTCTGCCGAGATCACATGGCTCAGCACTTTCATGGACTCCTGGAGATTGCCCGTTCCCTTGATTCCTTCATGTTGTCTCCAGAAGCTGCTGTGGGCTTGCTAAAAGGTATTTACTTTGTTAACTAGTAACAATCTCCTCAGGGCCACTCACTGGGGTTATCTTACAATAGTCATATCCCAGTTTTTCAATTGCAATGTACTACCTAGCAATGGGGAAGCTGGCTGTTCCACTAGAGGAGAGTGTTGACCATGTGTACGTGTACTCTTTTCTTAGAATATTTTAAGGCTATATAATTAATTCATAGTGCTTGCCGTATATAGCACATACTTAGACTTGGGTGGAGATAACACATCTATACTACACATAATTGCTTTTTAAGTTGAAAGACTAAAAAGGGAGACCAATAAGCTTTGTTATACCAAAGAGGTAAATGGACATTGAAAGGTAGAATGCATGGATTAGTGTATAGAAGTCAGGGATTCTGGTCTCTTAGTAGTCTTTAACCATTACTGATCAGCTTTCCTGAGTGATTGGCTGCCCAGATGTACACAGCCAGAGTGCTGATGAGGCTCAGAATTTATAGAAGAGTAAGAGATACTAAGTTTAGGAATAAGACTTTAAATATGATGGCTACATTTAAATATTTGAAAGATTATCTTAAAAAAAAGGGATCATGTTATCATTTGTCAGCCATTTATAGGGAAGCACAAATTGGTTCCTAGAAGGATTACACTTTCTAACCAAACTTCTGAAAACAGATAGGGGTGTTCTATGAGGTAATGAAATCCTTATAGCTAGTAAATTAGAAAGGATTGGGGTATGTCAAATAAAGAAATGGGTAAAACGACTTGTACAGCCTCTTCTAAGCCTCTCTGTTTAACAGTTAGCTTTGGCAAGAGTGGATGGCCTTACATGCGAACTATTTCTGTTCTTTTTTTTTTGAGATAGAGTCTTACTTTGTCACCCTCAGTAGAGTGCCTTGGTGTCACATCTCACAGTAACCTCAAAGTCTTGGGCTTAAACAATTCACTTGCCTCAGCCTCCCAAATAGCTGGGACTACAGGCGCCCGCCACAGTGCCCAGCTAATTTTTGGTTGTAGTTGTCATTGTTGTTTCATAGGCCTGGGCTGGATTCGAATTCGCCAGTTCTGGTGGTGGCTGGTGCCCTAGCTGCTGAGCTTGTAATTTATTTTTAAGGAAAAAAAAGGGCAAACTTAATGCTTTGCTGTTCAGATTGCGTGTTTTGCAGATGAATTGGATCCCCAGATCTCACATAAGGTCACAGGGTGTGTTGTGGTAGAATGAGAGTGAAATTCTTCTCTTTCTTTCTTTTTTTTTTTTTTTTTTATTAAACCATAGCGATGTACATTAATGCAATCATGGGGTACAGTGTTGGTTTTATATACAACTTGAAATGTTTTCATCAAACTGGTTAACATAGCCTTCACAGCAGAGAGTAAAATTCTTAATTTCATTCCATTGGCCCCATTCTTCCTAAGGATTGTGTCAATATTTCTTTTACAAGAATTGCCTGAGTTATCACGGATAAAGACTCTTTGACTTGCTAAATCAGAATCTCTGGGTGGTTAGAGAAACTTTGCGCTATGTTTTACATTTAAAAACAGCTTTGCTCAGAGGGCACCTGTGGCTCAAGTAGTAGGGCACCAGCCCCATATATAGGAAGTGGTGGGTTCCCCCTGCCAAAAACTGCAAAAAAAAAAAAAAGCTTTGTTATTGACTTTGTGAAGGAGATTTTAAATCTTTAACGAAATGGAAGAGGGACACATATTTAAACATCTTTAAACCAGTAGGCTGCTGAGGAAAAATAAGTTAATGTCAGCGGCCCCCATTGCTCAGTGGGTAGGGCACTGGCCACATACCAGCCCAGGCCAGCTAAACAGCAATGACAACTGCAACAGCAACAAAAAAATAGCCAGGTGTTGTGGTGGGTGCCTGTAGTCCCAGCTACTTGGGAGGCTGAGCAAGAGAATTGGCTTAAGCCCAAGAATTTAAAGTTGTTGTGAGCTGTGACGCTACCGCACTCTACTGAGGGTGACATAGTGAGACTCTGCCTCAAAAAAAGAAAAGAAAAGAAAAATAAGTTAATGTTATTTTTAGTTGTAAGTGTCGGTGTGAAGGTCTTATGGAAATCCAAGCCAAATAAAGAAAAAACAACCATAAATAACAATGTTATAATTTTTAAAATACTGCTGATCTTTTTCAAAGAATGGAACCAGTCATCCTGTTCTGTTACTCTGTATGATGTAGACCAATTAATTGAGTTACTTCAGTTTAGCTTTTATGTTCTTCATTTGTATCTTCCTTTGTTTTTCAGGAACAGCACTTGTCCTAGCCCGATTACCTTTGGATAAGATTACTGAATGTCTTAGTGAATTATGTTCTGTTCAGGTTATGGCATTGAAAAAGGTGAGTCCAATTAAGCAAAGTGTGAAACAAGTATTAGAATTGTTTATTTACAGATGATCTTTTATCAATCTAAAAAGCCAAGAGAATGAACTGAGAATTTATTCAAATTAATGTGAGTCAAAGTAGCTATATATAAGGATTAAGTACTTAAAAATCAATAGATTCTCACTATATCAGTAATAACCAGTTAGCGGTTAAAACCATAACCTACCATTTGTCCCTGGAGAATTATAAAGATGTCAACTCTTTTCTAATTGTGTTAATAGTGAAATAGACATACTAGTGGAATTTTTAGAATTTGACATAATGATTCTAAAGTTCATCTCTAATGATACATTAGAATGTCTGCAATTTTAGGAAATAAGAATGAGGGGCAACTTGCTTAAAATATATAAAGCCATAATTCTAAAGCTTCATAATATAAAGCCAAATATAAATTTGATTATATTACCTTTTATATAAAGTATATATGCAATCTATTTTATATACTATTTTAATCATAGTTAGAGTTGTTGGAAAAAGTCAGATGATAACTGTTTCTCACAGTGGTCAGATAGTCAAATGTAGTATGTGGTCTTGACCAGCATATGGAATAAGATGGAGGAAAATAATTTGACAATATAAATTAAAGTTGTACCATTTGAGTAACTTTTAGGAGTCCATTGTAAAGAAATAAGCAAATAAGCAGAGATTGAGATAAAAGTTGGTGTTTAAGGGTATATTGCAGTGTTTACTGTAGGTTTATACATGGGATGACTGAATGTTAATGTCCTTGTCTCTTCAGCTGTTGTCTCAGGAGCCTAGTAATGGCATATCCTCAGATCCCACTGTGTTCTTAGATCGCCTTGCAGTGATATTTAGGTAAGAAAGACTTTTGATGCCTTTCTTGGGTTAAAAGTTTAAATGAAGCCTTTATATGTTTAAGTAAACAATCATTTTTTTCCCCCTCATACTTCCAAGTTCCTCCTATAAATTGCCTGTGTCCAGAGGCTAACTAAGCCTGCTACCTAAAGTTTTGGGGGCAAAGGCAGATTCTAAGAATTTATTCTTGGTAGATCTGTTAAAAGGCCTTTTAATGCTGAAAGTGGAGGCTCATGCCTATAATGCTAGCACTTTGAGAGGCTAAGGCAGAAGGATTGTTTGAGGCCAAAACCAGCCTGGGCAACATTGTGAGACCCTCTCACTACCCCCCAAAAGAATTTTTTTTAAAGACAATCTCACTCTCTTGCTCAGGCTAGAGTGCCATGGCATTAGCCTTGATCACAGCAACCTCAAACTCCTAAGCTTAAGTGATCCTCCTGCCTCAGCCTCCTGAGTAGCTTGGGATTATAGCTATCTGCCACAATGCCTGGCTAATTTTTCTATTTTTAGTAGAGACTGGGTCTCCCTCTTGCTCAAGCTGGTCTCAAACTCCTGAACTCAAGGGATCCTGCCTTGGCCTTCCAGAGAGCTAGAATTACAGGTGTGAGACACTGTGCCTGACCCACCAAAAAAAGATTTAAAATAAAAATTAGTTGGGTGTGATGGCACACACCTGTAGTGCTAGCTACTTGGAAGGCTAAGGGAAGCGGATTCTTTGAACCCAGGTGTTTGAGGCTATAGTGAGCTATGATTACACCAGTGCACCCCAGCCTAGGCAGCAGAGCAAGACTCTGTTTCTAAAAAGTTAAAAATTAAAAAAAAAACCAAATCCTTTAAAAATGAAATTGATGGCTCAGCACCTGTGGCTCAAGTGGCTAAGGCATCAGCCACATACACCCAAGGTGGCGGGTTCGAATCTAGCCCAGGCCGCCAAACAACAATGATGGCTGCAACCAAAAAAAAAAAA
>NW_003852432.1:561560-564600 GCF_000181295.1 Otolemur garnettii
CTGCTTGGGAGGTGGAGGCAGGAGACTTGCTTGAGCCCAGGAGGTAGAGGTTGCTGTGAGCTGTGATGCCATGGCACTCTACCCAGGGGGACAGCGTGAGGCTCTGTCTCAAAAAAAAAAAAAAAAAAAAGTTTCGTAGAAGCCTTATCCAGGATAAGTTAAAGGCATTGTTTTCACTGATTAATTACTGTCCACAGGGATCTATTCTCTTGAGTTGGTGCAGTGCTTTCCTCACATAATTAGGAGAGTCTTGTTGCATGCCATTCTGAGAGTCTATTAAAGACAACCTTTATTTCCCAATAAATGAAAGAAAATCTGCAGTAAATATAAATGCCTGAATTAAAGAAAGTTAGATTTGTATGAAGTTGCTATTGAGCTTTTTAAAATTAAAGAGTGGCTTTCTTCTAAAGAGTTGGTAGTTAATGATTCAAGGTTCCCTGCTCCCCCTTGCTTTTTTCCCAATTATTGGGCTCTAGAATTAGACGGAGGAGTGGCTTTGACCCATTGTGGTTAGGCCCATACTGTTTTATTTGGTTTAGACAAGAACTGTGAGAAATATCTTTGGTGGAGTACTATTCCTACAGTTTTTTCTCTTTTAATGCTAGGAGTGGTGTAGTACTTGGTTTCTCTAATTTAGAAGGAACTACACATTCAGGTTTATAGGGGGAAAAAATGGAAAAGACTGGGAGTACCCTTCAGGTCATGTACCCTGAGTTAGATTGAATTTGCATATTTGAATAGAAGTGACTTAGATGTGGCAAAAAATGGTAGGATGATTTAAAATATGGGGTTTTGTTTATTTGAATGGAGTAGAAGAAAAAGGTGTTGATGTAAGTAAATTACTTTACCATCTGGTTTTCTTTATGTGATGGGAATGATACTAAATAAGCAAGTAGGGATCAGGACTCTGGGTCCACAGTGAAATTGTTCTTCTTTCACTATTTTGGGCTGTTGTCTTTTTCCAGACACACCAATCCCATTGTGGAAAATGGACAGACTCATCCGTGCCAAAAAGTCATACAGGAAGTAAGTGCTAATGGATGCCTGTGGAATCAAAGCTTTCTTCTTTTTTCCTTACAAGTCTTTGGGTAACTCAATAAAGAAGGTACTGTCTTCCAGTTTCATAGGGAGATTGATTATGTTGATATGGTTTCAATTTCAGTGGGATGAGGGACAGAGCTATCCAAATATTTATTATTTTATATTTGATAACAAAACAAGCCATGGGGAAATAGACAAAAGGCCTGAGGAAGTAGAAGAAGATTAACTGTGTGACTCCTAGAGTTCCTAGGAGGCCTGATCAATATTGGCACAATATTGTTGACAAAGCTGGTGATGTCACTTCTTATCAATACATATTTCCCCTCTACTTTTTTTCACTGATGGTAATGTGAGGATGTTAAGGTGAAAAGTCATGTTTTGAGAAGTGCTTTCAGACTTCAGGGGAGCTACTACATAAATACCACATATTCTTAAGTGTTCAGTGTTATCAACTGATGCCATTTCCTAAACTCTAGTCCTTTTTGTTCAAGGGTTTTGGCCTTCTTGGAACTACCTTTTAACTTCTCATCCTCTATAACTCATACTTATTCTTTTCATTGTCTCTCAGGAAGTCTGAAGTTCAGGAAAATGTGTCTCTCTCTCTGTCTTTTAGCAAAGTTAGACGTGTCTTTCTTCCTCTTTTAAAGAGTCAGTGTGTTTTTCTTAATAAGTAGTATGGTTTTGTGGTGGGTTGGGTATTGAACCTGTTTATACCAGCCAGAATCAGATGATGGGTGTTCCTATGTTTCATCTGAATTACTTAAATCCAGAATGAGTTATTTAAGTCAAATCAAATGTTACCAACTAGGAGTATATTTTCAGCCATTGGTTGTTGATTATTTTCTTTCTTGTGCTCTTTTACTTTTGATTTAGATATGGCCAGTTTTATCTGAGACTCTAAATAAGCACCGGGCTGACAATCGTATTGTAGAACGGTGTTGCAGGTGTCTGCGCTTTGCTGTTCGCTGTGTAGGCAAAGGATCTGCAGCCCTGCTGCAGCCACTAGTCACACAGGTCAGTTCTTCAAGAGAAGGGAAAATGTGGAATAATAGGACTTTTTAGGACAAATCTTTGATGAAATTCATTGCTTGTTTTTATTAAATAACAAACTAAAAAATACTTGAAAGAGAGCAGTACCTGTGGAAGATATGTTGTCTATAAAGAAAATAGTTTATCATCTCTTCTGTATAGTGGTAGTCTAAATAGCAACACATTCCTGTGTGAAATTATGTGAAGAGAATGATTTTCATTCTCTTCAGAACTATTGCTATAGAATGTATGGGTACATTGTACAATGTACATGTTTTATATTGATTTCTTTGGGGGAAAATGTGCCAAGTCAAGCTTTGTTATTTCTTGGCCTTGAAGGGATTTTCTTTCATCTTAACCCCAGGTGGTTCATATAAGTCTCTTCTCAAAAATAAATTTGATTTTTTTAATCATTAAGATTGATGTATGGTATGACTACTGATGAAGTTAAGATCATATTAACATATAGAATACTCTATATGAGATGATTATACTTAGGTCATTAAGTAACTTGTGTTGATATTTAACCTTACAGCAGGAACCAGGACTAGGGCAAATCAAGGGCACAGATCTAGGGCACAGGTCAGGCCTGGTGGCTCATGTCTGTAATTCTAGCACTTTGGGAGGCCATGGTGGGACAATTCCTTCCGGGAGTACAACACCATCCTGGGTAACATAGTGAGACCACCATCTCTACAAAAAATAAGAAAAATTAGCCAGCTGTGGTGGTGCATGCCTAAGGTGACCAGACGTCCTGCTTTTCAACAATTTGTCCCACTTCCTGTGGCGTTTTTAAAAAGTCCTGATTTTTGGAAAGAATGCATGACAAGCTAGGGAACAGTGGGAGAATGGGAAGGGAATATACATTTCAGCTGCTGAAAAGGTTAATGTAACTCCATTTGGGAATGAAGAGGTTAATGTAACTCCATTTGGGAATGAAAAGGTTAATGTAACTTCATTTGGAAATGAA
>NW_003852432.1:565206-576718 GCF_000181295.1 Otolemur garnettii
GGGTTACCTACAAAACAGATTTTAAGGAGGTCCTGACCCTGCGACTGAGTGCCTCCTTAACTTCTTCATTTTGGGCTCCAGTTCTAGTTTGTCAACCCCTTACTAAGTAGCTGCCAAGCCTTGACTTAATTTATTCCTTTGCGAATGCAACACAGAAAAGATTCATACCTACTATCTCATGCTTATTCTATGGCATGAGGTAAATTCATGTAATAAGACCAATACATGTGTTCTGTGATGGCATTTTAAATTGATGAATGTATAGTTACCACTTAATTTTTAGAGGATAGTGGAGTAAAAATTCTAGATAAATAATTTAAATGTGCATATAATATTGAAAGTATTTTTTCTTTTTTTGAGACAGAGCCTTAAGCTGTTGCGCTGGGTAGAGTACTGTGGTGTCACAGCTCACCACAACCTCCAACTTGTAGGCTTAAGCAAGTCTCTTGCCTCCCAAGTAGCTGGGACTACAGGCGCCCACCACAATGCCCGACTAGTTTTTGGTTGTAGTTGTCATTGTTGTTTGGCAGGCTCAGGCTGGATTCAAACCCACCAGCTCCAGTGTATGTAGCTGGTGCCTTAGCCACTTGAGCTACAGGCACTGAACCATATATTAAAAGTTTTATTCTGTTGAGATCCAGATGTCTTGATTTGAAACACTTTTTTTTTTTCTTAAAAGATACATAGGTTTAAGGGAAACATAAATTTAAACAATGTGTTTACTGTCTTCTCTAAGATGACAGCATTTGATGATTTTATTCCAACTGTGCCTATATATCTTATTTTAAAAATGACATACCTGGCTTGGCACCTGTAGCTCAGTGGCTAGGGCGTCAGCCACATACACTGGAACTGGCAGGTTTGAACCCAGCCTAGGCCTGCCAAAGAACAATGACAACTACAACTAAAAAATAGCCAGGTGTTGTGGCGGGCGCCTATAGTCCCAGCTACTTGGGAGGCTGAGGCAAGAGAACCGCTTAAGCCCAAGAGTTTGAGGTTGCTGTGAGCTGTAACACCACGGCACTCTACTGAGGGTGACATAATGAGACTCTTTCTCAAAAAAAAAAAAAAAAAAAAAAAGACATACCTATAATATAATGCAAATGAGGGCAACCTGTAGGTGTTGGAAACTTGAAGTATACTGTGCTAGGGTTTGATTTATATATTTATTTTATGCACATTCCCTAGTAGCTTCCAGCTTGAAGTAGCTGTCACACTGCATTATCTTGGGAAGACAAATAGTCAGAGTCTTAGAACTCTTAATAGAGAACTTGAAAATTATTGAGAAATTGTTGAATACTGTGTTCTTGGAAATGTTGCCAACAAGCTTTACTATGTTGCTTTAAAGAGAAGAGACTATCTCTGAATTGCTTCTTGGAGCAATTGTAAGTAGATACTTATTAAAGGGTGACGATTTAGACTGATTTTTTGTTTTTTCTTGGCAGATGGTGAACGTGTACCACGTACATCAACATTCCTGTTTCCTGTACCTTGGCAGTATCCTTGTGGATGAGTATGGCATGGAAGAAGGCTGTCGGCAGGGACTACTGGACATGCTCCAGGTTGGAGAGAATGGATGCATCAGGCCTGAGGAGGGTTTATTACAGGCCTGACAGTGTGTTCTTCACCATATCTTTATTCTGTTGTTTCTTTATGTTTTCCCCCAGCGTGATAATTTCCTAACAGGGAGGTAGAAACTTCCTAGCTGTTCTCTGGACAGGCCTGTTTGAGAGAAAGGGAGTGGAGGCAGGTGGGGAGAAACTGACTCTGACCGCTTTAGCATAATGATCATTACAGATATTACAGCCTGGTTTATGCTCACCAAAAGCCTGGTGCTTTGGTGGGGTAGGGGAGCAAATTCAATCTCTTAAGCTCAAGTGTAATTGTATTTTATTTAAATTTCTTGCCCAGAATCGCCAATGAACAAGTTTACTTAGCAGCAAAGAGGGTTTAAGGGTTGGTAGCAGATACAGGAAAAAGCTCCCAATAAACCTCTTTTTATCTGCATCCTAATCACAGGGAGGGAATAGATTACATAAAGTATACTTTTCCTTTTCCCTGGATATTATTCTATTTAAAATTGAGATTTTATACCTATAATGAAAATTCCTTCTATTCTCTTAGTGGGCTAGACCATATCTAGTACATAAATGGAATCCTTGTTTTCAGAAATTTCTAAACTTTGATATAACATCTATCTAGTTTTATCAACTAAAAATACCCTTAACCCTTTCTGAAGTGTGGACTGCATGTATGAGAACCGTTTATGTGGGAATGGTTTTAGTCCTCCTTTTCCTGACCCGATTCTCATCACAATCATTTTCTTTTCCCATCTGTGCTTCCCTTCTTTGTTTCCTTTGTATTTATTGTGATAATTGGCAAGTCTGAATGCAGTGGCATTTCTACATAAACATTTCTTTTAAAAGCACTGGTTTTTTTTAGGCACTGTGCATCCCCACCTTTCAACTCCTAGAACAGCAGAATGGTCTCCAGAATCACCCTGACACTGTAGATGACCTGTTCAGGCTAGCCACCAGGTAAATCTCTCTGAAGACCAAGTCCCCCTCTCCCCCCCTTCATTTAATTGCTTATTCCATCATCGCCATCTGACACTTGGCTGTTTTCTTCTCCTAAAATACGGTCACTGGGGTAGGTAGATTAGTGATTCATAACCCAAGGTGAAGGTGTTGGGCTGGGAGCAAGAGGTAAATTAGCTAAGTTCACAGTAAGTGTGCTTGGTAAAAACACTTGACTAGATACTCTCTATAATCCTCTATAGTTTTAACTTTTTTCTTTAAAGAGATGAATTCTCACTCTAACCCAGACTGGAGTGTAATAGCACAGTGGCTTGATCATAGTTCACTGCAACCTGGAACTCTTGGGCACTGTTGCTGTATCAGCTTCTCAAGTAGCTGGGACTACAAGTGTGTGCTACTGTGCCTGCTAATTTATTTACTTATTTTTTTTTTCATTTTTTGTAGATGGGGGGTCTCACAATATTACCTAGGCTGGTCTTGAATTCCTGACTACAATCGAGCCTGTAGGCATGAGCCACTCCACCCAGCTCACCTTTAACTTCTTATGCTGCTGTGATTTAATGCTTTACCTCCACTTTTTCCTTGAGAAGCTTAATATCCTTCAGATATAAACATGTCTCAGAATAAGGAATTCTTAGGGTTTTAAAGTACCCTAGAAGTTTTCCGGTATTGCACTTCTCACCTCTTCCCTAGCTTGCCACTCCACTCATTGCTTAATTTCCTTTTACTGGTAGCACTAACAACATGGCTTGGAAACTGCTTGGAAACAACTATTATATTATTTACAAATGTGAAATAATATTAACTTGATTATTTCTTCTCAGGATTGAATATTGAACGTTTTTTTCTTAGTTAGATGAGTTAGAAAAAACTTTTTCCAGGAGCGGATAAGAGAGGGTTCCTGGATGGACTGTCAGCCTCTTTTCCCAGGGTATATTCCTTGGAAAACTAATTTCTAGGGGCACTGTTTGCACAAATGATGAAATAAGTTTGGAAAATACTTTATCTTTTTCTTAAGAGATTCTCCCAGTACATTAAAAGATCTGAGAAACTCTGTAGTAGTTTAAAACAAAAAAAAAAAACCAGAGAAGCAAAACATCCTGTAAAATACAAAATTTCCCCAACTTACTTGAATATACAATCTTTCTTTGTGAATTCCTATTGATACCCTGGGAAACTGGCATTCTATAAATGTATTATGGTTTGGGAAATGCTTTTCAAGCATTTCTAAGATTTGACTTTTTAACCTAGGAGACTTTTTTTTTTAGACAGTGTCATTATGTTGCCCTTGGTAGAGTGCCATGGCGTCACAACTCACCACAAGCTTCACCTCTCAGGCTTAAGTGATTCTCTTGCTTCAGCCTCCCAAGTAGTTGGAACTATAGGCGCCCGACGCAATGGCTAGATTTTTTTTTTTTTTTTTGGTGGTAGTTATCATTGTTGTTTGGCAGGCCTGGGCCGGGTTCGAACCTGCTAGCTCCAATGTATGTGGCTGGTGCCCTAGCTGCTGAGCTATAGGCGCTGAGCCTAACCTAGGTGACTTTTGTTTTTAAGCTCTTTTGACAGATTTTCCTTGAAACTACTTGGCTTGATTTATAAGATCACAGTTGGAAATTGAGTTTGTGGACATGTTTGCTAATCTAAGATATGGTCCCTTCCTTGCCCTGGCATTTTTTTAATGTGTTTTTGTTTTTTTATTGTTTTAAAGAGCAGCTTTAGGTTCACCATAAAATTTAATGAAAAGTATAGAAAGTTCCCGTATTCCTCCTACCTACCCAAATACATAGCCTTTCTTATTATCAGCATCCTCCGCTAGAATGATCCGTTTGTAGCATCAGTCAACCTATATTAACAGATCATCATCACCCAAAGTTTATGTTAGAATTCACTCTTGATGTTGTGTTCTGTGGGTTTTGACAAAATGTATAATGAATGACATGTACCCACCATTATAGGTAGTATAATACAGAATACTCTGAATGCCCTAAAAATCTTCTGTGCTCTATCTGTTCATCTCTTCCTTCCCCCTAATTCTTAGCAGCCACTCATCTTTTTACTGTCTTTTATCCCGGCTGCTTTTGCAGTCTAATCCTGTCATTTATACCTGGTCTTTCTTTCCATACCAGGTTCATTCAGCGTAGCCCTGTCACCTTGCTGAGGAGCCAAGTAGTCATCCCTATTTTACAGTGGGCCATTGCCTCTACTACGTTGGATCACCGAGATGCCAATTGTAGTGTCATGAGGTTCCTACGAGACCTTATCCATACTGGGGTAGCCAATGATGTAAGTGTTAACATTGTTTCTTTTCTACTTCACAGCTTATTATCTTCTCTCTCGTCCTCATTTCTCAGGGTTAGCAGTCCCCTATCTTTTTTGGCACTAGGGACCAGTTTCACGGAAGCCAATTTCCCCACAAACCTGGGGGTAGGGTAGAGTAGGGGAGATTGGTTTGGGGATGATTCAAGTACACTACATTTATTGTATGCTTTATTTGTATTATTATTACATTGCAATATATACTGAAATAACTATATAGTTCAACATTATGCAGAATCAGTGGGAGCCCTGAGTTTGTTTTCCTGCAACTAGACAGTCCCAGGAGTAGCATCACCACCTCAGTGCCACTTCAGATCATCAAGCATTAGATCTCACGAGCAGCACACAACCTAGATCCCTTGCATGTGTTTGTGCTCCTGTGAGAACCTAATGCCACCACCAAATGAGCTGATAGGAGCTGGAGCTCAAGCAGTGATGCAAGTGATGGAGAGTGGCTGTAAATACAAATGAAGCTTCGCTTGCCCTGCTGCTCTTTTCCTACTCTGCTACCTGGTTCCTTACATGCCACAGACCAGTGCCAGTCTACAACCCAGGAGTTGGGAACCATACCCTTAGGGGAAAACCAGTATCCCGGTATTCTTTATTTGATTTGTATTAGTACACGTATACCATAGTGGATCATTCACTAGCCAAAATATCAACTATTAGATCTGAGATACTTGCGCTGTATGCTGTAGGATGTTTGAAGCAACCTGAAGTTCTCCCTGCTCTGAAACCATTTGGTGTCTGATGAAAGAGATAAACAAGTATAAGGAGTTAAATTCTAACAAGAGGCCAGTTTGATTATTACACCTGAGTGTAAAGGCCAGTATTTGATTATTATTACATGAGTGATAAAAGTCATGATTGAGGATAGAAAGCTCTGAACAGAAGTGAGTTGGAATAACTTTCTAGAAATGAGAGATTTCATGGACAAATAAGATAGAAGTAGAATTTGGACGAATTAGAGGAGGTAGTCTAATTTGCATGTAAACCAAGATCAGAGGAAGTCAGAATAGCACTAAGTGTTAATAGATAATTAAGAAACCTTTTTGATAGGAGCAATAAAGTGGTTTATGAGATTTTCAAAGGTAGGTTTGCTTAGATATAGAGTAGAATTGAAGGTAAGGGAGAGGGGTGAAGAAGTATATATTCACTTCTACAATTCTATTTAGGCTATTTAAGAAGTCTGATAATAAAAGGTAAGAAAAAGAATAATGTAACTATGAAGTGAAAGGCAGTTTAAGAAAATACTTTACTCAAGATATTAGATGTAGTGTATTTAAAGACTGTAAAGAAGGAAGAAAATTAAAGTTTTTTGGGTAGAAAAGATATCAGTTAGACAAGACATCTTTGTTATTGCAGTTGGTTTTTTTAATAAGCAAATGAAAACACAAGTTATTTTTCAAAGGAAAAAAGGATTGATTGCCAAGCTTAATCATTATTTCTTTCCTGCTTTCTAATCATGGAAAATCTGTGCATTAAAGTTAATGTCATCTGACACCCATGCCCCTTCCCTTGTTACTAAACTTTTCTTTTTATTTTTGAGACAGTGTCTCACTTTGTTGCCATCTGTAGAGTGCTGTGGTATCATATCTCACAGCAACTTCAAACTCTTGGGCTCAAGCGATCCTTTTGCCTCGGCCTCCTGAGTAGCTGTGATTACAGATGCCCACCACAATGCCTAGCTATTTTTAGAGATGGGGAGTCTCACCCTTGCTCAGGCTGGTCTTGAATTTCTGAGCTCAAGCACTCTACCTTACCTTGGCCTTTCATGGTGCTAGGATTATAGACGTGAGTCACCATGCCTGGCTGGTTACTAAACTACATTTTCTTCTTGATGACAAAACATTTTGTGGACTTTATAAATCCAGCCATTTTATATGTGTACACCCATGCACATGTGTTTACACACATACACATGCACACTTTCTTCCTTCACAAGGAGAATTTGCTGGATTAAAGGAGGCACCCAACACAATGCCTGGCTGTTTTTTAGAGATGGAGTCTTGCTCTGGCTCAGGCTGGTCTCAAACTCATGAGCTTGAGAAAAAGTTCTTGATCTTTGGAAAGTTGAAACTAGAACTTTTGTGATGCTCATGCTTTCTTCCAGCATGAAGAAGACTTTGAATTACGGAAAGAACTGATAGGACAAGTGATGAACCAGCTTGGACAACAACTTGTAAGCCAACTGCTCCACACGTGCTGCTTTTGTCTCCCCCCCTATACCCTACCAGATGTGGCTGAAGTGCTTTGGGAGATCATGCAGGTTGACAGGCCGGTAAGATTGTTTCCATAAGGAATCTATCTCATAATTCCTAAACCTATTAGACTTTGGTTCCTTAAGGCTCACCCTAACTTTGAAACCAGCTTTATTGTATGTCCATGTAATTAATTTTAGGAATATTGTTAAGTTTAGTTGATAGATGAAGGAATCCATTGAAGGCTAGTAATTCATTACTGAGGCTTTTTTTTTTTTGCTTTTGCTTAATGAATAAGTTTATTGTTTTTATCTGAAAACCCTCGTATAAAATTGCTGTTTGGTTTAGCTTTCAGCAGCCCACTCCTGAGCTCTGAGAAAGATTGCCTTCTTTTGAGCTACCTAATCTTTCTTCTGGGCAAGGAACATTTTGGGATGGTTTCATCTGTTCTTTTTAACTTCTTTCTTGGGCTTCTTCTCATAGACTATCTCATATAGTAGAATGAGCTTTCTTTATATGTCTTCTCCATTGTGTCTGGAATAACCTTGTTCTTTATGTATTGAGAGAACTGTTTCTTGCAAGCATCTTCATCTTTTTCCATTAGATAATGCATATAATCTGCAGCATTCTGTCCATGCTATGTTTCCAATGTACTTCAGTATTAAATTCCTTGCTTTTAGAATCATAACCAGGGAATCATTTGGTACTGTGAGGGATAGTCAAGCCTCCATTCACAGCTCCCTTCAGGCCCTAAAAACTTTATTGCCAGTGGTAGTTCTGGCTAGGCCTGCATCCAAATAGCATGTAAAAGCACCAGACTGGTCATTCATTCTTTGCATATTGTATTCATCACCAGTCACCTCCACTTGGCCTTCATAGATCTTGTCTAGGCAAAACCTGTTGAGAAGCCTGCAGGCCAGCAGCAGACTGGTACAATATGCTGTAGCATAGTTTGTCAGGCCAACCTGCCCACCATATTTTGGTAGTTCATGTGCATGAGCTGTGTGGACTGTCATATCCCCTTTCATATGGTCATAAGCAATCTGACAAATGATCTCTATTAGTTACATTAACTATCATTATGTATTTGGGTGTGTTGTTCTTAGTCTATCCTTGTCAATCAAGCATTTCTGAGCATAGTAATGAGTTTTACTCTCATCCTGCAGAATAGAGACCCTGCCTGTGGCCTCATACAGCCTTCCATTACTGAGTTCCTGAAAGCATGTTTGTGTGTCACTGTCATAATGTTTATATATTACCAGAAATGTAGTAAACATTGAACTCAACTGTGTGGCTGAACAATACAAAATTTGTTCACTCATGAGACATGCCGGTATATCAGTTATATAGAGCTGCAGATTATTCAACAAGTATTTAATCACTTCAGACTCCTTATATAGCATGTATTGTTCCTTGGTGATAAATCTAGCCAGAGCATTTGGAGGCATGTAAGTGTCTAACAAACCCATAATGTATTTTCCCTTTGCATTATTTGCTTATCACTTGAGCATGGAGTTTTTTTTTTAGTCTATCCAGTAATGTCCAAGTAATTTCTGTAGTGGATGAATCTGTTGATTGTAGGTACTGAGTGAAAGTTGAGCAGAATGAATAATACTGGCATTACTTATAAACGGTTTTAAACAGTGTTTAAAAATTTTAATGTAAGAGCAGTTCAGGAAATGGCACAATTAGTTGTGGTTAAAGTGAGCTATCTTCCAGAACTGCAGATTATATAATAGATAAATAATTTATAATGGATAATGCCTATTATTTCCATTGACAGCTGTTTGATATACATTTCACTTTAATCTAATGAAGTAGCATTTTTGTGTTTTCCTAAAGCAAGTACTCTTTAAGCCCGTAGGGTTCAACAAATTTAATTCCAGAAGTTCTTAACTTGAGAAATAAAATCTCCATACTCTGCTTAAACTTTTTTGTAAATACACTTGGTTCCTAGGTAACAGAAGGATTTAACTATTTAACTATTTAAATCTAACTATAAGAACATTCTTGATTTCTAAACATATAGTTAAGTGCTAACAGAAGAAGGAAAAAATGGAAACAGTTAAGTTTGAACAGGAAGAGAAACCAGGTACCATGTGCTCTTAAAGAGTTCACTCTCCAGATACCCATTCAACTGTCAAATAATTTAAAATGATTGTTATAAACATCAACTTAGAACTGAGTTTTTGTAAAGGAACTCTTATGTAAATTTGGGTTGTCTATGTACTGTAAACTGATTGGTATTGTAACTAAAGACACAAGTCCAAAGAAAGTTCACATTCTTGAGTACTTGAATCATTCTGAAAGTTCAACTCAAATTCTTTAATAAAAGATAGCATATCAGCTTGCTTTCTTAACTTGAATAAACTACTAAAACCCTTGCTTGTGTTAACCTTCTTTGGTAGAGCCCCATCTGTGACGAATTTATTTACTATTTCCAACAAGATTTTTGAGGTTCCTTCATGAGAAGTTGATAAACACCATTATGTGCTAGCTAATTATATTTGCTTTTTAGTTTGGTTTTTGTTTATGTTTTGAGAGGATACTGCTGTTAAGTCATGAGCAGTTTTTGTTTTTTTGTTTTTTTGTTTTTTTTTTTTGAGGCAGAGCCTCAAGCTGTCACCCTGGGTAGAGTGCTGTGGCATTACAGCTCACAGCAACCTCCAACTCCTGGGCTCAAGCGAGTCTCCTGCCTCAGCCTCCCAAGTAGCTGGGACCACAGGCGCCCGCCACAACGCCCGGCTATTTTTTGGTTGCAGCCGTCGTTGTTTGGCGGGCCCGGGCTGGGGATTCGAACCCGCCACCTTAGGTGTACGTGGCTGGCGCCTTAGCTGGGTGACCTATAGGTGCCGAGCCATGAGCAGTTTTTGGATTTCAAAACTTTATCATTTAAGGCAGTGGTTCTCAGCCTTCCTAATGCTGTGACCCTTTAATACAGTTAAATTATTTTTGTTGCTACTTCATAACTGTAATTTTGCTACTGTTAGGATCGTAATGTAAATATCTGATATGCAGGATGGTTTTAGGCAACCCTTGGGGTTGTTCATCTCCCAAAGGGGTCGTGACCTACAGGTTGAGAACCACTGATGAAGGGTTCTTTCCTGAATCTTTTGTCCCTTTGTTTTTTTCTGAGTAGAGTGTTGTCTCCCCTGGGAGCAACATTTAGAGAATTATGCAGTACTTAACCTTTTATATTGTAACATTTACCTTTGCTCTGGCATTTACCTTTGCTCTGGATTATCATTTATAATCATGAATGAACATAATGGGGAAAATATGTAGTATTAAAAAAATAGCTATAAAAAAGTAATTTTATAGCTCAAACCTATGGCCAAAGTATACACCAACATAAAAAAAGGGATGAAAAAAAATTAGAGCTGACTCAAAGGAGAATGAAACTCAAACTGAAAATAAGAATATGAGGGTGTTCCTAGTTTTTTGATTTTCAGTTTAGAGAAGTAAAGAAGAATGGGGATGGTTTCTATGCATATGAAAAGTATAGACTATGGAAAGTATAGAGACTATACCTAGATAAAAAGACATTATTTTTTAAATTTTATTTGCTCTGTTGACCTGGCTAGAGTTCAGTGGCAAGATCATAGCTCACTATAACATCAAACTCCTGGGCTTAAGTGATCCTCCTGCCCAGCATCCCAAGTAGCTGAGCCCTCAGGTGCATCCCAAAACACCTGGCTAATTTTTATATATATATTTTTTATAGAGATAGGGTCTCGTTATGTTGCTCAGGTTGGTCACACAAACTCCTGGTCTCAAGCGATTCTCCTACCTTAGCCTCCCAAGGTACTAGAATTACAGGTGTGAGCCATTGTACCTGGCCAAACACATTATTTAAAATAGCAGTAAGAGTAAGATTTTTCTGACCCAAAGATGCAGGCAGATATCACAAAGGAACTGAATGGATGTGACTTCTGCTGAGAGAGGTGACCTTAAAATCCTTAAGATTCTGGGTTCATATTTTATGTATACTTCCTTTTTTTTGAGACAGAGCCTCAAGCTGAGTAGGGTGCTATGGCATCACAGCTCACAGCAACCTCCAATTCCTGGGCTTAAGCAATTCTCTTGCCTCAGCCTCCCAAGTAGCTGGGACTACAGGCTCCCACCACAACGCCTGGCTATTTTTTGGTTGTAGTTGTCATTGTTGTTGGCCGGCTTGGACTGGATTCGAACTCTTCAGCTCTGGTGTATGTGGCTGGCACCTTAGCCGCTTGAGCTATAGGTGCCAAGCCTATGTATACTTTCTGACAGGATTGCTTGGTATATTATTGTTCCTGCTCTGTTTGGTAACTGGATCTTTACTTTGGATTGCTTTTGATCTTTACATTCAACAGTTTTTTTGGCATCTGTCTAAATTTTTATAATATTATGTAAGTTTATGACAGAAACAGAACAATAACTTCATCTAAAAGAGACTTTACTTTCAAGATGTCGAAGGCT
>NW_003852432.1:577064-582085 GCF_000181295.1 Otolemur garnettii
GTAGCTGGGACCACAGGTGCCCGCCACAATGCCTGGCTATATTTTTTGATTGCAGCCATCGTTGTTTGGCAGGCCCAGACTGGATTTGAACCCGCCACTTTAGGTGTATGTGGCTGGCACCTTAGCCACTTGAGCCACAGGCACTGAGCGAACCCAGAGGGTTTTAAGGGCTAAAGATAGTACTGTGTTTCCACGAAAATAAGACACTGTCTTACACTGTCTTATATTTATTTTTTCTCAAGAAGACATAGTAGGGCTTATTTTCAGAGGAGGTCTTCCTCTCCTCGCCGAAATCGCTGATATGCTGCATAGCCACGCCCATCACTAGGTCTTATTTTTGGGGTAGGATTTATATTTAACAAATGTATAGAAATCCTGCCAGGGCTTATTTTTTGGATAGGTCTTATTTTGGGGGAAACATGGTACTTTTGTTGATTCCTTTACTTCCAAGTCTAGGGGAGCAAATGCTACAAATAAAAACCTATGGGTTAGTATTTGTAGGATCCCTGGTGAGTAAGCCCTGCCTCTTTTTAAAACTCTCATCTCTCTTCTCTTCTATATAGACTTTTTGTCGATGGTTAGAAAATTCCTTGAAAGGTTTGCCAAAGGAGACAACTGTGGGAGCTGTCACAGTGACACACAAACAACTTACAGATTTCCACAAGCAAGTCACTAGGTAAGTCATGCTGACAGTTTTTGAAAGGACTATATGTAGAACCAGCAGCTGGGGTGTGTGGGGAAAGCATAACTGTTTTTATGTGCCTTTGGAAATTCATAGTTTGAGTCTGTTTAGCCCTGAATTGCACAAATTGGCATTGAAAGATAATCTGAGGGAAAAACATCAGTCACCATGTTATATGTATGCACATCACTTCCACTGTACATGTGTACTAACTGGTATAAGATGTTAAAGGGTAAGTGGAGGCACTGTTTCCTCCCCCTTTAGGAGATTGGTCTTTATTTTTCTGAGCCCTTCATTCTTATCCATATTTAGGGTTGAGAGTACAGGTACTTAAAAAGGCAAAGCATTGGTTGTAAAATGCTGCAGGGTGATGTAGACTGCAGTGAATTTGAGAATTTTCTCCATATCTAAAGATACTTAAATTCTAATTTCAAGAAATCATGCAGTTCAAACAAAACATGTCTTTGGCATACATTAGGCCTATGAACCATGTACTCAATCTTTGGATTACAGGTTAGTAAAATGTATATGAATGTCTTTTTACTGTGAGTATGTAAACATTTCTAATATAGTTACATAGTTTTCTAAATTATCATTTTATAGCCATAAGGGTATTAATAGATTTCCTTATGATGCCTTCATTAGTACACATTTCAATTTTTTTTTTTTTTTTTTTGCAGTTTTTAGTCAGGACCTGGGTTTGAACCCGCCACCTCCGGCATATGGGGCCGGTGCCCTACTCCTTTGAGCCACAGGTGCCGCCCCACATTTCAATTTTTTATACTGTTTCAGTATTCCAGATAATAACAAAAGTAGAGCCTTTTCTTTTTGAGTTTTTTTCTTAAAATGTAATCACTGAATCAAGTTATGAGACTTTTGTGGTCCTTCATAATATTAATGACAGCAACTTAAATTGGATTTTGTAGCTCTGTGTTCCCTCAACCTGATACTCCTTTTAAAATTTTCTAGAGTCTTTGGGATCTCAGTTAAATTTTAGGCAATGGCTTATACTCATACATTTGTAGAAATATATATATGTCGAAGAATGATTGTTACAGTGAGGTTGGTAAATAGTGAAAAAAACTGACAGTATTCTAATTGGTCATCAGTGGACAATAGTCAACTAATTAATGGTATGTCTATATCAGTAAATAGTCACCAAAAAAGAATAAGGAAGAAATACATGTGATAATACAGAAAAATACACAAGATATATTGTAAAGGGAAAAATAATAATATTATATAACACAATTTGAGCTTTTATTTATTTATTTTTAGGGACAGAGTCTTGCTTTGTTGCCTGGCTGAAGTGTAGTGATGTGACATAGCTCACTGCAACCTCAACCTCCTGGGCTCAGGCAATTTTGCTGCCTTGAAGTAGCTAGGACTACAGGCACACGCCACTGCACCCAGCTAATTTTGAAATTTTGTAGAGAAGGCTTCTTGCTTTTTTGGCCAGACTGGTCTCAACCTCCCAGAGTGCTAAGATTACAGGCATAAACAGCTACACCTTTTAAAATGATTTTTCAATTTTTTAATTGTGATAAAATAAAACATAAAAGTATACCTGCTTAATCATTTTTAAGTATACAGTTCACCAGTGTTAAATATATTCACATCATTGTCAACCATTCTCAAGATCTTTTTATCTTGTAAAACTGAAACTATATGCATTAAGTGACAATTAATTCCCCATTCTCCCTTCCCCATAGTCTGATAGCCAGGATCCTACTTTGGGCTTCTTTGCATTTAACTATTCCAGATCCTTCATATAAGTGAAATCACACAGTATTTTTGTCTTTTTGTGACTTACTTCATTTAACATAATGTCCTCAGAGTTCATCCATGTTGTAGCATATGCCAGGAGTTTCTTCCAAATATTCCATTGTATGTATATATCACATTTTATTATTCATTCATAGTTATTTGTGTTGCTTCCACCATTTGACTATTATGAATAATGCTGCTATAAGTACAGGTATATAAATGTATTTTCAAGACTCTGCTTTTAATTCTTTTAGATTACCTAGAAGTGAAGCTGCTAGATCTATTTGCTGATTGTACTTTAAATTTTTGTTGAACCACCATACTGATTTCATTAGCAGCCTCTCTATTTCATAGGTCCCACCACCACTGTGCATAGGTTCTAGTTTCTCTACATCCTCAGCAACACTTACTATTTTCTGGTTCTTTGATAGCAGCCATCTTAGCACCTCATGCCCAGTGTGAGGCAGTGTCTCATTGTGGTTTTGGTGTGCATTTTCCTAATGATTAGTAATGCTAAGCATCTTTTCATTTGCTTGTCAGCCATTTATGTATCTTCTTTGGAGAAATATCTGTTCAAATCCTTGGAATTGTAAGAATTACTTATATATTTGGGATAACTCCTTATCAGATACGTTATTTGCAAACATTTTCTCGCACTCTGTAGGTTGCCTTTTCATCGTATTGGTTGTGTACTTTGATGCATAGAAGTTTTAAATTTTGATGTAGCCTAGTTTGTCTGGTTTTAGTTTGGTTGCCTGTGCTTTTGGTGTCATATTCAGGAAATCATTGCCAAATTTAATGTCATAATATTTTTTTACCCCTGGGTTTTCTTCTAAGAGTGCTATAGTTGTAGGTCTTATGTTAGATCTTGGATCCATTTTGGTTTAATATATATGGTGTTAGGTAAGGATCCAACTTCTTTCTTTTCAACATGGATATCCAGTCTTCCCATACCATTTGTCAAAAAGACTGTCCTTTCACCATTGAATATTTTTTTGCACTCTTGTCAAGAATAATTTGATCAGGTGGCACCTGTTGCTCAGTGGGTAGGGTGCCAGCCCCATATACCAAGGGTGGTGGGTTCAAACCCAGCCCTGGTCAAACTGCAACAAAAAAATAGGCAGGCATTGAGGCGTGCGCCTGTGGTCTCAGCTACTCGGGAGGCTGAGGCAAGAGAATTGCCTGAGCCCAGGAGTTGGAGGTTGCTGTGAGTTATGTGACACCACAGAATTCTCCCAAGGGCAATAAAGTGAGACTCTGTCTCTATAAAAAAAAAAGAATAATTTGATCATATGCATGAGGGTTTATTTCTGAGCTCTCTGTTCTGTTACATTCATTTATAGGTCAGCCTTTATGCCAGTACTACACTGTTTTGATTATCGTGGTTTTGGAATCGGGAATTCAATCTTTTGAGCACCTAGTTTTCTTTTGCAAGATAGTTTTTGTTATCTTGAGTCCTTTGCAATTCCATATGAATTTTAGGATAGATTTATCTCTTCCTGTAAGAAGGGTCAGAAGGATTATATTGAATCTGTAGATTGCTTTGGGTAGTACTAAAATATTAAGTCTTCTAATCCTTGAACATAGGATGTCTTACCATTTATTGATATCTTTAATTTGTTTTATTAACATTTTATAGTTTTCAGTATTTGTCTCTTACCTTGATTTTTTATACGTATTTTTATGCTATTATAAATGAAACAACTTATAGTTTTCAAAGCTATTTTATTAATTTTCTAATGCATAAGTAAGCTCCAAAGTAAGCTACTTTATGCATAGTAAATGTCTGGAAAGAAATACAAGTTGGATCCGGAGAGGAGAGAAACTTTTACTTTCCGTTTCCTAACTTTGTGTATTATTTGCGTTTACTTTATGAGTGTATATTACATTTTTATAGGTAAAACAAGACCTAGTTTTGAGATGGGAAAGAAAATAATATAAGTTTTAGACATTATCTTTTCTCAGTATTGATTTTCTTTTTTTTAACGACAGTTTCACTTTGTCACCCTTGGTGGAGTGCTGTGGTATCATAGCCCACAGCAACCTCAAACTTGGGCTTGAGCAATTTTCTTGCCCCAGCCTCCCAAGTAGCTGAGATTACAGGCGCCCACCACAATGCCTGGCTATTTTTAGAGATGATGTCTTGCTCTGGCTTAGGTAGGCTGGTCTTTAACCCGTGAGCTCAGGCAGTCCACCCACGTCGGCCTCCCAGAGTGCTAGGATTACAGGTGTGAGCCACCACGCCTGGCCTAGTATTGATTTTTTTTAACTTATTTTTTATTTCAAATTAATATGAAGGTACAAATGTTTTTGGTTACATTGTTCTTGCTTCCAAGGTAAAGTTCCATTTGTAGAAGAGCCCCTCACCCAGGGGCATGTTATACACCCTCACAATATGCACATTAGGTGAGATTCTGCCAGTCCTTCTCCATCCCACTCCCACTTCTTTCTACCCCAAACTAAACTATATTGTTCTTATGAGGGTATAATTGTTTATATGTTGATTTCATATTAGTATGGAGTACATTGTATATTTTTCCATTTTTGCAATTCAGTATTGATTTCTATTTTT
>NW_003852432.1:582541-596163 GCF_000181295.1 Otolemur garnettii
CGCCTCCCAAGTAGCTGGGACCACAGGCGCCCGCCACAACGCCCGGCTATTTTTTGGTTGCAGCCGTCATTGTTGTTTGGCGAGTCCGGGCTGGGGATTCGAACCCGCCACCTTAGGTGTACGTGGCTGGCGCCTTAGCCGGTTGAGCTATAGGTGCCGAGCCCAACCATTTTCTTAATGTTAAAATCCCAAACCATCAAGTACTATTACTTTGTAGCTTACTTAATGACTTAACTTCATGCCCCAGAAGTCACTCACTCACTTTTAGCCATAGATCAAGTGACATGCATGACTGAAAAATAGCATGTGACCCACCTTTGTGACACATTTTGCCAGAAATGGGAATTTCCCCTCCCTTGAATAGGCATATATGACTGGGACCTTGCAAAATTATCTGCTTTCTTTTTATACAAACGTTTCTAGTAGAAATAGTATTCTACCTGCAAGCTGTCTTGGGGGCAGAAGAATAACAGTTGCCTCTCTCTGCTCCTGTTTTATCCTATCATTATACGATCAGGATCATATGAGCTCTAATTTCCTTAGGGCAAATAAGACTAGGTTTAGCCCAGGCACAGTGACTCACACTTGTAATCCTAGTGCTTTGGGAGGCTGAGGTGGGAGGATCACTTGAGGTCAGTAAAGACCAGCTTGAGCAAGAGCAACAAAAAATAGAAAAATTAGCTGGATATGATGGCATATGCCTATAGTCATAGCTGCTTGGGAGGCTGAGACAGGAGGATTGCTTGGGCCCAGGAGTTTGATGCTGCAATGAGCTATGATGATGCCACTGTGCTCTCACTCAGGTGCCAGAGTGAGAGTCTGATTTAAAAAAAAAAAAACCAAAGAACTAGGTTTAAAGTATGTTGGTTTGAATCTTGCTACCCTTGTTACTTTAAGCTTCAGTTTATTCATTTTTTAAATGGGGTTAGTATTACCAGTCTTGTAAGGTTATTATAACAGACCAAAGGTAAATCTAAAGTAGATATTGCACATAGTAGGTAATCGGTGAATGCTAACTGCTTTCTTCTTGGAAAAGAAACTGCTAGAATGCCATTCTGTATTTATAAAACTAGCTGGGGCACATCTGCTGCCGACTCTAAGGCAACCACCCACACATTCTGGAATAAGTCTCCACCAAGCCTGCATTCTCTGGACAGAACTAATATATGACAGGTAGTATATGTGTTCCAGACAGAACTACTATATAGCAGGTAGTATGATAGAGTAAGTCTGAAATTTAAGGAAAATCTTGAGGCAAGGAAAAGGGATGTATGTGATGCATAAACAAAAATATTTGTGATCTTTGCCCTGTGATATGGAAAAATAAGGCACATTACCAACCTGATCTGCTTGATGTTTCATTGCTAAACAAGTTTTGCTGCTTCACCTAGAAGCAGGCTGTGAAATAATGGTGGGAAATGAACAGAAGTAAGAGATGATGTTAGAGAAAAGGTTTGAGATTGCTCACCTCCTCTTAGTACTTCTCTTTCTCTGGTACACCTATTGCCCTTGAATCGTCTGTCCCATGCATGACTCAGTCTCCCTTATGGTTTTAAGGTCCTGTAACTCCTGTCTGAACATGCTGTTTTGTTTCTCATTCCAGCAAGGAGGGTGAACTGGTTCAGTTTCATTTCAGCAAGTCCAAGCCTGCTTTTAAATGGTACTGGTAATTAGTTGCCTGGCTTTTTCAGTTGGTCAGCTTGAAGAAAGCTGGGACTTTTCATTCTAAAATACCACTCTTGCTTTCCAAACACCAAATGAGCCTGTCATTAACTAAGATAAATTAGGACTACCAGAAACTGCCATTGTTTCTCATTTCTCTGTCTGGGTATTTAATCTTTCTTATTTTTATTTTCTTTTCTTGATGTTTATTCTCTGACTATTTGTCATTTGCATGAGGACCTTCAGAGTTAAAAGATACTGGACATGGGAAGCACTGACAATGGAATTTGAGGCCAGTGTGGGGCTGTCTCCCTGATCAAGTTATCAGTTAAGAGTTTGATTATACTCTGTGACCTACCAGGACATCATCAGATCAGAAGGGTGGCATTTCTCAGCACACTCCTAGGATAATGGTTCTCAAGAAATACTGACCACTGGCTTGGCACCCGTTGCACAGTGGGTACGGTGCTGGCCACATACACTGAGGCTGGCAGGCAGGTTCAAACCCAGGCTGGGCCAGTTAGACAACAACGACAATTGCAACAACAACAAAAAAAATAGCTGGGTATTGTGGCAGGCACCTGTAGTCCCAGTTACTTGGGAGGCTGAGGCAAGAGAATTGCTTTAGCCCAAGAGTTTGTGGTTGCTGTGAGCTATGACGCAACGGTACTCTACTGAGGGTGACCATAGTGAGACTATCTACAAAAAGAAAAGAAAAGAAATAGTGACCATAATATTCAGAATTAAGGTAGAAGGGTTGAATTGTGGGACTAGAAACCCAAAAATAGAAATTAGAAAAATAATGGCAGTTGAATAAAGAAATGAATGAAATAGGAAATACTAAATGTCAGAAGGACTGAGGCAGAAAATACAATAATGGATCACTTTATGACAGAGATATGTTTGGAGAAATGCAACCTTAGGTGGTTTTGTTGTGTGAACTTCATAGAATGTATTTATGCAAACCTAGATAGCCTGCTGCAGGCCTAGCTATATGGTATTACCTATTGCTCTTGGACTACAAACCTGTATAGCAGGTTACTGTACTAAATACTGTAGGCAGTTATAACACAATGGTAAGTATGTATCTAAACATAGAAAATGTACAGTAAAACTGGTATAAAAAATGTAAAATATGGTATACCTGTAAAAGACACACGAAATGGATCTTGTAGGACTGGAAGTTGCTATGGATGAGTCCACGAGTGAGTGGTGAGTGAGTCCTAGGACATTATTGTATACCACTGTGCACTTTATAAACACTGTACACTTAGGCTGTGCTAAATATATTAAAGTTTTTTTTTAACTTAAGGATTCTTCTACATTAACATCTAGCATAAAACACAAATTGTACAGTTTATAAAAAAATTTGGCCTTTATATCCTTGTTCTGTAAGCTTTTCTCTATTCTTAAATTCCCTCTTTTTTTTTTTAAAGTTTTTAAACTTATTAAAAGATACAAACACACATTAGCATAACCTTTAAGCCTACTCAGGGTCAGGATCATCAATATCACTGTTCCACCTCCACATTTTGTCCCACTGGAAGGTCTTTAGGGGCATTAACATGCACGGAGCTGTCATTTCTTGTGATAACAAGGACTTCTTCTGGAATACCTCCTGAAGGATCTGAGGATGTTTTACTGTTATTTTTTTGTGTGAGTAAAAGGATACACGCTAAAATAATGATGAAAAGTGTAGAATAATAAACATGTAAACCCCTGAGTAACATGGTCATTTATTATTATGCAGCTGATAGCATGGTAGGTTTGTTTACACCATTATCACCACAGACACAGGAATAATAATCACACTGTAGTACTACAGTGGTTACAGGGTCACTAAGCCACAGAAATTTTTCAGCTCCATTATAATCTTATAGACCACTGGCATATATGCAGTCCATTGTTGGCCAAATGAAATGAAGCACATGACTTCTAGCATCAGGAGCTTTTTTATCAATTTCTTACTCACCAGGGACACTTCAGCTAAACATTTAGCTGAAGCTTCTGACACCAGAGCAGTTGCTGATAGGGTTGGAAGCAGAAGCTGAGCTGATTCTTGGTACTGTGGCCCATTCCTCATTTCATCTTGTTTTGCTACAGTTCTTCTCTGCTTGCCTTTTGGTTTCAGTAAGTTTTCTTCTGTGCTAGAAAAGAGGATAAGGATGGAATTATCATTTCTTTTCAAAATGAAACCAGGGTATCTAGTTGAGGAAAGGTAAAACATTTATGACTTGGACAACATTAAGATAACATGAGAATCTTCGAGTTTCT
The DNA here is from genome assembly GCF_000181295.1 of Otolemur garnettii. NCBI lineage: Eukaryota > Metazoa > Chordata > Mammalia > Primates > Galagidae > Otolemur > Otolemur garnettii. The sequence goes on from NW_003852432.1 coordinate 586,478, forward strand.
AGCACTTTCTTAAGGTAACGCTAATAAAACCAGAAGACTTTCCTCATTTTCATTACGTTTTTTAGGATGGAGCGAGACTAGAAGAAAGTTTCTGAAATGTTCTGTTTAATAAAGTCATGGGGTCTGTAAATCAGAGTTCTTAATGACATTTTAGACCTTAATAGTTGGGGGGGAATTTGGGATGTAAGCACCTTAAGGGGCTAGCTCAGGTCTGTTTTTGTTGGATCATTCATAGTATTTCCTTCCCCTAGTGTTTAACCATTACCAGATGAAAAGCAAGGCTCGGGGCTCGTAGCTCAGTGAGTAGGGCACCAGCCACATAAACCGAAGCTGGCAGGTTTGAGCCCGGCCCAGGCCTGCTAAACAACAATAACTGCAACCAAAAAATAGCCAGGTTGTTGTGGCAGGTGCCTATAGTCCCAGCTACTTGGGAGGCTGAGGCAAGAGAATTGCTTAAGTCCAAGAGTTGGAGATTGCTGTGAGCTGTGACACCATGGCACTCTTATCGAGGGTGACATAGTAAGACTGTCTCAAAAAAAAAAGAAAAAAGGTGAAAAGCATGTTTTATTTATTTATTTTTTTTTTGAGACAGAGCCTCAAGCTATCCCCCTGGGGAGAGTGCTGTGGCCTCACAGCTCACAGCAACCTCCAACTCCTGGGCTCAAGCGAGTCTCCTGCCTCAGCCTTCCAAGTAGCTGGGACCACAGGCGCCCACCACAACGCCTGGCCATTTTTTTGGTTGCAGCCGTCATTGTTGTTTGGCGGGCCCAGGCTGGATTCGAACCCACCACCTTAGGTGTATGTGGCTGGCGCCTTAGCCACTTGAGCCACAGGCGCCAAGCCAGCATGTTTTATTTAATATTGATCCTAGGCCAGATGCACTGGTCCCCGAGTTTTCTGACCCATGGAGAAGGCTACATAAGGATAAGCATATTAAATGCTTCCTTTTCCACTGCTTTAGCTTAGTCTCATGCTTATTTAGCAAAACTATTATGAAGACAGATACAAAGGAATGAAGCTGGCATCATCTGGTTTCTTGGTGACAGTTTTAGACAAAGAGGGGACCTTTTGAAAAAACAGGGTCAGATGAATGTTGGGTTATTCATACCACCTGGGGCATTGTGCAGTGTTTGAGGATGAGGTCCTACTTCCTCCTCCTCCCTTCCTACATGCCTTAACCCTTTCCTCTCTCCTCAGGCAGAAGGAAACCCTGAGTAGCCTGTTCAACTAGAAAATCAGTGATAGAGACTTAGTTGCTGGACTGGGCCTTGTAAACAAAACTTGCCTTTGGAAGAGAATGAGGAAACCAGGTTACCTAAGTTAGCTCAGCTTGCAAAGTTAAAAATTATTAGAGCCTTAGGTTGCTTTTTTCTTTAAGGATTCTGGCTTCTTTGTATTTATGTCAGGAGCTTCTACTGAGCATTAGTGGCCCACATTTATTGAATATTGTTCTTGTATGCTGCTCTGTTATCATAGACACTTTCCATATATGGACAAGTCTAATCACAACAACATTATGAAGTAGATATGTGAGTCATTACAAAAGTTTTGAGATATAAAAAAATCAAGAAATGTAAAATCTGTGCAGATAGCAACAAATGAAGCCCCCCAGCAACACTGATAAGCCGAGCAAGTTGAAATTTGAATGAGTGAATCAGAAAGGATGCTATTGACTGTGTTTCTTGGCAGTGAAATACTGGATCATAATACAATGTCTGAAAACAAAAATAAATGAGAAAACTGAGGCAAAGACTGATAACTTGCCCAAGGACATAGTGGAGCCAAGATTCAAACCCAGGCAGTTTGTCTCCTGAGTCTACTCTTGTAGGGCCACTACGTTTATAATTGTTCTCAGATATAATAGTTAATTTTTACCCTGAGTTATAGAAAGATCTGAAGCAGGGTCAAAAGACAGTGGAGAGAGCTTCTAGCACAGTTGGGACAATTCTTGCCCTGTTACTTTTTTTTTTTTTTTTTTGGCATATTATATCTTTCTCCTCAGTCAAGGACCAATCTGCCTTTTCTTTTCTAGTGCTGAGGAATGTAAACAAGTTTGCTGGGCCTTGCGAGACTTCACCAGATTGTTTCGATAGCTCACACTCCTGCACTGTGCCTGTCACCCAGGTGAGTAGTATTTATCTCCTTGCTTTTTGTTAAGCTGTCATAGTGCTTGGGGAAGGGAATATTATGGTGCCCCTTAGGGGACTAGTCCTGTAGCTAGAGTCATGGAAGGACTGAAGGTGTAACTGTGCTCAGTAGTTATGTTATACAGGGCCCTGTTTGGGGCAGGGGGTGCAGTGTAGCCAGAATACTTATTGGCTTTGGGATGTCATTTTCGCTTCCATAAGAAAGTAACTATTGCAGAATACATCAAAAAAGTTCCTTCCCTAGAACTATACTTCCTTCCCTTAAAGTACACTTTGGTAAGTGTACATGGTAACAAACATTTTTAACTTGGTTATTTTGTGAAAACAGTGCTGACCTAAAGTTGACTGTGGCACATGGCAGCAGTGTCCTAAAACTGAACTTCCAGATATAATGAGCAGAGAGCTTATATTATGTGATTTGAATGCTGAAATGCCACATTTTGACCAGGGCAGGAAGTATAGGTTTAAAAATCCCTTATCTAAAATGCTTGGAACCAGAAGTGTTCTGGATTTCAGATTTTGGAATATTTGCAGAATACATATGAGCTGAGCATCCTTAGTCTGAAAATTTGAAATCCTCCAATAAGCATTTCCTTTGAGTGTTATGTTGGCCTTCAAAAAATTTCTGATTTTGGATATGCAGATTAGGGGAGCTCAACCAGCATAGGAAAAGAGTAGCATCTTTGGCCGGCTCCTGATCACCAGCTTTCTCCACGGCCTTCCTGTCTCCCGATTCTGAAGCAAAGCTGAGGAAAGAAAGGACTGGATAGTGGAATTTGGGGTGCCAGTTTCTTGACTGAGAGAAGAAAGGCAGCTAAATTATTTCTAGAGATTGGGGTTGTTAGCTTTATGCATAGTGTCTGTGATAGCTAATATTGACGCACCTCATTACGGGCTGGTAGAGATGTTTGTTCATAGCTAACGTTTACTGTGTCAGATGTGTATGTTAACTAAATTACCCTCATATACAGTTAATCTGGGTCAGTTACTCTTATCCCATTTTTCAAATGAGGAAATAAGAGGTTCAAAGATGTCTAACATTTGTGTGAAGTCACAGCCAGTAATTGGAGCCACAATTCAAGTGTAGATGTACTGGCACCAGAATCCTCACTTGAACCACTCTACTTGGTACCTTTATTATGTAGTACTCTCTGGATCCAGTATGTATCAGTGATGTCAGTGGTTTTGAAACTTCTGTTAGGAGGCAAGGCCTTCTTATGAATTAAAATCTTACAAGAAGCTCCAATGTTTAACACACTAAAGAGGACCTTTTCTAGTTGGTTTGGAAGGAGAGGCTTGGACCTGCTGGCTTACTACCTCCACAGTACACTCAGTGTTGGAAACCCACCGCAGATGGAATCTCATTAAAGTAGTAGCTCCCTTTCTACAAGTAAAAAAAAAAAAAATCCAACTTTTTTTTTTTTAAACTGAATTCTGACGGCAGAGTCCAGAATAAAGTGCCCAAGGAAGTATAGAAACATTTCCCTTGACTGATTTTATAAAATGCTCGCTATCTTCTGGAGCACAGTTATTGACTATCTTATCTCTTTTTGTCAGGAATGTCTTTTTTAATTAGAAGACAGGAAGGAAACAAAAAACCAGACTGTGTCCCACAATCAGAAACCTCCGTTGTGGCAGAGGGGCCTTCACCGCCAGCAGGGTGTCCCTCCAGACAGGGAGAGACTCCAGCCTTCCGAGGCCATCCTGAGGAGTTCCTGTTTTAGGGTGTGAGGGAAAATCAGCGTGGTTTTTAAAAGATGGCTGTGGCCTGTCCGGCGTAGTGGGAGGGAAGCTGGTTTCCTGGTGAACTTGTTTCTAAAAGGAAAAATAATTTTAAGAAAATAAAAAAGAAAAAAAAACTAAACTGAAAGCAGAACTGAAACATTCATGTGATAGCAAATAACACATGCACACACAGTACTGCGCATGTGTGCGCACAAAAAAAGAAGTACAAACTTTCTGTGAAACAGTAAAATGTTTACTTAGGGAAAATGTGGAAATTCAAATGAATTAAATAGCTACAATTGGAAGAAAAGGTTCAAGATCATCTTCTAAGGGTTTGTTGTTTTGTCCTCTCTTTCCTCCCCCTTCTTTCCCTCTCCCCATTCTTTTTAATACAGCTGAGTAGAAATTTCTTCCACCCCCTCCAGCTGTTTCTTCCTTTATTTAGAGTTACCCAGAGGAGGGGTAGGCAAGAAGCCTTTTCTGCTTTCTATCATGGTCAAGTTGGTGATACTCAGAACCCAGGAGGGTCGGTCAAATCTGTGTTTATCTGCCCCTGACCTTGTTCAGTCTCTAAATCTACTTCCATTGGATTGTTGTCAGCCTTGGAGAGAAGAGCCAAAATGGGATGGGTGGGGTAGGATATAAATGTATAATTTGTTTCAGATTTTCTAAGGTTTTTTCCTCCCCTTAGTGAATTATTCACCCATAGACATGGGGGGTACGGAGAAAATAATGTTTACAGGGCTAACTGTATTTTACTAAAAAGTATGGAAATTATTTGACTTCATGAGGGGTGAGGCTAAAGAGGGAAGCCCAAAACAGAGCTTAATGTTTTGAAGGATGTAGCCCTGCACAGCCATTAGATATGAGGGCACTGTTCTGTCTGGTGTTGTAGCCATCTCAAGAACAAATCAACAGCAACAACAACAAAAAAGAAAAAACAATAAATTTTTAAAAATTTAATCAGTGTTTCTTTTTTCTTTCATTTACTGCCTCATAGCTCTGAAATGGTACAGCTAGACTAGCTAAGTAAACACCCTTAATTATTACCTAATAGACTTCTGATACAGAGCTTAAAAGGCTTGCTCTAATGCCACAGATCCTTCATACTTCAGGGAACTGGCTCATTCATCTCTTATTCTTCCAATTCACCCTAAAACTCATGTTGTGTGTTACCCTTTCATGTAGCTTTAGTGGGAAAGATAGTGGGTCATTCCTTCATGTTAAACCAGAGGTGTGGTATGATTTTTTTCCCACCATGGCCACCCAAGTAGACAGACTGTTCCCTAATCTACAGTTATTTGTCTTTTTTTTTTAAACTTTCAGCCTGACTGACAAAGCAAGACCTTGTCTCTACAAAAAATAGAAAAATTAGCCTGGTAATTAGCATGATAGCATGCACCTGTGTCCCAGCTACCCTGGCTGAAGCAGGAAGTTCACTTCAGCCCAGGAGTTGAAAGCTGCAGTGAGCTATTATGGTACCACTGCATGCTAGCTGGGGTGACAGAGCAAGACCCTGTCCCCCAAAATAAATAAATGCTTTATTGAAGTGTAATTGCCATATAATAAACTACACATATGTAAGGTATACAGTTTGATAAACTTTGAGTTTGCTACACTACAAAACCATTACCACAGTCAAGACAGTGAACCAATTTTTTTTTTTTAAAGAGACAGTCTCACTTTATTGCCCTCAGTAGAGTACTGTGGCGTCATAGCTCATGGCAACCTACAGCTCCTGGGCTTAGGCAATTCTTTTGCCTCAGCCTTTTGAGTAGCTGGAACCACAATGCCCAGCTATTTTTTTGTTGCGGTTTGACTGGGGCCAGGTTTGAACCTGCCACCCTCAGTTTATGGGGCCGGCGCCCATGAACCAACTCTTTACTACCGAAAGTTTTCTCCAGCCCCTGTGTAGTCCCTCCCCTATCCCCATGTAACCACTGGCCTGCTTTCAGTCACTGCAGATAAGTTTGCATTTTCTTAAGTTTTATGTAAACAGGGTTATACAGAATATCATGGTAATTGGGCTTTGAGCTTATAACCTTAACTGCAGAGCTGTGTCCTAATGTAATACATCTGGCAGTGTTGAAAACAGGTCTCTGCCTTTTCTTTGCCATGACACGTTAACATTTTCACTACTGAGCTTGAATCTTCATGCTATCAAACAATATTTGGAATCAGTGAGAAATAAGCCTTCCAGTGGAACATCAGTAGGACTCAGTTTTACTCTCTAGAGAGTCATTATTAGAAGAATAAAAAAGAACTTGAAAGAGTGTTTAGAATGAGATTATCAGATTCCAGGGGTCAGCACATTACCCTTCCTTCTCGCACATGTTCTGGTTAAACAGTTAAAACCTTTCGTCACTGTGTCCAGCCATAGGTTCTTGGAATAACCAGTTAATTTTGCTCTATTTAAGGAATTAGGATTTTTTAAATAGGAAATTGTGTCTGGGACTAAAGAAAACACGTAGAAGGCTTAATAAGACTCTCCCCAGCCACCGAAAAGAAGCCTGTGGAGTGTATTATACTAGTTAATGTCAAGAACAGTTTTCAGCAATAGCTTTGAAAACTGCATCCTGTGTCATTAATGGGGGAAGAGCCTCACTGCTTACTATAAACCCTGTGGCTCATTTGAAATGGTTACTTTGGTCTTATGTTGGCTTTTAGCACAGCAAGGATACCCACCCAAATTTTAATTGAAAAAGGAACTGTTTGGGATCAAGTCCCCTAATGTAGATACTGTGTTTCTGCATGGCACTGTGTAGTAGGAGTATAATGAGTGACTTCATTTCATGTGTACAGGTGAATTAACTGCACCTGAACTCATCTAAGTCGTTTCCCCCATAAAATTGTCTGTTCCCTGATTGGATTAGCTAAAAGCTTTGAGTCACGTGGAGTTCAAATCACCCACTGGGACCAACAAGACTATACTAAAAATAACTTAAGAGCAGGGCACAGTGGCTCACACTTCTAGCACTCTGGGAGGCCAAGGCGGGTGGATTGCTTGAGCTCAGGAGTTTGAGACCAGCCTTAGCAAGACAGAGACCCTGTCTTTAAAACTAGTCACGTGGTGTGGTGTAGTCCCAGTTACTCAGGAGGCTGATGCAAGAGGATCACTTGAGCCCAAGGGTTTGAGGTTGCTGTGAGCTATGACACCATGGTACTCTGCCTGGGGTGACAAAGACTGTCTCAAAAAAAAACAAATAAATTGCAATTTGTATGTGTCCGTTTGACAGAATTATCAAGATCATATTTAACAGAATGTATTATTAAATCTAAAATGTCCAATTTCAAATCAGAAGTTTATCTCAAGCAGTACAATTAATGTATGTGCCTAAACTGTCAACAGTTTGCCATCTTAATAGGAACTTGTGTATGCCAGCAGTGAAGAAGCGTGGAGAATGAGGGCAATGAAATTGTAAAAGGTGTTTTCCATAGCTTGTTGAGAAGTGAGTATTTTTCTTTGCAAGAAATGGTACACAGCCTGAAAGAAGCAGTATGAGTTGATGCAAGGTCTGGTGAAAATGATGGATGACAGAGTGTGTCCAGGTCCAGCTTCTGTAGTTTGAGCAGCATTGTTTGTGCAACAGCGTTGTCTGGCAAGAGGATTAGCCTGTTTTTTATTGACCAGTCTTGGTAACTTAATCACAAGCATCCTCATCATTTCATTCACTGTAATCAACTGATGGAAGTTTCGTGAAGCTGTAGTGGATAATACCAGCGCTGGACCAGTAAACAGACACCATTAGATTTTTTTGACCAATGAATGGTTTTAAGCTGTATTTCGGCCCTTCATCTTTATCCAATGGTTGTGCTGAATGCTTACAATTGTTAAGAAGTATCCATTTTTCATACACATGGAGCAATAGGGTGTGAAATGGTTTGCCTTTATGTAGTGGCAGCAAAGAAAAGCAAGGTTTCAGACAATTTCTCTTCTGATGATCATTTACTTTATGTCGAACCCATCTATCCAGATTTTTTAACTTACTGATTTGTTTCAGATGGTCCAAAATTGTTAGAATAGTAATGTCAAACCTTCCATAATTCATATACAGGTTGAGAGGGATTTGTTTCCACTACAGCTTTTAGCTCATTATCCACTTTGGTCTCAGGTTGCCCACGTCGCTCATTTTCAAGATTAATCACCAAAAGGGTATTCCTCAAACTATCAACGTACTGAGTTCATTAGCCACATCCTTCCCTAACAACTGTGTTGATAGTATTAGCTATCTGCGCAACACTGGTTCCATGACAGAAAGAACTCATATTCAAAAACAATAGAAATTTTTGACTTACTTTATGGTTTCACAAAAATTGCTCCAAAATTTTTTAAAAGGTAATCACAAACCAAAATGTGTGTGTGTGAGAATGAAGGTGTACCTTAAAAATAAAAAGAGTCAAAGAGAAATATCAGATATCAGTTGTCAAACTTAGTTCTTAAGGAAATCAAACATTTCATATTTATTTATTTATTTATTTATTTATTTTTTTTTTTGAGACAGAGCCTCAAGCTGTCCCCCTGGGTAGAGTGCCGTGGCATTACAGCTCACAGCAACCTCCAACTCCTGGGCTCAAGCGAGTCTCCTGCCTCCGCCTCCCAAGTAGCTGGGACCACAGGCGCCTGCCACAACGCCCGGCTATTTTTTGGTTGCAGCCATCATTGTTGTTTGGCGGGTCTGGGCTGGGGATTCGAACCCACCACCTTAGGTGTACGTGGCTGGCGCCTTAGCCGGTTGAGCTATAGGCGCCGAGCCAACATTTCATATTTAATAACCTAATAGTACACATAAGATATAAAGGAACTTATGCTTTTGAATAGTGTCAAGACTTCATGAATTTAAATATTCACATTGTGTGGCCCTGGTTTAAGTGAATCATTTTACAAGATTAAAGCCAAAATCTAGAGACCTTAACAATCTGAGATTATGCAACAAGATGTGCCTGGTTTGGGAGAGGGGAGGGAGGATAGATACCAGTAAATGGGAAAGTTGCCTTCCAAGAATGCTCCTTCAGCATCGACAGTGATGAATCACATTCACAGTATGTACCCCTGTTACGTGCTGAGAATGACTCTTCCAGTGTGGTCTTTCATATAAAAACCATAAGAAACACATCAGATAAACCCAAGTTGAGGGACAGTCTAAAAAAATTCTGGACCAGTACTGAAAACCATCAAGATCAATAAAAACAAAGAAAGTTCAGTGTAACTGTTTCAGAGCAGAGAGGCTAAGGAGACAGGATGAATGAATGGAATGTGACATCTTGGAGGGGATCCTGGAACAGAAAAAGGATATTAGACAAATGGAATCCAAATAAAGTTAGAGTTTAATGGAATCCAAATAAAGTATAGAATTTAGTTAATAATTATGTACCCATATGGTCTAACTATCACAAATGTACTATAGTACATGCAAGATGTTAACACTTGTGGAAACGGGTGTGAGGTATACAGGAACTCTATTATCTTGGCAATTTTTCTGTAAATCTAAAACTATTCTAAAATTATTATATTTTTAAAAATCCACACAGATCACTTAACTATATGAAAAGCTACTCAGCCTTGCTCATGATGAGAAATGGTAACTGAGATACTATTTCTCACCTGTCAAGTCAGCAAAAATCCAAACAGTGACCATATACTCTGTTGGCAAGGCTGTGGGACCAGAGACTCTCATACATTTATATGGGTTGTGTGAGTCTATTCAGCGTTGCTATAAATTTTTACCTGAAGCTGGATAATTTGTAAAGAAAAGAGGAGGCTCCGCGCCTATAGCTCAATCGGCTAAGGCGCCAGCCACGTACACCTAAGGTGGC